>NC_081562.1:93678989-93874598 GCF_022355385.1 Mustela nigripes
CTCAGTTTGTTTTGTGAGATTAAGAGTCACTTATGGTTTGTCTCCCTCCCAATCCCATCTTGTTTCATTGATTCTTCTCCTACCCACTTAAGCCTGCATGTTGCATCACCACTTCCTCATATCAGGGAGATCATATGATAGTTGTCTTTCTCCACTTGACTTATTTCGCTAAGCATGATACGCTCTAGTTCCATCCATGTTGTCACAAATGGCAAGATTTCATTTCTTTTGATGGCTGCATACTATTCCATTGTGTATATATACCACATCTTCTTTATCCGTTCATCTGTTGATGGACATTTAGGTTCTTTCCATAGTTTGGCTATTGTAGACATTGCTGCTATAAACATTCGGGAGCACGTGCCCCTTTGGATCACTACGTTTGTATCTTTAGGGTAAATACCCAGTAGTGCAATTGCTGGGTCATAGGGCAGTTCTATTTTCAACATTTTGAGGAACCTCCATGCTGTTTTCCAGAGTGGTCGCACCAGCTTACATTCCCACCAACAGTGGAGGAGTGTTCCCCTTTCTCGGCATCCTCGCCAGCATCTGTCATTTCCTGACTTGTTGATTTTAGCCATTCTGACTGGTGTGAGATGATATCTCATTGTGGTTTTGATTTCTATTTCCCTGATGCCGAGTGATATGGAGCACTTTTTCATGTGTCTGTTGGCCATCTGGATGTCTTCTTTGCAGAAATGTCTGTTCATGTCCTCTGCCCATTTCTTGATTGGATTATTTGCTCTTTGGGTGTTGAGTTTGCTAAGTTCTTTATAGATTTTGGACACTAGTCCTTTATCTGATATGTCGTTTGCAAATATCTTCTCCCATTCTGTCAGTTGTCTTTTGATTTTGTTAACAGTTCCTTTGCTGTGCAAAAGCTTTTGATCTTGATGAAATCCCAATAGTTCATTTTTGCCCTTGCTTCCCTTGCCTTTGGCGATGTTCCTAGGAAGATATTGCTGCGGCTGAGGTCAAAGAGGTTGCTGCCTGTGTGCTCCTCCAAGATTTGGATGGATTCCTTTCTCACATTGAGGTCCTTCATCCATTTTGAGTCTATTTTCATGTGTGGTGTAAGGAAATGGTCCAATTTCATTTTTCTGCATGTGGCTGTCCAATTTTCCCAACACCATTTATTGAAGAGGCTGTCTTTTTTCCATTGGACATTCTTTCCTGCTTTGTCGAAGATTAGTTGACCATAGAGTTGAGGGTCTACTTCTGGGCTCTCTATTCTGTTCCATTGATCTATGTGTCTGTTTTTGTGCCAGTACCATGCTGTCTTGATGATGACAGCTTTGTAATAGTGCTTGAAGACCGGAATTGTGATGCTACCAACTTTGGCTTTCTTTTTCAATATCCCTTTGGCTATTCGAGGTCTTTTCTGGTTCCATATATATTTTAAAATTATTTGTTCCATTTCTTTGAAAAAGATTGATGGTAATTTGATAGGAATTGCATTAAAAGTATAAATTGCTGTAGGTAGCATAGACATTTTCACAATATTTATTCTTCCAATCCAGGAGCATGGAACATTTTTCCATTTCTTTGTGTCTTCCTCAATTTCTTTCATGAGTACTTTATAGTTTTCTGAGTATAGATTCTGTGCCTTTTTGGTTAGGTTTATTCCTAGGTATCTTATGGCTTGGGGTGCAATTGTAAATGGGATTGACTCCTTAATTTCTCTTTCTTCTGTCTTGCTGTTGGTGTAGAGAAATGCAACTGATTTCTGTGCATTGATTTTATATCCTGACACTTTACTGAATTCCTGTACAAGTTCTAGCAGTTTTGAGTGGAGTCTTTTGGGTTTTCCACATATAGTATCATATCATCTGTGAAGAGTGATAGTTTGACTTCTTCTTTGCTGATTTGGATGCCTTTAATTTCCTTTTGTTGTCTGATTGCTGAGGCTAGGACTTCTAGTACTATGTTGAATAGCAGTGGTGATAATGGACATCCCTGCAGTGTTCCTGACCTTAGCAGAAAAGCTTTCAGTTTTTCTCCATTGAGAATGATATTTGCGGTGGGTTTCTCATAGATGGCTTTGATGATATTGAGGTATGTGCCCTCTATCCCTACACTTTGAAGAGTTTTGATCAGGAAGGGATGCTGTACTTTGTCAAATGCTTTTTCAGCATCTATTGAGAGTATCATATGGGTCTTGTTCTTTCTTTTATTGATGTGTTGTATCACACTGACTGAATTGCGGATGTTGAACCAACCTTGCAGCCCTGGAATAAATCCCACTTGGTCGTGGTGAATAATCCTTTTAATGTACTGTTGAATCCTATTGGCTAGTATTTTGGTGAGAATTTTCACATCTGTGTTCATCAAGGATATTGGTCTATAGCTCTCTTTTTTGATGGGATCCTTGTCTGGTTTTGGGATCAAGGTGATGCTGGCCTCATAGAATGAGTTTGGAATTTTCCTTCCATTTCTATTTTTTGGAACAGTTTCAGGAGAATAGGAATTAATTCTTCTTTAAATGTTTGGTAGAATTTCCCCAGGAAGCCGTCGGGCCCTGGGCTTTTGTTTGTTTGGAGATTTTTGATGACTGTTTCAATCTCCTTACTGGTTATGGGTCTGTTCAGGCTTTCTATTTCTTCCTGGTTCAGTTGTGGTAGTTTATATGTTTCTAGGAATGCATCCATTTCTTCCAGATTGTCAAATTTGTTGGCATAGAGTTGCTCATAGTATGTTCTTAAAATACTTTGTATTTTTTGGTGTGTCAGTTGTGATCTCTCCTCTTTCATTCATGATTTTATTTATTTGGGTCCTTTCTATTTTCTTTTTGATAAGTCTGGCCAGGGGTTTATCAATTTTATTAATTCTTTCAAAGAACCAGCTCCTAGTTTCGTTGATTTGTTCTATTGTTTTTTTGGTTTCTATTTCATTGATTTCTGCTCTGATCTTTATGATTTCTCTTCTCCTGCTGGGCTTAGGGTTTCTTTCTTGTTCTTTCTCCAGCTTCTTTAGGTGTAGGGTTAGGTTGTGTACCTGAGACCTTTCTTGTTTCTTGAGAAAGGCTTGTACC
Organism: Mustela nigripes; assembly: GCF_022355385.1. Taxonomy (NCBI): domain Eukaryota; kingdom Metazoa; phylum Chordata; class Mammalia; order Carnivora; family Mustelidae; genus Mustela; species Mustela nigripes. The sequence continues at coordinate 93,682,021 of NC_081562.1, forward strand.
GCTATATATTTTCCTCTCAGGACTGCCTTTGTTGTGTCCCACAGATTTTGAACCACTGTATTTTCATTATCATTTGTTTCCATGATTTTTTTCAATTCTTCTTTAATTTCCTGGTTGATCCTTCATTCTTTAGAAGGATGCTGTTTAGTCTCCATGTATTTGGGTTCTTTCCAAACTTCCTCTTGTGGTTGGGTTCTAGCTTCAGAGCATTGTGGTCTGAAAATATGCAGGGAATGATCCCAATCTTTTGATACCGGTTGAGTCCTGATTTAGGACCGAGAATGTGATCTATTGAAGAATGTGTATTCTGTTGCTTTGGGATGAAATGTTCTGAATATATCTGTGATGTCCATCTGGTCCAGTGTGTCGTTTAAGGCCTTTATTTCCTTGCTGATCTTTTGCTTGGATGATCTGTCCATTTCACTGAGGGGAGTGTTAAAGTCCCCTACTATTATTGTATTATTGTTGATGTGTTTCTTTGATTTTGTTATTAATTGGTTTATAGAGTTGGCTGCTCCCACGTTGGGGGCATAGATATTTAAAATTGTTAGATCTTCTTGTTACACCCTTTGAGTATGATATAGTGTCCTTTCTCATCTCTTATTATAGTCTTTGGCTTAAAATCTAATTGATCTGATATAAGGATTGCCACTCCTGCTTTCTTCTGATGTCCATTAGCATGGTAAATTCTTTTCCACCCCCTCACTTTAAATCTGGAGGTGTCTTCGGGCTTAAAATGTGTTTCTTGGAGGCAACATATAGATGGGTTTTGTTATTTTATCCATTCTGATACCCTGTGTCCTTTGATTGGGGCATTTAGCCCATTAACATTCAGGGTAACTATTGAGAGATATGAATTTAGTGCCATTGTATTGCCTATAAGGTGACTGTTACTGTATATTGTCTCTGTTCCTTACTGATCTACCACTTGTAGGCTCTCTCTTTGCTTAGAGGACCCCTTTTAATATTTCCTGTAGAGCTGGTTTGGTGTTTGCAAATTCTTTCAGTTTTTGTTTGTCCTGGAAGCTTTTAATCTCTCCTTCTATTTTCAATGATAGCCTAGCTGGATATAGTATTCTTGGCTGCATGTTTTTCTCGTTTAATGCTCTGAAAATATCATGCCAGCTCTTTCTGGCCTGCCAGGTCTCTGTGGATAAGTCAGCTGCCAATTTAATATTTTTACCATTGTATGTTACAGACTTCTTTTCCCGGGCTGCTTTCAGGATTTTCTCTTTGTCACTAAGACTTGAAAATTTTACTATTAGGTGACGGGGTGTGGGCCTATTATTGATTTTGAGGGGCGTTCTCTGAACCTCCTGAGTTTTGATGCTTGTTCCCTTTGCCATATTGGGGAAATTCTCCCCAATAATTCTCTCCAGTATACCTTCTGCTCCTCTCTCTCTTTCTTCTTCTTCTGGAATCCCAATTATTCTAATGTTGTTTTGTCTTATGGTGTCACTTATCTCTCGAATTCTCCCCTCGTGGTCCAGTAGCTGTTTGTCTCTCTTTTGCTCAGCTTCTTTATTCTCTGTCATTTGGTCTTCTGTATCACTAATTCTTTCTTCTGCCTCATTAATCCTAGCAGTGAGAGCCTCCATTTTTGATTGCACCTTATTAATAGCTTTTTTGATTTCAACTTGGTTAGATTTTAGTTTTTTTTATTTCTCCAGAAAGGGCTTTTATATCTCCCAAGAGGGTTTCTCTAATATCTTCCATGCCTTTTTGAGCCGACTAGAACCTTGAGAATTGTCATTCTGAACTATAGATCTGACATATTACCAATGTCTGTATTGATTAGGTTCCTAGCCTTCGGTACTGCCTCTTGTTCTTTTTTTTTTTTGTGGTGAATTTCACCGCCTTGTTATTTTGTCCGGATAAGAGTATATGAAGGAGCAAGTAAAATACTAAAAGAAAGAAAGAAAAAAAAAAAAAGAAAGGAATTAAAAAAAGAGAACGAAATAAGAAAAATATAAAAAAGATAAATATATATATTAGATAAACTAGTTAAAAAACGTTTAAAAGGAAAAGGGTAAAAGTTAAAAAAAATTTTAGCAGAAGAAAAGAACAAAAATGAAAAAGAAAAAAAATTAAATTAACTGCAAGACTAAAAAAATCACAGGGAGAAAGCCACGTGTTCCGTGCTTTGCTTTCTCCTCCTCAGGAATTCTGCTGCTCTCCTTGGTATTGAAACCGCACTCCTTGGTAGGTGAACTTGGTCTTGGCTCGATTTCTTGTTGATCTTCTGGGGGAGGGGCCTGGTGTAGTGATTCTCAAGTGTCTTTGCCCCAGGCGGAATTGCACCGCCCTTACCAGGGGCCAGGCTGAGTAATCTGCTTGGCTTTGCTTTCAGGAGCTTTTGTTCCCTGAGTGCTTTCGTAGAGTTCCGGAGGATGGGAATACAAATGGCGGCCTCCTGGTCTCCGGCCCGGAGGAGCCGAGAGCCCAGGGCCCCACTCCTCAGTGCGCCCTCAGAGAACAGCACCTAGTAACTCCCGTCTGCCTGACCTCCGGCCACGCTCCGATTCACCGAGCCTGCGACTGGTTCAAGGTAACCCCGAGCTGTGATCTTACTGTCGGCTCTGTCTCTGTAGCCAGCTTTCCCGTTCCAATACCTGCAAGCTCTGAGACACTGAGACACCCCCGGTCCTTCCGTGACTCTGGGGGACCTGAGGCCATGCTCTCCCCGCATTGGCTTGCCCTGGTTTAGCCTCTGGAGCGATGTCCCTCAGCGGAACAGACTTTTAAAAGTCCCAATTTTGTGCTCCGTTGCTCCGCCACTTGCCTGGAGCCGGCCCCTCCCTCCGGGGTCCATCTTCCCGTCGCTTTGGATTCACTTCTCCGCCAGTCCTACCTTTCAGAAAGTCGTTGTTTTTCTGTTTCCAGTCCTACCTTTGAGAAAGTCATTGTTTTTCTGTTTCCAGAATTGCTGTTCTTCTTCTCTTCAATCTGCCGATGGATATGCAGGTGTTTGCCATCTTTAGATAAGCTATCTAGCTGATCTCCTGCTAACTGAAGTAGTCTCTGCCTGCTACTTCTCCGCCATCTTGACTCCTCCTACTCTATTTTCCTTTTTGACCCATTATTGTGGATTGAATGTTTGCATCCCCTCTGCTCCAAATTCATTCATATATTGAAATACTAACCCCCAATATGATAGTATTAGGAGGTAGGCCCTTTGGGAGGTGGTAGATCATAAAGGTATAGCTCTCATGAAGACACTCTAGAAAGTTCTCTGTTCCCCTCACTACTATATGAGGATATAGCCAGAAAATGACTATCCACAATCAGAAGAGCATTTTCACCAGAACCTGACCATGCTGCTGGCACCCTCTCTGATCCTGCCCTACAGCTCCCCAGTCTATGGTATTCTAAGTCTCAACTAAGCAAGATCCCAGTCATTACAATGAGTGAGAAAAATGTACCTTGGTCCCAAAGAAACTAGGGAGTGAATGAGTTCAAGCTTTATTCATAGTGGTAATGAATTTGGTGGTATAGTAGGTTGAGTCATGACCTCCCAGAGTTTGTGTCCACTTAGAACCTCAGAATGTGACCTTATTTGAAAATAAGACCTATGCAGATGTAATTAGTTAAAATTCTTCAGATGGAATCATCCTGGGCCTAGGGTGGGCCCTAAATCCAGTGATTTGAGGAGAGAAGAGGACATAAAGATACATGTAAGGAAGGAGGCTACCTGAAGATGGAGGTAGAGATTGGAGGTACATGGCCACAAGTGAAGCAGTGCCAGGAATCACCAAATGCTGGAGGAAAAAAAGACAAGATTCTTCCCTCAAGCCTTCAGAGGAAGCATGGACATGTGGAAATCTTGCTTTTGAACATTTGGCCTCTAGAGCCATGAGGGAAAAAATTTCTATTGTTTTAAGCCACCAGATTTGTGGTAGTTTATAACATTGGCTTGGCCCTAGGAGTTTAATACAGGTGGAGGGGTGAGATGTCCATTTTTCTGGCTGCTGACGTCCAGTGGTTACTAGTACTTGGAGAATCAAGACCAGAATGAGGAGTTTCTAAAGACTTCTGAGGAACCCTCCTGCTAAGAAAGTTGTTTTTATTAGTTATTGCCACTCAGATGGTTGCCTGGCTTTGATGTAAAGAGTCCCACACTCCAGGTCAGTCCAAGTAATGGTCTAATTTTCCACCCTATAAATTTGAGACTTTGGCTACAATTCAACTCAACTTTCACCCATGCTCCAGGCATTTCTTTCTGGCAGATAATCCTCAATATCCTTTCTTCATAGAAACCCTTCTTTTTCCCTTCATTTCAGGAGCATTTACGTGGCAGTGAACGTGGGGAGGGAAGAGTCAGGGGGATAAGCCTTATGTGCATCTTAGAGGGTATATCCAAATGTACCCCCCGAACACCATTAATTTCTGCAGTAGTTCTTTGTTGAGAAGTTTGGCACTGTTGAGAGGCACTGGAGAGGCACTGGAGAGGGCTGACTTCTTGCTTGATATTCTTTTCAGGTTTCTCTCTTCAGATCCGTGTGACCCATGTGAGTGATTGCTAACCATCTCTGAGGTTGTCTGTCCTCTGTGTGTGGTGTATCTTTGTACAAAGTGGTGCCCTGGGCTTCACTGAGAGCCTGATGCTTCCTCTCTGTGACCTCAACAAACCATGCTCCGACTCTAAACTTTTGACTCCTTTCTGTAGCCTCCTGAGGGTATGTGGCCCATTTGTTCCCCTGGCATATAACTTTCTAACTCTTATGTCACAGCTTCAGGTGAAGGGAACTCACAGAGCTTTGAGAGCCAGTTGAATCTTATTATTTCTTATCCAGTGTTCAGCCTAGGTACACTCTATATCCTAGATTCCTCCATGGTGACTAGATTCTCTTGGAGCCTGATGAGAAGGTCTCAGAATTTTAAACTATTACATCACTATATGCTTTAGGAGTTTCTTCTTGGCCACCATTCTCAAGGTTATTACTAAATCTCTGGCAAAGATGCACACACCATAAGAATATTGCTATTACTGAGAGACAAATGTGCCAAGAAGTGGAAACCGTAGCATTATGGGAGGCAAAGAAGATATGACTTAATCAGATACATATAAGAAAAGAGATAAATTGGAGATATTCACTGTCTAGGAGACAACATTCATAGTGGGGTATCAGTGAACCAGTGAATGTGAGGAAAATGGTTTTATTATAGGAAGAAGGATCTCAATTGAGAAAGTCTGGGTGGCACTGATCTGGCTTGGATACCTCTAGGCCTGGGTGATCTCAAAGCCAGAGATATTATAGGGATGTCTAGGCATGCAGTATGGGTCTCCTAATAGGCCATTTGAAGTCACATTCCTTTTGCAGAGGGTAGAACTTGGGTCATGCCAAGGTCCATCCCACTGTCAGGTCCTTCAGATGCAGTGGGAAGATGACTCGGTCAGTGATCTGAGGGAGTTCCTGATCTGAGTCAACAAGACTCATCCTCAGACCTCATGGTGGCATCAGAGTCTCAGGGCTAACCTTTGCCTGGTAACTGCATCCATAGGAATCTTTCATTTCATTCTTGGTTCTTGGAGCTACCTTTATGTCAGCTTATTGGAAAGCCCACTGTTGATTGAGATTACCAAACTCTGCCTGACATTTAGAGCTCTTCACAATTTGACCTTTCTCTTTTTTTTTTCCCCATGTTTTATTCTCAGTGCATTTCCCCATACACCTGCCATCAGTCATAATCATCCCCTCACCGAATCCCATATGTGCCCTTCAGTCAACGGATGCTAAGCCGTTGCTGAAGCCATTCCATTTACTTAGACTGCTTTCACTTACTTCATGTCTACGGAAGTCCTACACATTCTTTATGTCTCAGCTTAAATTCCACCCTCCCCAGAGTCTCCTGGGAGGATTTACTCTCTCCCCTGCTCCCCATCCTCCTCCTTTCTGAACTTTGAATGTCTGCTATATAGCGTATCACACTTTTGGTCCTGTGCTGAACTTATATTATATACATTTCTGGTTTTTTATCCAGTTTGGAAGTACCATTATTTTGTTGTTGCTGTTAAATCTATAAAACTCTGTTAAACCTAAGATAGTGTTTTGCATTTAGAGACACTCCAGAAAGTTTGTTAAACTCTCTAAAGTTGTGGTAAATCACAGATGTGGTTGCATACTGAATGCAGAAGACTGAATGGATTTTCAATGTTTAAAAATACTTCATTAACATCTGGTACAACATTCCGTGTGTCTTTAGATTCTTTTTCTTGGCTCTGCTCCACTTCCTCATCATAGTCCTGGACTGCCTTTGGCTTTAGCTCTTCCTTCAGTCTCTGGAGGGCCCAAGGTGCAGGCTTCCCTGGGTCCCGGTAGAGCTTGCTGTGTTGGCAGCTGCCTGGTTCTCGTGCCTGCCCAGAAGGTGCCCACAGCCCTTCAGGCCCTCGCTGCCCCCTGGGAATCCTGTCCCTCTGTTAATGTTATTAGGCTTTGCCTTTCAAGCTTATTCCTCTGTCTCTGATCTCCTCACCAATGTACCCTAGAGTGCCAGCGCCAGGGGTGTATAATGGTTAAACATCGACTCTGGAGTACCGTTGTCTGGGCTTGAATTCTAGCTCTACCACGTACTATGTGTTGTCTTGAGACAGATACTTAAAGCTGCTAAAGAAATTTTTTCAATGGTCTAATAGGAATAATAATGTATCAACAAAGAGAATTCTCCTGAGGATTAAATCAGATGCATGTAAGGACTTAGTGGAGCCTGGAACATAGACAGATACTTAAATAAATAGTGGCTCCTATTCTTTGTCTCTTTTGTTGAATAGTATCATTTGGTACTATTCTATGCCCTGTAAATACAATTTACCTTAGTCCTCTGCAAAGTCCCCATCAGAGAGACTCAACATGTATTTGCAAGATAAAGGCAGGGGGTGGTGGTGGGAGGTTGGGGTACCAGGTGGTGGGTATTAGAGAGGGCACGGATTGCATGGAGCACTGGATGTGGTGAAAAAAATAATGAATACTGTTATGCTGAAAATAAATAAATTCAATAAAAAAAAAAAAGCAACCCCCCATCCTCCGAGTAATCCCTATCTTCCTCCCTCCCCACCCCCCCCCACACTTTTTTCAATATTGCTCATATCTGAGGCCTCGCCTTTATATTTTCACCTAGAAACTAATGTCCTCACTGTGGAGCTATTCCCTCAATTTTACACTAACTTTTATGGAGAAAGATGTTTTATTATTGTCTCTAGTATAAAAGACCAGAGATATAAATTAAGCATCAAGAACAACACTGTTTCCAAAGCGCACCAAAACAAACAAGCAGATCATACACCTGTAATGCACTTGGGTTGGTAAAGGCAAGCCTCCAAATTTAAATTCCCATTGTGTTTAAAAAACCTTCACAGATGGTAAACAGGTAAACTCTTAAAACAGCTCTTTCAGATAAGCCCTGAGGTAGACACACTTTCTGTCACAATTTTGGAATCCACATCAATACTGGAGGCTTGCTGGCCAGCCTCTTGCCCTGTCCCTGAATTATGCATCTCATCTCCCAGTAAGGCCTGAAGTGATGCAGGAGGTAATCGATTGAAGGGCTTAATCAATGTTCAATAGAGGAAGGAAAGTCTAATGAACAAAATATAGGACTGGGAGCTAAGCCAGGTCTGAATCTTTTCTTAGCTTATAAGCAGAAGCCTAACTAGGTGATTTCATTCCTGGAGCCCGTTTGTACCACTGCTTCTGTCTTCCCACATTGGGAATGCCTCTCTGCTCTAAACCTCCTCCTTATGTGGGCAAATGGGTAATGAGATCAAGAGAAGAAGACACATAGCAGCAGCGTGAGGGCAGGACCTGTGTTTTTCATCATTGTTTATCCCAAGTCCCAGTGTGTGCTTGTGTGTGTGTGTGTGTGTGTGTGTGTGTGTATGCAAGCGCGTAGGTACACACTTGTGCGCATTTCTCTCCCTTGGTCTCTCGGTTTATTGATTCTGTTTCTGACCTTTAACACTCCAACATTCATTCAATCAATGTCTATATACTGAGTTCCGCTCTCTGTGGGGGAATGTGCTGGTGACTAGGAATCTAGATAAAATATAAGAAGAAATCTCACCCTCAATTCTTACTGATTTATTAGAAGAAAGGGTTTGGTTTTTTATTGCTTATTTGTTTTTATTATGGACATTTTCAGGCACAAAAAAAAAAAAAGGAAACAGTGAGTGAAACACATCTCAATGTACCTATTATCCAACTGCAAAAAATTATTGAGTGACCAGTTTAGCTTCTTATTTACCTTTATCCACTAATTTCCCATCCTTCACTGCACACAAACACACAGACTACATGATTATGAAGCCAATCCCACAGTTTGTTTTCAACCTCCTTGGGCGCTTCCTGGGTGTCCTCTGAAACCGGCTGCCAAACACAGATGACAGGAAGAGATGGAAGAAAGATGAAGACTATTCCAGATTGGCAGGTGGCAGGTTAACAAGCAAGGGAACTTACATATGGGGATTGTCTTGGTGGCCACAAGATAAATAGATCTCAGCACCCATTTGCCAGAATCTTAAAAGTTAGTATGGAAGCCTTAATGACATCAGTCACCTATATAGGGTCCATATAGTTTCAACACCCAATTCTATCTTTAGGGCAGCTTCTGGGATCAAGGAAGACAACGAGAACACATATTCCAAGGATAGGGAAGGTGGTGAGGAGCCTCTGATTGCCTGAATCCAGTTCATGGGTCAACCAGCAGTCATGTCTATTCAATGACCTCCTCCAACACCTTATTTGAGCAGGACAGTTTTGATTTCCTTCGGTGGAGAATGAAGAGAGAACCCCTGTTTTGCCAATGCTCCTTCTGTTTGTGTCTTCGCAATACCCCTTCTCAGCTTCATATGTTGATTTCCATACTGCTGAGGCCTGTTGAGAGAACAGGCCAGGCCCCTGGCAGAACCCACTTATCCCTAATGCTTCTGTTTTCAGAGAACCCCGCACCTCCAGCAAATTTTGAGAAAAGGGCAGTGACATTGGGTTTGCGTGTGGGGCAGGACAGGGCTACAACCCTCCTCTGCAGAGTAGATGTGAGCCCATGGGCTGCTCTGCATGGCCCGATGCCCATGGCTCCTCTTGAATTCCCTTCCAGCAGCTTCCATATTCCTTAGGCCCAAGTTTGATTAAAGTGTCAAGTCTGTCTTGAGCTGGATTCTAGACCATTGCCATTTGTGAGCTTTTTCTTGCTCTGCTTTAGGAATGTGGTGCTTGAACTTCAGGTCAAACTGGCAGGGAGGAAGCTAGAGAAATAGGAGTGTGAGCATAAAAGGAGTAGAAAAAATGGCAAAAATAAGAGCAATAAAAACCAACACCTACTGAGTTTACTATAGACAGGCCCTGGTCTGAGTCTCTTACAGGCACTCATCGGGAATACCAATTATATAAAGTGAATAGTATTGTTCCTGAGGCACAGAGAATTTAGATAATGTGACCACAGTCACACGGCAGTGAGAGGCAGAGCTGGAGTACAAGATTTTGCAGCCTAGTTCCAGAGCCAACCCTCTTAACTGCGGTGTTTCTGATGTCTCAGGAACAACCACTAACCCCCTAGGGGAAAAGCTTATGGTAAATAAAAGATAAGGGCAAGGATGAGAGAAAGCCATCTAAAGAAATGAATAAACAGGGGGGTCTAGTTGCAACAAATGTATCATACTAATGCAGGATAGTAATCAGGGAGGGGATTATGTGTGGAATGGGATGGGGAAAATAGGTAAATAGCAACTCTGTACTTTCTCTGCAGTTTTCCCATAAACTTAAAACTGCTCTAAAAATAAGATCTTTAAAAAAACGTGGGGTCTTCTCAAGATAATGTTGAATGATAAATTGGGACCATTGGCATGGTTGAAAGCAGAGGTTAGAAAAATGGAAACGTTCATGTTTAAAGACAATCAGGGAAGATTCCTCAAAAACCTGATTCCTTACTACTTACAGTACATTGTAAGGATCGAACGAGATTCATGTGTGTTAAAGCACTGAGTTCATGGAAAAGCTTCATACTTCTGCTGATCTGTATTTGCTTTCTTCTTGGGCCTGTGTCTCTGCTCTTATGGTTTTTGTTTCCTGCCAGTATGTCCTGCCAAGTCAGTCTCTGTGCTGCTGGAAACTGCTTCTTTGTGTTCTGTGCTGTACCTGTATTTTTGTTTCTGACTTCATCCTTGTCCAGAGAACCTCTGCCCCAGAGTGACTCTAAAGACCATTTTGGTCCCACCACAGCTAATTTTGGAGATGGAATTGGAGTTGAGGGAGCACATGGGTTGGTGTGAATGGTATAGGTTTCCAAGCAGGATCCTGCTTCTCATGCATATTCATTACTATGACCTGGCAGCCATGTGCCCCGTAATCACTGACTTATACCACCTTTTCATATTTTCTTATAAAAAAAGTAGATTGGGTAACTTCTGTCCCTTGGGGCTAAAAGAGCTAAGAGCTGAAATATTGGGATTAGTGTGCCATAAGTAACAAAACACATATTCCCTAAAGCATTTAGATACTGTCTAATTTTGCTTATCTGCATGACCCAAAAGGAGATCATGAGGGACCCTGAGTAGGTACATCAAAGTTTTTACTTAGCTAAATGGTTCAACTTTTATGAGTAGGTTATAAAACAACAGGGCAGAACTTTGACTTCTTTCTTAGGTTTTATAGCTCTGCATAGACAGTGCTTAGTAAATAATAGAGGCAATACTGCTCAATTGATAAAAATAGATCTTACAAAAAAATAGATCTTAAAAATAGATCTTACAACCCAGAAAACATTTGGGAACCATGAGGATTAAGTCACAGTTTATTCTGTACATTGCAATTTAATCATACTTCAGAAGTTTTAGCCACGGGAAATTGCTAGAACGATAAAGGCAACAAGTCATCCCTCTTTCCTTTACCAGTTTTGAGGAACATGTAAAATAATCTAAGAATAAAATCAAAACAGGGAAAAATGAAGCTCACATGTTTGCTAAAAGAAAAAAAACAACCAGAGGTATAATTTAGGAGAAACAAAAGCCCAATGTTTGAGAGTATACAAATTTTGAGAATTGTTTCCAGGTGTTACAAGTGAGATTAAAAGCTATTTCTGGTTGTTAACTGACAAAAGTTGTTTTACCCGGTAGCATGGGTTTACATGCTACCATTGTGTGACTCTGCAGGTGCTCCTGCAGGAGGACTCTCAGATACTTTGGAGTATCTCTTTTCAGTGCTCTGTTTCCCACCCAAAGGTCAGCACTCCTCTGGGAAACATCAAAATCTGAATATGTATCCCAGACACTCAAGTCTTCCAGTTGTGGCTCCTCCCAAAACTATAGTCAAGATTGTTTGGCCTCTGTCCTCCGTTATCCTTTGCTTTCTGTCTATGAACACTGTTACCCTCTCAAAATGGAACCCCATCTAGAGGTGCTAAGACATCTGGTGCTAAGTCCTTTCACCGGACTCTGCATCATCATGTAATATTCTCTCAGGCCCTTCATGTCTCTTTGTTCAGCATGTGACACCCAGTGGGACAACCCAATTTTTATTACCAGCTGTTGCACTCTGTGGGCATTTAAAATGTACAAGTCACTTTTGCATATTTGTGAGTATACAGGGCACAAAAATAAATCAGAGCCTAGTAATTCTGTTCCTCTTGTGTACCCAACATTACATGAATTATTTCCATTGCATATTAGAGTTACAGGATGAGATAAAATACGTCCTTTCTTGTCTTCTTATCACGTATCCTGGGTATTGGATTTTAGCCTGTTTTAGGAGGTGTGCCTTGGAGCTGTTTATTTTCTCTCTTTTGGAATGGTCACCAGGAAGAACCATTACCATCAAGATAAAATGCTGCTCACACGGCACCATCTTGCACCCCATGGGATTTGTTCTGTTGGGAGCATGAGGCCCCAGCCTTGGACTTCCTTCTGTTATGTATGAAAACTAGTTAACACTTACATATAGTGCTTATTATTTTTGGGCATTCACTTAATCTTCACAACAATCCAGTGACAAAAATACTGTAAATTTCCCCCACTTTATACATGAGAAAATGGAGTGACAAGAAGGTTGATTAGCTGGCCCAATGTCACACAGTCCATAAACGCTGGCATCATGATTCAAACCAGATTGCTTGGCACTAGCAAGCACACTCTTGACTCCTCACTGCCCTGTTTCTGTTGTGGTTGGTGAGGCTTATGCAGTTATGTGAAGCCTAGAAGTCTGTGAGGCTTAGATATGAAGCGTGATGTACTGGTAAAGTTCTCACCTTGCATTAGAGTAAATGAACCAAGATAGTTATTGGAGATGCCAAGGGGAAGGGAGGTTTGAGTTTCTCATAATCTTTATCAATCTCTGCCTCTTCCAGCCTGTATCAAATGAATATGCAATCCAAAGATAAAAGAATGTGCTTGCCATGAAATATATCATCAAAAGAATTTCTAGTATTGCATTCCAAAAGACTGCTGCCTGAGGCCCTCCTTTATAGAAATTCCAGAGCCCCCTCTGTTTGGTTTATAACAGCTTCAAAGGTTACAGATGGTCTTATTGCTCTGAAAATAAGTGTCTTGTACATCTTTGAAACTTGAAACCTGGACATCTCTTGGTAAACTCTTGATTAATGGATTCATGAAAGTCATGTAAAAATCAGCTTCTAAAGGGTTAACATCTTTGATTAATATTGAATTTAGGCACTTGCCTATTTCATTTGTATGACAAATTTTTAACTTCTAAGGAAAACTTCCAATAACTTTTTTTGTTAGTTCCTTCCTGAAAAGTTCAAAGCCGAAGCAGATAGTAGCAGCATTAGACTATAGTAATGAAAAAAATCCACATAATTAATCATTGCTTCAACAAATACACTGGCATTCACCGAAGAAGGGGGAAACTTTAGAGGAGAGTTTGATATCTCAACTTATGTTTATCTTGATTAATAGCCTCTTTGGGAAACCCAAAGCAAAGAAGATTATTAGCAGAATGCTCTGACTCTTTCTTTGCCAGATGCAAATGACAGGCTGAATTCTCCAGGTATGGAGATTGAATTTTCAGAGTGGGCTTTCTGGGTCCTGAGATTATTTGCTTTCAAATGCCAATTTTTTTTTATTCATGCATTATTTATGAACTATCATATTTCACACAGCTCTCAGGGACCTAGTAAGCCTCCAACTCACTGATTGATTCCATATCATGTCAAATATTACAACTAATATGTCTACTTCCTAATTCTAAATAAAAATGATCTTTTATGTAATTTGCACTTGGAAATGTTGAATGATGTTTTCAGTTATATGGAAGAGTCTGCCTGTGTGTATATAAAGACACACACACACACATAGCCAACTTCTTACATGTTTCCACAGCGGTGCCACAGTCTGTGGAACTGAAAATGGTAAACCAGAGACTGGCCCTATTTACTATAATGAAGGCCACTTTTCTTTTCCTCATTAACTATTACTAGCATATCAAAGTACAGTTAAGTTATTACCTTTGATTCCTAGAGGAAAACAAATGGGCACAATAGAGATTCATCATTTTTGCTCCATCAATGAGTAGGATGTAGTATATTAGCATTCATAAGAAAAGTAGCAGGCGTTAGTTAAATGAACTAATACTAAACTTGAAAGTGGAAATATCTGTAGGCTCACTCTACTGAAGTTGTCAGCTCATGTTAGCCAGGGCAGCAATATCTACACATCTGACAGGAAATACCTGAAGTCTGTTTTATCTATGAAGACCAAGTTGACTAGAAATCCCTAGACTATATTGAAACTTAATAACTAAAAGAACCACATTCACTGGGAGAAGATAATTAATAGTAGCAATCCAAATGAAAAAATTATGACCATATTGAACATTACCTATAGATATCTGTGAGTATCATGAGGAATGCACAGATGAAAATACCATAGTCCCTAGACTCCTAGAAAATTCACATTCTAATTAATTACAGTGATCAATCTGAATCATTCTCTGCTGACTTGGAGTCTTATAGAATTTTTGCCTCTGCCCAGAACTGAATATTTTCATGTATTTTTAAGGAAGTTTTATTCACCTCTTAGAGTGGATGCAACATGATTTTCATTGGGATTTTATTACACAGGCACTGGCTTGCCGGACATCTGCTTGACTATATACCTTACTAGATCTTGGGGTTAGAGTTCTATCCTCTTGTGTTTCATATGTGGACTGCTCCAGGGCTTTGGTCTTTGGGGAGTTTTATTCTGCCCTCTTTGGTGGGAAGAGTAACTTCCTGTTTGGGATCTGGGATGGAAACGAAATCATCTATTGGCAGAGACAACAGATGTCAGAGCAGTTCAGTTGTAAAGTCATCAAGTCTCTCCTCTGGATCCCATCAAAATCTCAGAGATTCAGGGTCCATCTTTTAAATATTTCATCTCTACCATCTCATAGGCTGTGCAAGATTCTGTGACTGCTTCTTAAGTTGTTAGAATTCTTTCGAGTATTTCTACTAAACTAGGTCTAGCCACACAAGATGCAGGACTTTTGGGAGATGAAAAGGATACTAAACTCCCCCTTCACTTTTCATTTTCTTAAAGATTTTATTTATTCATTTGATATGGAGAGATACAGAGGGAGAGAGAGCATGAGTAGGGGAAGGGACAAAGGGAGAGGGAGTAGCAGACTCCCTGCTGAGCCAGGAGTCAGGTGTGGGACTCCATCCCAGCATCATGAGATCATGACCTGAGTGAAGGCAGAAGCTTAATCAACTGAGCCACCCAGGTGCCCCTCCACCTCACTTTCTAAAACTTCAGATTAATTATGTAAAATTCTCAAATCTAAAATAGCAAAAAATGTTCAAACTGACATTTCCACAAAAGTAAAATTCTTATAAACAAAATCATCCATTACAAATATATACAAACTTTAATATATGTTTGTTTATAATGGTATACCCTCCAACCCCGATCCATAAACAAGTTTAGCTGTAAATTGACAAGATTAATACAAAAAGACTGATTAGGAAATTTGTGGAAAATACTAACTGATGAAGTTGAACTCATTTTAAAACACAGCATGCTACCAAGAATGGTTTCAGAAAAGTTGTCCTTTCCTTTTTGAACAGTGATATTCAAACATGCTGGTTAACCATCTTGGCAAGTTACAAAATTCAGGAACTTAAATGAAGAGCAGTTGTATATTAGTGGTGTTTTTTTTTTTTTTTTTTCTTAAATCAGTGACTAAGAAGTAAACATTTCCTAGCTAGCCACCAAAAACTTCTGGATTTCTGGCCTACTAGAGGTCAAACCACTGACTCATATTTCACAACTCCTTTAGCTTTAATTCATAAATCTTAAATTTCTCTAATTGCTACTGGCTAAAGATAGCTGTAGAGAGCCATTTTCTTAATGATGGAAAAATTTCCTGATAAATTAGGTGTCAAAACTCAGTGAGAGTTCTTGTATTATCATGGAAAATAGGTAGGGTATTTAAATAAATGTGTTCAGGGAGAAGTGAAAAGATCTTCATGTATGCTCTAGACTTTGGGGATTGATTTTTTGAGCTAAAGCCATTCTTGAAAGGACAAGGGTACTTGAAATAAGCTGTATTTTATTTTTAAATCTCAAAGCCAGAAGCTGCTTACCCAAAGACTCTACGGAGTCCTTGGGGGAATAGGCACAGTGAGAAGGAGTAGTATTTCTGTGAGAGTGTTGCCATGTAAAGTACCATCGTACCTCTTTGCCCAACATTTACTCAGTGCTGAAGCAGTGAAATAATTTGTTACTGTTTTGAGTGCAGAAGGTCTGCTCTCATGAAACATGCTTGTAAGAGAGGCAAAATACATAACAGAAGAAAATTCATTGTTCTTCATTACCATTATCTGATATTGTAAGAAACCTTTGATGTCTGTAAAGGACTCCATGGCTTGAAACCGCATTCCAGGGGAATAGAAGGCCACAATGAGTGATCAGAGTTCTGTGACAGCTTCAGGAATGCCTCTCAAATTGTACACTTTATGTCTTTCAATATTCTTTGGTTTTGACCTGGTTGTTTTTATTCACTGCCACCATCATTGGCCATTCTTGGTTTTACTCTTTCTGGTTTTCCAGCTTCTGTGGTTGAATTCCTCTTTTCTTAAAAACTCTCATCCCAGGACTTACTTTCTGGGTGTCACTTTCTCATTCATCTTTACTTCTTGTTTTGAATTTTGCACCAGTTTAAAGCTCAGCTCAACTGGCAACTACATACATGCTCCTCCCTGTCTGTTTCTGGGAAGAACACAAGGACTATGGTTGTGGCGGGAGATGAGTTTCAGTGTCCTTAGTGGGGACAATACTTAAAGAAATATTTTCCAGTATTTGCAAAACACAAAGAGAAGCACATAATCTTCCTTTTTATTGACAGATTCTTCAATAAGGATCTCAAAAATATATTTATATCTTTTCCCTAAACAAGACTTGCTTCTCCTTTTTGAGAGAGAGAAAGAGAGAGAACGACACAGCACCCAGTTGGAGGAGAAAGGCAGAGAGTGAGGGAGAGAGAATTTCAGGTAGGCTCCAAGCCCAATGGGGAGCCCAACGGGAGGCTCAATTTCATGACCCTGAAATCAGGACCTGAGCCAAAATCAAGAGTCAGAGACTTAACCAACTGAGCCACCCAGGGATCCCAAGATTTGCTTCTAAGAATTGTTAATATAAGACGCTTTGACAAAGTGATATGTTGACTTACATGTGGACTAGGTGAAAAACTACCATAGAGCAAAGGGAAAGAATAGTGTTGAACTTTGACTGATGTTAAAACCAGCCATGAAGGAAGTGCTCACTTCATTTTCGGCTTATTTAATGTGGAGTTCTTGTTCTCTAATTAATAGATATTTGCTAAGTTCTTATTAGGAAAAAGTTGTTCTAGATGCTTAACATTGGACAGGATGCTAAAAACAAAATGTTTTCTACCTTCAAGGAGCTTATACTTTCTTTGGACAGACAAGATATAGGCCATGTGAATTATAAACCAGAAATAAAATAGAAGAGTTAAATCATATGGAACTAGTACAAAATTTGGCATGCTATGTTTAGGATTTATTATTTTGTAAGTCCAAGTAATACCTCTTTTTATCTTCTTGCATTTAGTCATAAAATTCAGCCACTAATTTTTTTTTATTTTAGACTTTTGGGAGGGTAATGATTAAACTGCATAAAAAGTGCTTATTATTAACTTTTAAAATTTGAGCTAGTGAGTTAGTTAACTCCCCTGCTCTTCAAACTTGTAATTTTTATGATGGTTTTAGGTACGAGAATGACTAATTCATAAATATAAAATCAAGAATCATATATATTACATAGTTGTTTTAATAATATTCTTTATGTTATTTTTACTTTTATTGTATCATTATAGTAGGGAGATATTAGAAACTACTTATGACTGTATGGTTTCTAGGTAAGACTCAAGAAAGATAGGTTCAGGAGTTGTGAATCAGAAACAAAAATCAAAGGAGGGCTAAAGAACATAAGGGTTGCTGGTCAAGAAAATGATGTCCTTGTAATCCCCAAAGTTAAGAAGTAGAACAAGATTGTCGGGGTCCTAGGCAACAAATTGATTCTGTGACCCTAAGGGAGACTGAAAGAAAGATTGAGATGTATCAGCAGGATACAAGGGAACCTCAAGGGAAAACTGACATTGATGCCACAGGAGGCATCTGCTGGTCCTGCTCATTTCACTGCACATCATTTTGTGCACCTGTCATGGATAATAATAATGAAAATGAACTCATTTAGTAAATGACTCTCTTTCTCTCTGCATGGACATATCTCGAAGCTTTATCCAAGGAGAAGTATGTTAAGTAAGTCACTTAAAATTACAATGTTAGAACAAAGATTATGTTATATGCCAGACTAGTTTTCCTTTGAATAAAACCAAAATGTTTTCTAAACCAAGAATTGGTGTAGCCAGCTCATTTTTAGAGTACACATTGCTATATCCTTTTTTCCTTTTCTTTTTTAAAGAAAGTCAGGACCTTTTAAAGTGACAGGTTAGAAGATGTTTTGATTTTTCCTCTTCCCCACCTTCTCAATTCCTAAGAAATATGAAAGACTTTTTATGTAGTAACACTAATATCTATTCATTTCCCCTTATGTCAAGTGTATTCACAACTCTGCAGCACAAAATAGCATATAAATTACAAAGAAATAGTGTGCTTTCTCATTTGTATTCTTATCTCCAAATTCTGACTATCAGCCCAAGTTTAAATGTAGAATTTAAAACTGAATAGGATTGTAAGATCACCTCATCCTGGGCTTTTTATTTTACAGATGAAGAAACAAGCTTTAGAGTGACCTGTCCAAGGTCACAGGCACTGTGAACAGAGCTCTGAGTGCTTTTTGACTGTCAGCTTAATATTCTCTTGATATGACACATTTTCATAAGCTAAACCATGGAACAGAAAACTTCCCCAGAATGTCATGCAAAGTAGAGCTGTTTTCTCAGTTATTTTTCTGGAAACAAATATGTTTCCACAAACATATTTGTAATCTGTGTTAGAGGTCTAATATAAAACAGGGCTAGCAGAAATGTTAATATATTCCAGGACTTAAACATTGTTCTTCCCACCAATATATATAAGGGCATACCAACTACTTACTTGGAAAGGAAATTCTATATTTAATTATACAAAGGTGTCCTCATAATTGGTCATCAGGAGGTCATATGCCTTGTAACACTCTGGGAGCATAATCACAGACCCCAGAGTTGGAAGAAGTCTCCAAGAGCATCTTATCCAAGTTTACATCTTTGTATGAATAAAATGTGCCTCAGAGATGCTAAGTGACAGGCAGTGGTAGAGCTGTGTTGACCTCTCCATTCTTTTGTCTAATTTTTCCTTTGTGTAGAAGGACCCACATGTATGAGATAATTGTTCAAGGTCAAGAGCACATACAGCCATGAAATAAAACAGATTTCCTACCCACATGAGAGTCTAACCAATTTCTAGTCCTCATAAACAGTGTTGAACTTTTAGTAAGTCTTACTATAAGACATAGGTACGGTATGAGTCCAAAATACAATGAGATTCAAGGAGGGTTCAAGTAAGTCTTGGATATCAGCCTTATTTAGGAGATGTTAGATATGTTTTGAGATACTACAGTAATATTTTGGCAACACATGATAATTAAGAATAAAGGTACTAACCTAGACTATCTGGATTTAACATGTTAGTTCTACCACTTTCTAGTGGTGTGAAAAAGCCTTCTCTTTCAAAACAGGGATAAGGCTACTTCTGGTTTCATGGATTTGGTGGGAGGATTCAATGAGTTCATATACACAAAGTACTCAGTGCTGTGCCTGGCATTTAAGCATTCAACAAATGTTAGTTATTACTATTATCGATGCCATGGAAAGTAATTAAGCACTCTCCCAAGATATCTGCTGGAAGGATGGTGTGATTTAGTAGCAAGGTTGTTGAATTTAGTTTTCGAGGTTTTCAAGTTGTAGCTCAACCTATTGCTTATGTGTGGGGCAAGCCAGTCACTTCTCTGACATCCTATCTCTCAGCTGAACATGTTGGCAATACTGTTTTTTTCTGTTTACTTCTTGTGGGTAGTTGTAAATATCAAGAGAACTAATAAATGTGAATATGCTTTCTGAGGGGTAAAAGCTACTAACAAATGACCACTATTATTTTTATTCTTTCCTGCTGCTTCTATGTTAAGTGGCACAACATGGCTTGATGAAAGTTCTAGCTCATTGTGAGAATTTAAGGATCCTACATATTCAAAGTTTCCTTATAGACTTATAACATGTGGAAGTGGGGGCTGGAGGCCTGGTTAATCAACAACATTTACTGAATGCTCATTATCAATAAGACATTCTGGACAAAGAAATTGCACATAAATTCTAACATCTTTATTAAAGCAAAAGTTTAATTTAAAGGCAGTATTTGGAGTGCCTGGCTGGTGCAGTCAGTAGAACACACAACTCTTAATCTCAGCGTTGTGAGTTCAAGTCCCACATTGGGTATGGAGCCTACTTAAAATTAAAAATAAATTTTAAAGAAGTGGTCTTCAAGCATGTTCCATGATCAAGGATATCACTTGGGACTGCAATTTCCAAGTATGGTGCTATGAAACATAGTTTCCAAGATGGCTGTCCTGGCCATCCCTTCCTTCTCTCCCTGTACACTCTTTCTGCTTCACACCATGACATGGTGTTCAATTCCCCTATGCTTGAATGGAGGCTGGACTTAGTGACTTTTTGGATAAGTAGAATGTACCAGAAGCGACTAGGATTTCTGAAGCTCACTCATAAGAAGGCTTCCAGCTTCTGCATGGACCTCCTGGAATACTCGCTCTTGGGGCACTCCCTCTCAGAACCCAACTGTAGAGGCGACCTGCAGAAGTTGTCATTGACTGCTCTGGCTGACCTTGCACTAGTAGCCAGCAGCAGTCGCCGGGCATGTGAGGGAGCATCCTGGAAGCCCAGGTCAGTCAAGCCTGCACATGATCCAGTCCCAGCTGCCATCTGGTTGCAACTGCATTAGACATTGCAAGAAAGAACTATCCCAGTTGAGCCCAGACTACATGAAGAAGCTGGGAGATGGTAATAAATTACTGTTTAAAGAAAGCCACTAAGTTTTAGGGTGGTTTCCTTTGCAGCAATAGATAGCTGAAACACACACTGTTTTCTTCGGAGGTAATTTGTGAACTATGAACATTGGCAAGAAGTGGTTAATATAAGTCTTTGTGTGCCCATTTCAAGCTTGATTTACCTGGTAGCTAAAAAACATCTGGAATAGGAAATGTTTCACTCTCAATTAAAATAAGAATAAAAACAATGACTATCATGTGTATGCCAGTCACTCATTGAATATATGCTTATCATATGCTGGAGTTTAAAACCAGATTTATATAAAAATCTCAACTTCTTCTTATATCATACAGCTCAGTATAAATTTTATTTCCTTCAAACTACGAGTAATTTTATACTTTCCAGGTAGGAAGTTCTAAACCCTATAAGAAAGCGGTACAGTGTCTACTGGAATTTTTTTTTTTTTTTTGGCAATTGTCATAGAACCTGAAAAAGTAGGTGCTTAATAAACGGTTGTTAACTTAGATATTTATGACTTAACTGGTTTTTCTCTAAAGATACCATAACTCTTTACCACTTTTCTTCCAGACATTATCCAACCATTTGAGGCCTTTCCTTCCTCATAGCTTTGTCGCCAAAATTCAATTGTCATACTCACAATTCAAATTCAACTTAAAAGTTAGCAACATTCCTACTGTCCTCCTCTAAATATTTTCAAGATTGTACATCCTGGCGAGAGCCCTACTTCCTCTCAGACCTCTCCTGGAGCCATATTGCTCCTTGTTCACTCTGCTTTGGCCACACTGGTCTCCCTGCTACTCCACTCAATCATTAGGCATGCGTCTGTCTAAAGTCACTGTGCCAGAGGTTCTCTCTGTTCCCTTTAGGTCTCTGCTCAGGTATCGTGAAGTCTTTCCTAATCACCCTTTTAATACGGTGTTCCCTGCCCCCTATATAGCTTCCTTACTCTGCTTTAATTTTTCCTCATAGTATCTGACAAAGTATATGTTTCCTCCTTAATCCCTTTATTAGAATGTAATCTCATGAGTAGAGGCTTGGTTTTATTCTCTGTTATGTTTTCGGCAGCAAAAACAGTGGCCACACAGCAGGAGCTGAATGAGTGGATATCATTAAATGAAGGTGGTCTGTGACCCAGTAGCTGAGTTAGAGTCTGAAAATGCCAACACTGGTACAGTCTTCCTTATGTTTTACATAAGGGGCATTGATTCACATTTTGGACTTCTGTTATAAAGAGGAAAAAGCTGAAAGTGTTCAGAAATTTTTAGTGGCATATTCTAGAAAAAAATAACTCATCAGGTTGGTGTTGGCTGACATAGAGGGGTTGCAAAGATATTTGCTGCAAGGTTGGCCAGGAGCTATGGAGCCCCACATCTCCCTTGTAAGGGGTACTGGAGCAGGTAAGAGAGGAAACTTGACCCTGGGGACCAGACTAAAATCACAATCAGTTGCAACCTGTAGCTCTCCATACTTTATGTAATGAGGCTAAATCCTGCCCAGGTTTTTGTGTGGGACTTTAGCTTCATAAATGCTGTGTATGTTTTTAAAAAAATTTCACAGCTATTTTAATGATGGGCTAATTTTTATTAAAATAGATCAAATCTATGCTTCTCACAAGCAGCTGTGTTTATAGATATGCCTGGTTATTTGAGTTAAGCTTCTCCTCAGGGACACCACTTAGATCCTTAGATCCTTCTTTTAAGAAGGATCTAAAATGGAAGAGAAAATTCTCCTAGAGAGAGGAAAACTGCTCAAGATATGAAGTTAGAAATCTCGAGAAAGCCATAGGTAAAAGAAAATTAAAGCTGGTGTGGTAAAGCAGGATCTCTATGCATGGCAGAGTAAGTAGGAACAGAAGCTGCTCAACGGGCTTTCCCAGAGTCAGTACATTCTTTTAACAAATTATTTATTTATTTTTTTTTTAAAAAGATTTTATTTATTTATTTGACAGACAGAGATCACAAGTAGGCAGAGAAGCAGGCAGAGAGAGAGGAGGAAGCAGGTTCCCTGCTGAGCAGAGAGCCCAATGAGGGGCTCGATCCCAGGACCCTGGGATCATGACCTGAGCTGAAGGCAGAGGCTTTAACCCACTGAGCCACCCATGCACCCCAAGTCAGTACATTTTTAATGCAGCATAAGTATCATAAATCTGGAGCATGTGCATTGTTACAATGTTTAGCACCACCAGCAAACTTAACCTTGCTAAAATGGCATCACCTGGATTTTCTAGCTCTGGGCTTTGGAACCTTGATTATCATTGAGGGAACTCAGCCTTAGGCTGCTCAGGTCTATCCCTCTCTCTGTTCTGCATTTGAGTCTCTAATTACTAAGTTCTTATTCATATTCATTGCATCTTAAAAGTCTCAGAGTTTAGGGGTGCTTGGATGGCTCAGTCAGTTAAGCATCTGACTCTTAGTTTCAGCTCAGGTTATGATCTCACGGTCGTGAGATAGAGCCCAGAGTCGGGCTCCAAGCTCAGCAGGGAGTCTACTTGAGGACTCTCTCTTTCCCTCTCTTTCTGTCCCTTTCGTTTGTTCTTTCTCCCTCTCTCTCACTTAAAACAAAACAAAACAAAACAAAACAAACTCTTGAAGTTTAGCAAAAATAGTTACAAATCGGGTTGTAGGGGACAGTTTTCTTAAATATGGTCCACAAAATGCTGACCACTTCACTGGTCCAGTAACCTGGTGGAGTAGTGAAGAGTGTGGATTTTTTTTTTTCTAGATTTTATTTGTTTATTTGACATAGGGAGAGAGAGATCACAAGTAGGTAGAGAGGCAGGCAGAGAGAGAGGGGGAAGCAGGCTCCCCGCTGAGCAAAGAGCCCGGCGCAGGTCTCGATCCCAGGACCCTGAGATCATGACCTGAGCCGAAGGCAGAGGCTTTAACCCACTGAGCCACCCAGGCCCCCCAAGAGTGTGGATTTTTTAAGGAGAGATCTGGATTTATACACTAGCTCAGCCACTTGGGTGAGTTATTTTAGCTTTCAGCTCCTCAATTCCCTCATCTGCAAAACTGGGCCATAAATATCTTCCTCAAAAAGGGGATTTTTTGTGGATTAAATGAGATATGATGATTGCTTAGTTCAGTGCTGCATGGATTAATCACTCAACATACAGTGGAAGAAAAAAGGGTAGGAAGGAGGGAGTTTCCTTGAGTGGGTGAAGTCTTTTTTTTTTTTTTTTTTCCTAAATGAAATACAGTTGACATATAAAGTTATGTTAGTTTCAACCACATAGTGATTCAACAATTCTATACAGCACACTATGCTCACCACGGTAAATATAGTCATCATCTGTTGCCTTAGGACATTATTACAATACTATTGACTGTATTCCCTATGCCATGCTTTTTGTGGATGCTGTCCTTTTGACTACTTTTCCTGACTGTTGTAAAAACTACCTTCTGTCACAACATGCTTCTTTCTAGGTGACCACGAGTCTTTTCTCTAGCAGTGATAACTTAAGGTTTTGATTGTTTCCTTACTTCATGGTCAGTTTGCTTCACCTGGACAGGTGGTCCAGCTTTTAATGGTGTCTTCTTATGGAGTTCCCTGCTTTGTGCTCCCTTCTTCTGGCTGTGCCTGCTTCCTTCTGTAAACTTTGTCAATTCAGAAGGCTATGTCTGATACACAGAAAGGATTGTTTAACATACTAACTTTGCTTTGCTTGCTTCTAATTTTTTTTTTTTAATCCTACATGAGTTTAATTCTGTGGGCCTAATTTTGTGCTTTTTGGGCATAAGAATTTCTAGTTGCTGCCATTTATCATTCCCTCACTTCGCAGGCACAGTGTTCAGCATATAGAGATAACCTAATATTATTAATAATATTTAAACCTATAAGGGGCTAACAAATGTTCCCCAAGAAACCAGAACCAGACCTCAAATGTAATATGGCAAATCCCAGCACCTACCCACCAGAATGTATTTAGAAAATTCACTTCAGTTTATGGACAATGAAGATTCTATTTTTCTTTCTTTTTTTTTTTTAATTTTTAATTTTTTATAAACATATATTTTTATCCCCAGGGGTACAGGTCTGTGAATCACCAGGTTTACACACTTCACAGCACTCACCAAAGCACATACTCTCCCCAATGTTCATAACTCCACCCCCTTCTCCCAACCCCCCTCCCCCCAGCAACCCTCAGTTTGTTTTGTGAGATTAAGAGTCACTTATGGTGGCAATGAAGATTCTAGTAAGAGATGGAACTGCAGAGATACGAAGGAAACATGGGATCCTTCCGCTCCCGTGGAAAGTACGTTATGTCATTAAGGGGAAAACAAGCTCCCGCAAAAAGAGGAAGCTGGGAGTCAATTGAACATTCTAAATTATTAAAGGGACTTGACAGAGTTTGATCCTGGCTAAGCTTTCAGAATATGCAAACAAACAAAGCCAGATAAGAAGGTGTAAATGACCTAGTCAATCAAATATGAGATAGCATCACTAAATGAACAGAGCTGATCATCCCTCAGAGAACTTATCAGAGTTCCAGGGGAAGGTGGGTGAGGATTTTATGCATGCCCAGCATGTTGTCCCTTACATAGACCCATACTTAACCGGGCTAATAATTTCATTTTACCCTACAGATAACAAGGAAAACCTTAAAAAAAAAAAAAAGAGTCATTATTTTAAAAACTACTAACAATAATAATGAAAAACATGAGTGAGACGAGGTTTGGATCAGAAACTTGAGGTTTAAGTATAGGGGAGCCTCATCCTTTGAATCGCAATGGAAAGAAAAAATGAAAACTAGGTTATAGAGATATAGAGAATGAACACTTGTGTCAATACCATTACATTGAACCCTGTTATCTTGTTCTATGGAAAATGTACTAAGAATGCTGCATTGAAAAATTTGGGATCATCAAGAGATTGACTCATTAATTCACTGTGAACCTCCTGTGTGCCAGGCAATGTAATAGGTATAGAGATAGACAGAGGTCCTTGCTTTAAAGGAGCTCATAGTTTATTTGAGAGAGCAATATAGACAGATAAAGAATAATACAGTGCTGTAAGAGCTATGATATATATAAGAAAAAAAAGTGAAGTCCTGCAAGGTTTGGAAGGACCTTCTGAATTTTGAAAAAAACAATTTTTAGAAGATTTTTAGCTCAAGTGTATTTTCTTATTTGAAATATGTGATATTTCTCCTTTAATCATGTCCTAACCGGCTAAGTAAAAGTTTTCCATCTTTGAATGCAATACTCATCTTCCTGTCCTTTGGGCTAAGGGTAGGGGATGGGAGGAGAGAGAATAAGCTCTTCTCATTTCTGCGTAGAACTGTGTCCAATAATTAACTGGCTGATGATAGAATCGCGGGTTGGAAAGACAGATCATTTCGGTTGAGCTCGCGTCCCACACAAAAATGTCCTCTTCATTTATTCTCCTGATGTCCATTAAAATTAAAAAAAAAAAAATGTCCTCTTCAGCATACTCACAGGTGTCTCTCTGGTTCCTCCTGAACAAATCCAGGGGCAAACAGTCCTTCATTGCTAGCCAGCTCCTGACTAGGAGGAAACTTCTTTATCCTGAGCAGAGGCCATTGTCTGGTCACTTCTTGTTGGCTGCTCATTCCATTCTCTGGGAAAATGACAGTAAACACAATATATCACCCACAGGATACCCTTACTGTAGAGGAATACCTGTACTCACGTTTTCTCTAGAACTTGTATCCCTTCTCTGTGCTCATTTCCTTCCTTGTATAGACCTCTTTGATACTTTGGCTTTAAAAATGCACAGCTTTAATAGATCTGATTGACAAAATACAAAAGTCTTTTATTCTAAGCAAGCTGTGCTTAAAAAACTTCAAATGGGAGCAGAGTGTGAGGTCCATCAGATTCCCCACCATCTAAAACCCAAGCCTTGTTTGTTAACATTAAGGGGGCAAGGAAGGTCCTGTCTGAAACCCACCCACTAGTGTTAGAGGACAACACACTGCACCTTTATCTACAAAGGGCAGGGCTGAGCTTTCTTAAGATGTGGCTTGGCTAATGTCTCCATGCTGGAAGTCACCTGGGAAGAAGACAAAGTGTCTAAAGAAAGAAATGAGGGGCGCCTGGGTAGCTCAGTGATTAAGCCTCTTCTTTTGGCTGGGGTTGTGATCTCAGGGTCCAGGGATCGAGCCTGCTTCCCCCTCCCTCTCTGCCTGCCTCTCTGCCTACTTGTGATCTCTTTCTCTGTCAAATAAATAAATAAAATTAAAAAAAAAAAAAAAAGAAAGAAATGATAGCTAGACATGCCTTAGGTCTAATTACCAATTTACTTCTTTGTCTCTTTGGTTGGAAGAGGAAAATATATCAAATATACCACATTTGAAAGCTGTATTCCTAGAAAACATGGGCCCCAAATGTCACAGAATCTGACCAGCCGGAGCAAGAGTTCTCTACCTCCGGGGAAGGGCAGATTCCCTTTTTGAGAGGACAGTGTAGAGGCTAGAACTGTATTATAATCTCCTGCTTAACTGTTTTCCTCCCTCACACACACTGAGTTTCTTGAGGTATTTGAATACTGAGCATTTTGAAGAAAAATACTTTGTATCTCCAAAGAGTTAGTACGGTAGTAGTATTTAGCATAAACTCAGTGATATTTGCTAAATGAAATGCCCCCTCATCATCCACTAGTCTGTTAAAGTAACTCTGAGTAATGTTGCACCTGGAATGATGTAAAACCCCTCATGTGTAAAGTACCCCACGATGGGCCTCCTTCCACGGTTGCTTCCAGATCTCATTACTCTGCCTCCCTGGAGTTTGTTGTCTCTGTGTTTGAAGCCAGTCTGGCGCTGGCCAGCAGTTTATCAGTGAGTATTTCCTTTTTCTGAATGGACACGGAAAGAATGGACGCACAGCCCTATGTCAGCAGACTCCACAGTCATCCCCTCCATCAAATCAAAACATGGAACCCAATATGGGACTTGATCCCAGGACCCTGGGATCATAATCTGAGCCGGAGACAGATGCGCAACTGACTGAACCACCCAGGCATCCCCTATAAACACTTCACAATGTATATTTAATAAAACAGAAGTATTTTAAAAACTATACAGTGTCTTATAATGACTTAGGGTTATTTTTAAATGATTTTTATACTAAACAGCTATTGCTTATCATCTGTTATAGTTCATTTATCCCATCAACAGTTATCAAATGACAATGTATTTGGCATATAAGAGAAGAAGAAAGAGTGCCTAGCATAGAATTTGACATGTAGTATTTAATAAATATTACTTTAGTATTATATATTTAATCTTCACAACCATATCGCAGAGAGCCAAATGGAAACTCTGTGAGTGCAGGTAATTTACTCAGTCACATAGCTAGATAGATCTAGAGACTGGATTTATGAGATATGGCTCTGATTCCAGTGCCTATTCCATTATATCACCATTGCCAATTTGACTGGGAATGAATAGTAAGTAGTAGACTAGTGTCAGATGGTAGTGGGCCTTGAGTGCTAAGCTAAGGGGGGCTTGGGTTTTATTCAGTATTTGATGTGTCATTCATGTTGGACTCCCTACTGATTGGCTAAAGCAGTGTTTCCTGTTTTTGCTTGAACTTAAGACTCACTGAAGATTTGATATAAATACCAATTACTCTGCCTTATAGATTCTGCTTCAATGTGTCTCAGACTTGACCTGGAACTCTGTATTCTTAATGTGCTCCCCCTAATAAACTTCTCATCCAGCAACCTGGAAAACACTGGGCCAAAAGATTTTCTTGGTCCTTCTAATCTGGTTACCATTTTTCCTGACTAGGTTTACATATAATCAGAAGTTACTAAAAGAAAGCGTTTCGTTGAATAAACAGATCTTCTCTGAAAGTCCTCAGAAGCAATCTGATTGCCAGTGGGCTCTGAATTCCTGAGTTACCTGCGGCAGACATGGCTGCCTATCTTGTGGACACTCTAGGCCACTTGATTGGAGGGATAACAGTGGTTACTGCAGCTCAGAGTGACTCTCGGTGGGATGGTTACACGTTCTCTTTGAAGTACCAGCTTTGGAGAAGTCTCCACTAGCAAGTGCACTTGACGATGTCCGACGCGTGAGATGAGGTATTGACGATGACACATCAGAAGCTCATTTTTAAAAGGGCACTTCTAAAGTACTCTCCACAGTGCGGCTGCAAGAAAGGCAATTCTCTCTGCAGTTGGGAAAAATCTCTTGGGTGGGGGTGGGTGGGGGATGTCATATGCTTAAAGGAGGGGGCAGAAACTCTTTGTGATTTGTTCAGCAGAGCCCAGGGTGAGTAGAGGAAATTGTATTTGCTGTTTGGCCAGTGTGAAAGAAAACAATTTTCATGATGCTTGTTAAAGATAGTAAGGCAGACTGTTCAAGATTATGTCAATAGATAGGTACAGGGACCACTTTTGCAGTGGGAGAGAAAGATTGGGCTCATCTTTAAATATAACCCACCTAAGTGGGAACTGATAATGGAGGAGCAAGGTGAGAGTCACGGGTGGAGGTACTTAGAGGAACTATCAAAGATAGAGGGGAATTCTGGCTAAGCAGATGGAATAACATTTATGCTGGAGACAGGCCAGGGTAATCAGATATTACCTAGAAGATGGTCGAGGATGAGAAGCCTAATTGGATAGATAAGTAAATGGGAAAATGGTACTTTTAACTGACCTAGCACTGTCTTCATAAAACTATATTCTACAAAGAAGTACACAGATGCTCCTAGGAGAAGGTTCGGGAGCTAGAATACAGTCTGGTCAGGCAAAGAATCTTTGTCACCAGCATTCTTGAGAAGAGCAAAGAGTCTTTTTCATCTTCCCCATGAATTTTTCCTTGAATTCTTTGAATTCTTCCTT
The DNA here is from genome assembly GCF_022355385.1 of Mustela nigripes. Taxonomy (NCBI): domain Eukaryota; kingdom Metazoa; phylum Chordata; class Mammalia; order Carnivora; family Mustelidae; genus Mustela; species Mustela nigripes. The sequence goes on from NC_081562.1 coordinate 93,711,348, forward strand.
AAATGCTATGGCTTATGGTGCTATTGGCACTAGAAGCCAGTTCCTTGAAAATTGTTGTGACCCATGTATGGTGAACAGGAAAGGGTTAATGTTTGCTTTGCTGGCCTCAAGCTGATCCTATGGCCCCATACCATACCAAATGGTATGGCCAGAAGATTTTTGATGTGAAAAATGGAGAAATAGTGTCTTCCCAGGGTTAGAAACTGCAAGACTTTCAAATTCTTGAGTTGGATATAAGTGGCTTCTCCTACAAAAGATGTAAAAAATTTATTGTCCCCTTCTCATGGAAATAAAATGAACTCCTACTTAGAGTCAGAATTTTGACATTGCATTTAGAGAGTAGATTTAGAGAAAAAGAATAATTGATGAAGTAAAAGAGAAATATCATTAGCAGTTCAGTATCTTATAATCTATTATTTATTTGTTTTATTTTATTTTTAATTCTTTTAAATTTTATTTTATTCTTTCAGTGTTCCAAACTCAATTGTTTATGCAGCACACCCAGTGCTCCATACAATCAATCTGTGCCCTCCTTAATACCCACCACCAGGCTCACCCATCCCTCTACCCTCCTCCCCTCTAAAACCCTCAGTTTGTTTCCCAGAGTCCACAGTCTCTCATGGTTCATCTCTCCCTCCGATTAACTAAATGCAGAGAGTCAACCAAGAACCATGCCTGGGGGCACCTGGGTATCTCAGTGGGTTAAATCCTCTGCCTTTGGCTCAGGTCATGTTCCCAGGGTCTTAGGATCGAGCCCCACATCAGGCTCTCTGCTAGACAGGGAGTCTGCTTCTCTTCCTCTGTCTCTCTCTGCCTACTTGTGATTTCTCTCTCTGTCAAATAAATAAATAAAATCTTAAAAAAAAAATACAAAAGAACCATGCCTCCATGATTCAGGTATAAATAACCGTATACATACCAATATGTTTTTAAAGATTTTATTTATTTATTTGTCAGAGAGAGAGAGAGAGCAAGAGCGAGCACAGGCAGAGTGGCAGGCAGAGTCAGAGGGAGAATCAGGCTCCCTGCGGAGCAAGGAGCCCGATGTGGGACTCGATCCCAGGACGCTGGGATCATGACCTGAGCCGAAGGCAGCTGCTTAACCAACTGAGCCACCCAGGCGTCCCTTTTTGTTTTGTTTTGGTTTTAAGATTTTTTTTTAAGATTTTTTTATTTATTTGACAGAGAGAGATCACAAATAGGCAGAGAGACAGTCAGAGAGAGAGATGAGGAGAAGCAGGCTCCCTGCTGAGCAGAGAGCCCAATGCGGGACTCGATCCCAGGACCAATATGTTTTTAAATGAACTGTTTCCTAATTACATGTTTTTTCGATTCATAATATTTTGGCTCCTTTCAACTGATCTCTTTGCTTCTTTTCTCTATTCAAGAACATTTCCAGAAGCAGGAAAACCCCAATCTCAGAGGAATTAGTTAATCATACAGAGGTCACTGTTATGGAATCCAAGTAGTCTTGGATGTCCAAGCCATGAGTCCACCCACCCCAGAACTGGGTGTCAACATGAACCACTCCTATGTGGAAAGTAATAGGAGTCAAAAGTTAACATTATGGTTCAAGAACTCTTTTATTTCTGAATCCTCCTGTCTTTGTTTCACCAAAAACACTGTAAGCTTCCTATTTTTTTTTTTTTGCACACTATTACTATTATAGGCTACAAAAAGTTTGAGATTTGCAACATTATCTTTGCATATTTTAGCTATCTTAGCATATTCCAGTGTGGAGTAGGAAACACAACTACTTAATAAACATTGAATAATGGCTAATTCTGGAGAAACCGTGTAGGATTAGGCACAGCTGAAGAAGGATGCAAACTCTAAATTGGTTTCACTAGCACCAGAACACATGTTCTTTTGCTACTGTTGTATCTGAGGGGTACAATGATCCCTCAGAATTTTGTATCACCAGACCTATTCCTCAAATAGCTTATATCTGTAGAGATCAAAAAGATTCTGGGGATCTCTGAAAAGACATCACCCAAATAGTCAGCGATTTCTCCTTCTGTGGATGGAGTCATACATAATGAATGTTTGGTAATGGCTGCAGGAGTTGTGCAGCTATAATTAATGTTATAAAACCCAGTGGAGTTCATTTAATCAAGTCTGTAATGGTGGTATTGACTGTAAAATCTAATGAAGTGATACTAAACATAGTTGATTTGAGATTGGAGTGGGAGTGTTCAAAGACATGTTTGATGCCATTTGTAGCCTAAAATATTGTTAAGGACGAAAGCACAGAGAGTTAGGGCAGTGGAGAACCTCCTTGCTTTCATTTTGAAAGTCATTTCTACTATTTTGATTTGGGCAAAATCCGAAAAACCACCGTTCAAAACCTGTTCGCTCTCAACGTACACAGGGAAATTTCATGCTTTGAAGAATTAAAAACACACTTGCATCCTTCAGGGGCTCATGTGAGATTTGAAAAACAAGCTCTTATAAAATCTGTCTGCCATTACTGGACATTCAGTCATAAAATGAAAATAAATGACTGGATACAGTTAATGCAAAGGCTAAGAGTCAAGATGAGTACATGCATCATGTTGAGAGGAGAGGAAAAGGAAATGATTGTGAGGAAAGACACAGGAATTTATCCAGCAGTAAGATAAAGTGCAAAACAAAAATGTTTTTAAAAGGCAGCATGTTCATGCTGTACAGGTAACAGGAAAAAATATTTGGTGCATTAGTTCGGGAGTCAAGATGAAAATCTTCAGTCTCATCGTAGTGCCTGTTTGAACTTTTAAGAGTAAATGACCTTGGCAGAAATTGTGAACAATAAACTTGGTCTCTGTGGAAAGAAAATGCTGAGGCTAAAATCAACGTAATAGAACGAGAGGCATGGGAAAATGACTCCGTACATTGAAATATAAAGCAGTTATCTGCAAATATTAGTATATGAAATAGCTGAAAGTTTCATTGAAGAAGAGAAGATATTTCGGAGGTAGCATCAGCACAGAATGTAATAGTTTATTTCCACATTATTAAAGGATGCTCATAGCCTTCACATCCAAGTCCATTAATATAAATAAAATTGTACAAGCATTTGCAGAGGCTAGAAAAGGACAAGGAAGAATAAAGAGCTTAGCCACAAAATTTCTCCAGCTTCTCAAGACACATTTCTCCAGTAATAAAGCTTTCTTCATTTAGAATATACTGAATTAAAATAAAGATACATTTACTTCTTTTCTTCTGCTTGCTCATTGAAATAGCCAAATATCCAAAATAACCCATCTAGGTCTCATTCATATTTGTATTGGGAAAGATCATACTTTTTAAAGCAAAAGTAAAATCGTACCATTCGATTAGGTGGTCAGTATGTGTTCACATTACTGAGACACATGGAGCTGACCTGGGGCATCAGAAGCAACAGAAAACCCATCTTTAGGAAACTTCTTGGGATTGCCTTTCTCTCTCTGTTTCTCTCACTCTCCTTCCCCCAACCCTCTCCTGCCCCCCTTTCTCTTTCCCTTCCTCCCTTTCACCCTCCCTTCACTTATCTTTTATTCTTTCTTCTTCTTCTTTTTTTTTTTTAAGGATTGTCAGATGAAATATAGGACACTCAATTAAACTTGAACTCCAAATAAATAACAAAATAATTGGAATACAAGTATATTATATGAAGTATTTGGGACATACACTATAAAACCACTCACTGTCTATCTGAAATTCAAATTCTACTGCATTTAAATTTTTTTTTATTTTTGAAAAATACATATAACATAAATCTTACCATCTTAACTACTTTTAGGTGTACAATTCAGTGATACTAAACATATTTGTATTGTACAAACATCACCATCCATCTTCAGATAATGAAACTTGCAAACCTGAAACGCTTCACCCATTGAACAATAACTCTTTATTCCTCTCCCCCCTCCCCAGACCCTCTTGGTGACCACCATTCTAACTTTCTGCTCCTTTGATTTTTGACCACTTTTAAGTTCCTCATATATGTGTAATCATACAGTATTTGTGTTTTTGTGACTAGGTTATTCCATTCTGCATTATGTCCTTAAGATTTGTCTACATTGTAGCATATGTTAGAATTCTTTTCTTTCTTTCTTTTTTTTTTTAGAATTCTTTTCTTTTTAAGGTTGAATAATAGTCCATTGTGTGTTTATACCCCTTATGTTTATCCATTCACCTATTGATGAACACTTACTTATATTACTTCCATTTATAGCTGTTGTGAATAATGCTGTTATGAACATGAATGTACAAACATTTTTTCAAAACCTTGTTTTTATTTCTATTAGTTGTATACCCAGAAGTGGAATTACTGGATTATATTGCCTTTAATTAAATTTGTTTAAATTTTAATTTTTTAAAAAAATTAGAATCTGTGCCTAGAATGGAGTCTACTGCAGGGCTTGAACTCAAGACTCTGAGATCAAGACCTTAGTTGAGATCAAGAGTTGGATAGTTAACCAACTGAGCCACCCAGACACTATAGTTTAAACAATAATTTTTAAACAGATTTTAATTTTTAATTTTTTAATTGTGCGAGGAATCACCTCTCGATACTATTATCCACCATCGTTGTAACATTTTATATCCCACCAACAGTGTACAAGGGTCCTAGTCTTGTCAATGTGTTATTGTTTGTTTGTTTGCTTGTTTGTTTTGATAGTAGCCATCCTAATGGGTATAGAGTGGTATCTCGTTTGTAGATTTGATTTGCATTTTCCTTATTAATGACACTCAACATCTTTTCACGTGCTTTTTGGTCATTGCTGTATCTTCTCTGGAGAAATACCTATTCAAATCCTTCCCCCATTTTGAATCTGGTCATTTGTCTTTTTGTTTTATTTATTTATTTATTTATTTATAAAAAGATTTTATTCATCTATTTGACGGAGATCACAAGTAGGCAGAGAGGCAGGCAGAGAGAGAGGAGAAAGCAGGCTCCCCGCTGAGCAGAGAGCCAGAGGCAGGGCTTGATCCCAGAACCCTAGGATCATGACCTGAGCAGAAAGCAGAGGCCTTAACCCACTGAGCCACCCAGGCACCCCTGTTGTTATGTTTTTAACATAACAATATTAATTTTTAACATAACAATATTAATCCCATATCAGATGTGTGATTTGTATAGTTAACCCTTGAACAGCATAGAGGGCTAGGGGTGCTTGTCCTCTATGCTGTTGAAAATCCATGTACAAATTTTGTCTCCCCCCCCAAATTTTCCTAATAGCCTACTGTTGACCAGAAGCCTTACTGATAACACAGGTGATTAACATGTATTTATGTTACCATGTAGTATATATTATATTATCATAGTAAAGTAGACTAAGGAAAAGAAAACGTTATTAAAAAAAACATAAGGAAGAGAAAGCAAGTTTATATTACTGTACTGTATTTATTGAAAAAAATTGTGTGTAAGTAGACATGTGTAGTCAAACTGATGCTTTTCAAGGGTAAACTGTAAATATTTTCTCCCATTTAGTGGATCACCTTTTTACATTGTTGCTAGTATCTTTTGATGCACTTAAATTTTTAATTTTCATGAAGTCGAATTTGTCCCGTTTTGCTTTTGTTATCTGTCCCTTTGGTGTCATATCCAAGAAATCACTGTCAAATACCACATAATGAAGCTGTTGCTCTATGTTTTCTTGTAAAAGTTTATAATTTTAGATCTTTTCTTTAATTATTTGATCCATTATTAGTTTATTTTTATATCGTGTTAAGTAAGGATTTTTCTTTTTTCACTTAGATATCCAGTTTTCACCACACCATTTTTTGAAAAGATGGTCTTTTTGTTCATTGAATAGTCTTGGCAAACTTGTTAAAAATTATCTGACCACATACACAAGAGTTTATTTCTGAAATATTTCTCCTATACCATTGCTTCATTGTTTTTATGCCAGTTTCACATGGTTTTGATCACTATAGCTTTGCAGTTAAGTTTTGAAATCAGGAAATGTGAGTCCTTCAACTTCACTCTTCTTTTTCAAGACTGTGGTGATTAGTTGGGGTCTCTTGAAATTCCATATGACTTTTGGAATAGATTTTTCTATTTCTGCACAGAACATCACAGAGATTTTGAAGGGATTGCATTAAATTTCTCTGTGTAGTATTGACATCTTAACAATAATAAGTCTTTATCTTACTCATGAACATGGGATATCTTGCCATTGTCTTTCTTTAATTTCTTTCAGCAATGTTTCATAGTTTCCACTGTATAAGTATCTCACTTTATTGGTTAATTCCTAAGAATTTTATTCTTTGTGATGTTATTATAAATGGAATTATTTTCATAATATCCTTTTTGGATTGTGCATTGTTAGTATATAAAATGTAGCTGATTTTTGTGTATTGACTTTAAATCCTTCTACTTTGTTTAGTATGCTTATTAGTTTCAATAGATTTTTTTATGTGTGTGTGGAATATTTATTGTCTTCTCCATAAAAGAGCATATCATCTATGAATACAAGTAATTTTACTTTTTCTTCTCAATTTAGATGCCTTTTATTTCTTCTTCTTGCCTAATTGCTTTGGCTGGAGCTATTCAAGTACTCTGTTGAATATAAGCAAGTGAAAGCAAGGATCCCTGTCTTATCCCTGATCTCAGAGAAAACATTTTCAGTCTTTTGCTGTTGAGTATGCTGTTCACTGTGGTTTTTAACGTATGGCTTTTATTATTTTGAGGTAGTTTCCTTCTATTCCTAGTTTGTCAAGTGTTTTTGTCATGAAAGTGTGTTCAATTCTGTAATTTTTTTTTGCATCGATTGAGATAATCACACTTATTTTTTTTCATTTTGATAGTGTGGTATATCATATTTATTGATTTTTATATATTGAACCATCCTCAGCCCTAATTTGTTTTGTCTAATTTGTTTTCTTTGCATTTTTTCATGTGTTTGCTTGGTTTTATTTATTTGGCATCAAAGTCACTATGAAGACAAAATATTGCCTATTACCTGTGGTGGGGAGAAGAATGAATGTTACTTGCACCCATCTTTAGCATAAGTTAACTATCTGTTAGTATTTTTTTTTAAGGATTTTGTTTATTTATTTGATAGATAGAGAGCGAGCAAGTGCATAGGCAAGGGGAGTGGCAGGTAGAGGGAGAGGGAGAAGCAGATTCCCACTGAGCAGGGAGCCAGCCGAAGGCAGATGTTTAACCAACTGAGCCACCCAGGTGCCCCAAACCATCTGTTAGCTTTTAGCAATGAACAAATAAAATAATTTGAGAAGGAGTTAATCTTTAATTTTATTTGTCTTTTATATTTTATTTGAAATTTCACATACTTAACATTTTAAAACTTGTAATTCTTTATCTTTTGAATTCTCATTTTTATTTTTAACATTTTCTATTTCTTTATCTTTTATTTGAAGATCTTTTTAGGATTACATCTCTTACTATTTTTGCCACATTGAAAATATTTTTTCTTGTCTCATTCTTAGTCTTTCATATATTTTATTGATTTCTGATTTGCTTTTATAATAGCCAGTAAGACACATAACTGGCAGAGACAGTGGAAGGCAAACTTTCCCCATAAATCAGAAGGATCAGATCCTTTTTTCTCAGCAGGACCTTTACATGCCTTCTACATTTCTCCCAGACCTTTTAAGCTTGCATGTTCCAAAAGCCTCATCCAGAAGATTAGGGAGACACATAGCCTACTTCTTCCGAGGGTTATAATTCTTGTGCAGATCATATAACCAGCATTTTACACTAGTCTCACCTTATATGATCATTTGCTGGCTTAAAATTTCTGGATTTCTCCTTTTTGCTTTATCTCACTAGATGTGAATGCATACACGCATGTGCATGCACGAGTGTACACATACATGGTGTCTGTATGTGTACATACACACCACTTCCCTTACATCCCTCTCAAGCACTGGCTGTTTTCTCCTATACCCCTTAAAGAATTGTGTCTGGTTGTGAGGAAGACATTTCCTTGCACTCCTCTCTTCCTCCTCCCTAACTCCCACCTCACTTTGATGCTCATGCCATCAGATTATATTAATCCCTATTCCTTCATTGCTGTCATTTACTGACCCTGGTGTCAGTTTCCCTCATATCTAGATGATTTTTGCCCCTGGCTCATTGTCACTCTCTCTAATGTAATTGTTGTCTTCATTCTTTATTGCAGTACCCGTTACATAATTTGTGAGCTCAATACAAAATGAAAATATGAATCCCTGTTCAAAGATCATTAAGAATTTCAAGACAGTGACAGCAGAGCATTAAGCCAAGGGCAGGGTTCTTCAGAGCACAGGGCTGTCTGGGTGATGCACAGGTTACACAGCCATGAAGCTGACCTTGCCTGGCTGGGAACCACTCTTTACCTTCCCTCTCCTTGAAATGAATGAAGGAGCTTGTGACTTCTCTCGATGAGTGAGTACTGGAGTGAAAGCTTCCCACCCCTCCTTCTACACTTTGAAGTTTCTCTTCTCTGGGAAGGCAAAGATAGGAGAGCTGGTTAGTAAGAGTTTATGTCCACTGGACTCTACTCATCAGTGGGTAGCATTAATGTGCTGAAGGCCACTGCTCTTACCTCTTTATTGGCCTTTTGGATTGTTCCTGCTCAGGCTCATCTTTCACTCCCAGTTTTCATGTAGTGAACCAGAGTTTTGCTCATTGTCCCAACATTTCAGGCCAATAATTTGGGCCCTACATCCTCAATGAAGCAGAGAGAGATCCTTGTCCTCCTCCCTCTTCCTCAGATTCAAGCCCTGTTTGTCAGCACAGTTTACTCAACAATCCTAGAGATTGATAGCTATTGAGAAGCTGCCTAGCCCTCAGGTAAAGCTGACACTTTGATCCCCAGGTGGTTTTTACTCCTGTGGTTAGTATCTATTAATATTAGAACATCCAAGTTTGCAACATGATACTTTCCATCTCTACCTGTCATCAATGAAACATTGTCCTGACACACAGTCACATGGTTCCTCAACTCCTGGTCCCCCCTCCTCAGCGCCCCCACCGCCCCCGGTCCCCATACTCCTCTCCTTTAATAGACTTGAATTAGAAAAACAAACAAACAAACAAACAACGAAAAAACCCATGTCTGCCCACATTTGTGGTTTCAAACCTTCCTATCTCTGACTGGCAGGAAAAACAATTTTGGCAGAGGTGAGCATCGGTGGACCCCTTTGTTTCTGACAACCTCAGGGAAGGAAAACATGATATAATAAGAGGGGATTGCTTTAGGGCCAAGCCAGCTGACAGTCTCAGTCAAGCCATGACTTTGGCTCAGGGTCTTTTTTGACAAGTAATATTCTCTGAGTAAGCAGGAAGGATAACACCAGCAGTTTGTATTTTTAGAACGTCAAGAGATTTTCTGTCTGTCATTCCCATAAAGTCCCAATGTATCCCCTCTATTTAGACTGAGGGACTTTTAAGAATCTACCATGTGAAATGTGTTGTATTTCCTTGCAGGATATTGTTGAGGTGGTAGCTCATTATACCACAGATGGTCCTCTTAATGTGGATACAGGTGAGTAATTTCTTTTTGGTATTAGAATGAGTCATAATTGTACTCCTTATAAACATCACCTTTATTTTTATGTTATGGATACTGATGATCTCTTTGCTCACCCACAAGAAGACAAAGCTTCAAAATCTGAATCCCACCTCTCACAAATGTAAGGTTCCTACATTACGTAAGCTAATTTAATTCTGACTTTATCTTAGTTTCTCTCCTCCTTTCCACCCACCTTTCTCATCTTTAGCTTCTGATTTTCGATTTTACGCATTTGGTGTTTCATTTCAACATGTCATTTGAAGTCCTTTCTAGAATAGGGAAAGGTGTGTATAAATACACAGAAAAGGAGTTATAAAACAGCACAAGATCATTTGATCTTGACACATAGAATTTAAGTCACAAAAATTTGAAATCAAGTGGATATGAGATGCAACACTGGAACTTTAAATTTTTAATCTCAGATTCCATCACTTGTCTTTTCTGTGGCCTTATAAATGTCTCATAAATAGAGATTTCTGCTCTGGATAAAATTTAGGAATCTGACCTGATGTTCAGAGGTAATGTGAGAACTAATTTGTTCATGTGCAGTATAAATTTAAAAGCTTAGATTCGTGGAGACGAAATTAGTATTGTTAACTACGTCTTTGGGAGACAGGCAGGCTGGTGCTTCATGCAAAATCCACAAGTTGGATATTAACTCTGCCCCAGTAAGGGTCCCTTAACTGTAATATACATCATTCGCTACCTGCAAAAGCTGTGTTATAGTTCCTAGTAACATCAGTGCTGGGTTTTTCTGAGCTAATTAAAAATTTACAATGACTTTCACTGAAGTATTTCCTTCTTAATATTTAGCTCTACTTCAAAGGTATTTTTTAACAATATAACAATGCACCCATTGATTCCAACCATCCTAGTTAAATATACAGGAATGTCACCAACATTTTGTCTGAAACCGCTCTTTTTTCGATTAGCTGTCAACAAGAGACCATCTCTGTTCCAAGTGAAACTAAGTCATTATCATTGATGCTTCAGCTTTTCTTTCATCTTATGGGCTCCAGGGCATTAAGATAATGAGCCCGCTTCCCTCCTTCCCAACGAGTAGTGGTGTCCACTCTGTATCACTTAACATTTAAATTTTTGACTGCATACAGAATTTAACCTGTTCAAATCCTTGTAGCTTTGTTCAGCAAGGGTAATTCAGGTCCATGTAAGATATAACATGCAGAACCAACGCATTAGACATTATACTTGTGGTAGAACCTTAGTAGAACCAACACTCATTTGCTCATATTAATTTACTGCATATTGGGTAAGTTCCTGCAAGATGAATTAAGGACCAGATTTTCTCATTTATCAGAGCCACCAAGAGTCTTAGGTGGGGACAGGAAGTCCTGGGAGGGTCAAGGATGAGAATTCCATTTTGCTTGTGTGGGGTGGGAAATCAGCCAACTGAAGACAGCCTCATCAGCAGCATTTGGTTTTCCGGGATAGTACCATTCAACAGTGGTCTTTTAACATATAGGTTTTACAATATTTAGTAAATTAGAAATATCAAATATATATACTCACTTTTTCAACCAAAAGATATGTAGCACTCTACCAGTAAACACAGTATTTTGTCTTTATTTTTATTTTTACTTCTTTTTCTTTTTCATTTTATTATGTTATGTTCATCACCATATGAATTGTCAAGGCAATGTTGAAAAGGAAGAACAAAGCTGAGGGCATCATGTTGCCTGATTGTAAGCTCTATTACAAAGCTGTCATCATCAAGACAGCATGGTACTGGCACAAAAACAGACACAGGGATCCATGGGACAGAAGAGAGAGACCAGATTTGGGCCCTCAACAATATGGTCAACTAATCTTTGACAAAACAGGAAAAAATTGTCTTTAATTTTATAAGGGCTGAAATAAACTTCAATAAATGATTATCTTGATTATTTGTTAAGTTAAAACAATGACCAAAAATTATTTTGGTGTTGTATCTCACAACATACTCCAGTGTGATACTTATTTGGATTAAATATATCTGATTTATTTTGGTCATCCTCTGTATACAATCTCAATTAGTATGTATTTCAAGGAGTTTAAAGATACAAGAAATAGAAGGTAATTTAACATTTTGGAGTTAGCTTTAATGCTGTGTTGATTTGAGGCAAGCTTCCTTGTTCTTAACTTCGTTTTTCTTACCCATAAAATGTAGATAATTATCTTTATATTCCAAAGCTGTAGCAAAGCTTAAAGAAGATAATGTACATAAAACACAGAGTATAACATTTGGCATACTATATGGACTCAATAAGAGGTAACTATTATCGATTATCTTGGTTTAATAAAGAAACAATGCTATTGGGGCACCGGGGTGGTTCAGTTGGTTAAACTTATGACTCCATTTTGGTTCAGGTAATGATTTCACAGGTTGTGGGATCGAGCCGCTCAAGCAGGGAGTCTGCTTGGGATTCTTTCCTCCTCTGCCCTTCCCCCTGCTCTCTTTCTCAAATAAATAAATTGTTAAAAAAAAAGAAACAATGTTACTCAATGATACAGTAATGAATTTCCATTATGAGTTCTACCTGCCATTTAGATGTTGTGGTTACTATTTAAATATTACTATGGAACTGTATGGCGGCCACTGTAATTGGGATATAGCAGTTATAATCAAAGTTCTTGCTCCCCAGAAGCTAAGTTGGAATTACCATCAATGCTGAAGTGACTATTTTATACATTGTCTCCTTACGTACATGAATGAGAGTTTCTATACACTATATGAAAATAAATGGAACTTCTAGGTCCCACAGTGCCTATGTATGTTTAGCTCTAGTGGGCACTACAAAAATACTTTCAAAGCATTTATTGCATTTTATACTCCTACTACCAGTGTCTGAGAATTCCAGCTGCACTGTATCTTTGTTAAAACTTAATTTTATAAGATTTTTAGATTTTAGCCATTCTAGTATACACTGGTATATTATTGTGACTTTCTTTTTTTGTCTCTTGAAATAGTATCTTTTATTTAACAGAAGTTCTTAATTTTAATGAGGATCAAATTATTAGTTTTTTTCTTATATGGCAAATGTCTATTTGCCAAAATTGTGGCATGAAAATATTATTTTTCAATATTATTGCCTCCCCAAATACATTCTTTTACCCCTTGCATTTAGATCTGTGATTCATGTGGAATGGTATAGGTGTGAGATGAGGGGTCAAGATTCAAGTTTTCTTCACATAGATGTAAAAGTGACCCAGGATCAATTTATTTAAACATCTTTTCTTTCCCAACGGATGTGCATTGTTGTATTTCTTATAAATGTCAATTGTTGTAGCAGTCTGTTTCTAGGCTTTTTCTTTTGCTTTATGTATCTATCTTTCTACAGACAGTCCCATACTATCTTAATTATTATAGCTTTATAATAAGTCTTGATATCTAGAATATAAGCTTCTAACTTTATTTTTCCTCTCTAAAAAAAGAAGATTGTTTTGGGTATTTCTGGCTTTTGGCATTGTCAAGTAAATCCTGGAATCAACTTCCACAAGAATATCTGTTGAAATTTTTGATTTGGTTTGTATTGAATCTATATATTAATTTGAGTAGAATTGACATTATGACAATATTAAATATTCCAATCCACGAACATGATATATTTCTCTATTCAGTCTCTTATAGTTTTCCTAATAGTGTTTTATGGTTATTTGTATAAAGATCTTGCATACTACACTTACTATTATTTTTATTTGGAAGTATTTGATGTTACTTTAAGTAATATTTTAAAATGGTGTTGTATGTTTGTTGCTTGTATGTGGAAATAAAATTGATTTTTATATATTGATTAAGTTTATAGTGACTTTAGAAAATTCATTTTTAATTTAATAACTTGTTTAAAGACTCTTTTGAATTTTCTATGTATACAACTATGTTGTCTGTGAATAAGATGGCAGTTAGGTTTTTTCCTTCTCAGTTCCTAACCTTCTTTTCCCTGTCTTAATGCCTTGTTAAGACTTCCTGTCAGTCCTAAATAGAAGTGGGGATAGCAGTCAACTTGTCTCATTCTTACTCCAAATTACTATGTGTCACAATTAAATACAGTATTTCCTGTATGCCTTTTGTAACTACCCTTTATTAAATTATGGATATTCTATTCCTAATTTGCTAAGAGCTTTTGTCATGAATACATACTAAATTTGTCAAGTGCTTTCTTTTCATCTGTGAAGGCAATCATACAATTTTTCTCCTATAGTCTGTTAATGTGTTGAATTATATTGATTGATTGCTAATGTACAATCTAAACTTTTATGTTTGGAATAAATCCAACTTCATCATATGTATTATCATTTTTGTTTATTACTCGACTCATTTTGCTAACATTTTGTTTAGGATTTTTACCTTTTTGTTGATGAGAGAGAAAAGCCTCTAACTTGCTTTCTTATACGTCCTTGTCAGGTTTTGTTGTCACATTCCTTCCAAATTCAAAATATGAGTGGGAAAGTATTCTCTTTTCTTATGCTCTAGAAAAATTAATGAAGACTGGTGTTATTTTTCTTTAAATGCTTGGTAAAACTTGTTGGCCCTGAGGCTTCCTTTGTGGCTGTATCATTTTTAGGATGCATTTTCTTATTTGTTTTTATTTTTTACATAGATCTATTAGCAATTTTAAAAAGCAGAGGATTTATAAACACAGCAGGGGCTCAAAGTTAAGGTAAAAATGAGTGGAGATATTTCTAGAACTTTCTTATGAATATACTTATTTATTCATTTATTCAAAATATTCAATCTAAATTTGAGCATCAGCTCTGAAGGCTCTAAAGAATCATTAATTATTTTTTATCAAAGATGTAAAGTGTTCAAAGTGATATTTTACATAGGTTAGTTCGGTGGTAATGTGCCCCCTGGGCCCCCTAAATTGGATAGGGCTGGAATGAGAGGTAGGGGGATAGGTGTGGGGCTGTCATAATAATTGTAATAATCCAGACAAAAAGTACAAAGGATTTGAGTTTAGATAACAATTGTAGAAATAATTAGGCAGAGAGCAAGTTGGTAAAGGAAGTAGACATAGGATTTGTTGGCTGGTTGAAAGTAAGGGGTGAGAAAGAAGAAGAGCTTCCAACTGGACAAGAAGTCTTGAGTCTAGGTGATAAGAAACCAGACCAAGTAAAAGGGAGTCTCCAAGACAGGACAGAAAGCAAGCTCTTTAAAGGGACCATGAAATTCTTTATTCTCATAAAGTTGATAACATTAATCAAACACCAATCTCTACATTTTCTTTGCTGTTTATTTTTATTTCAGGGTTTTGGTATCAGAGCTAGAATTTCACTCTTAGGAGCTGGGTCACTGTGATATACAGCAGGAAAACTATATCTTTTAGTTGAAAGTAGGTGGGCAAAATTGTGTTAGAAGACAACTACCCTCTTAACTGTCATCTCCCTACTCTGATGATATTTAATTCTGAGCCTCCCAGACAGAAATCATTAATATGTTTTCTATCTCACATATTTATGCAAAGGAGAAAGAACTATAAAAATGTAGAATTGTGCTGGGTTAATCATTGTAACCAAGTTTGGAGTTGATAATTAAAATTCACATACTAGAACAAACATATCAAAATGTAATTGGAAACGGGGGTGATTACATTGAAAAGAAATGTATTCATCTGGAACATAGTATTATTATGAGAAAGAGTAATGTAGAGTAGTTACTCTAGGCTACATTCAATATCTAAATTTGTTTACCTGAGGCATAAATATTGATTGATAAAAAACTCATGTCAGTATTTTGTATTGTTCACCAATACATTTTGATAAGACACTAAAAGACTAGTTTCTCATTGTGTTCTATACCATGTCTTTTTGAGAGGGTGATACCAATATGTAAGGAGAAATTGGTCTATAGATGTTATTTTGCCATCTGTATACTAACCAACATTTTCTGGCTTTCTGGCCCACAGATCTACAGGTGGTGAGCCCTTTCATTATCCTTGCTCTAAATGATGGCTAGTCTCTCTTCAGTGACTGAATTTAGATTTTTCAACCTATAAGACACCACAAGTGTCTGCCTTACTCAATAGGAAGTTTTCATGAATTCACTTAAGTGAAAATAATAACAGTTTCTGTTCATTCAGTGTTTACTACATACCCAGGACTCTACGCAGGCACTTCATCAAGTCTTCAAAGACACCAGATTTTTCAGGTGAGGAAGCTGAGACCTGGCAGGCTTCCATTGTTTGCCCATGAACATAGTGTTGGAAAGTACGAAGGAAGAATGTAATTAGAGTCTTCTCAACTCTGAGCCTGCATCCCCACTATTTCTACTTATATCCCGTCCCATCCCTTTATATGGCTAGTTTTTAAAAATTAACAGCAATTTGTCTTCATCTTTATAATAAGTTGTAGGCTTCCTGAGAACAGAATGACAGTTCATTCATCTATGTAAAGTAGAGGTGTTTGTATGGGCTATTAGAAAGTTAATGTCCAGTCTGTACACCTTCTTGTGACTTCAGAAATGTCTGACATATATAGAGGAATAGGGAAGTAGGCCATGATTCATGGGGGGATGTGAATGAGCTGAGGGGCCAAGAAGATTAAGGAAGATTCTCCACCTCTTAAGGGAAGATGACGGTTTGCAAACTTGGTCCGAGAACAATGACAGTGAAGAGATTATTTGGAATATTTCAGGGACTATGTTACTCAGATTGCTCCTCAGCACTGCAAAGTGTTGGCCAGCCACCTCTTTCCAGAAGGGTCTGAGCAGAGAAAGTTGCAACAAGGTGGAGATACATGAGGGTATCAGGTTATGGTGATAGTAGTAGTAGAACTTGTTTTCCTCCCTCATAAATGGGAGCATCTTGTTTTTTTTTTGTTTGTTTGTTTGTTTAAAGATTTCATTTGTTTATTTGACACAGAGAGGAAGAGATCACAAGTAGGCAGAGAGGCAGGCAGAGAGAAAGGGGGAAGCAGGCTCCCTGCTGAGCAGAGATCCTGTTGCGGGGCTGGATCCCAGGACCCTGAGATCATGACCTGAGCCAAAGGCAGAGGCTTAACCCACTTAACCACCCAGGTGCCCCAGGAATATCTTGTTTTAATCAGAATGAAATGTATATAAATGGTTTTGATTTACTGCTGAGTGAACTGAGGCTCAGAGAGGTTAAATAAATTTCTGTAAATCTCACAACCATCAATTGGAAGATGAGGGAGGAGTTTTTTCTCTCCTGGAGAGTGAATTGGAAGGAAAACCACTTCTTGTGGATGGAAGTGGATGTCACAGTTTCACTCTGATACTTTACCCATTTTTAACCTGTGTTGGGAACAGTAAGGTTGCTTTGTGTGGTCAGGACTGGTTATAGGGAGGAGAAATCTGCTGATGGTTAATAGGGGATTGCATTTGGAGCTCTTGAGCTCTTCTGAATTATGAGGGATTTGAAAAGGGGTAGGGAACCCCAAATTCTGCAGGTGGGGTTGATCTCAATAGAATATTGTTATTATGCATTATTGTATATTTGTAATTGTGTCATGGATCTAATCCAGTGTCTAACACTCCAAAGGTGAGTGCTCAGGAAATACTTTGTTGTGTTGAAAGGCTCTAGAAGGAGAATCTAGTTTTCATGATGTAATCTAAGGTCCTATCTATCAGCTTCAGAGTAGAAACAGAAGATACTTTAGATATTTTAAGTACAGAGGAATTTAATATGGGAAAGTAGGGGCTTGCAAAATTGTTGGGAAGGCTGAAGAAGTATGTTATAAACTGACTTCCATTTCTGATTCTCAGCGCCAGGCAGTACTGCCCTCCTGTAGGAAGTTCTAGAAGCTGCTATCTTTGAGGTCACCCTGGAACCAGGTGGGATAAACACCTTGATGCAGCTGCTTCTATTCTCTTGTTTTAAGTGTCTCTCTTGCCCTGGGAGCTGAAGAATGACATCACAGCTGTGACCCAGGGCTTAGGAAGCCAAATTGTGAAGTCTTACTGCTGCCATGATCTCCAACATGTCTTCTCAACACCCAGAAAGCTGGAGAAGGGACACAAGAACCATGTTACAGAGATATTTAATGTTTCCACAACCATGCAGGCCAGGAGAAACAGACAAAAATGCAGAAAGATGGCCTCCACCTCACTCCTACCTTGCAGTCTCTCTGGGAATTCAACTTGAACTGCAAGGGAGTCTAGGAAATATAGTTTGTAGTTTTCCAAAATCTCCGAGTAGAAGGAGGTCCCTATGAAGGTTGAATGAACCAACTCACCTTGTGGACAAAGAACAAGCCACTCAATTCTCAGGGCTCAATTTCTTCAACTAAAAATGAGAATAATAGTAATAGTACCTATCACCAGAAGTTGTTGATAGGATAAAACAAGGCAAGAAAAAGATGAATTATTTATAAAATATTATTTTATACTTGGCAGCACTTGCTCAGCTGTGATCTGCAAATCATTAATTCAATAGATGTTCATGGTTCAAGCATGGTTCTGGGCACATGGGATGGATCACTAAGTAAAATGGGTAAAAATCCCTGCCTTGAAGAGCTTAACTTTTTAATGGGGACAGAGGGTTAACAAAACTTAGCATTTATAAATACATCATACAGCATTTTGGAAGGATCAGGTTTATGGTGAGAGGGAAGGGTGCATATGGGGAATCCCAGTAGTGGAGGAGGCTCACTGGGAAGGTGGGTTTGAGGCAAGCTTTGGAGAAGTGCAGAAATGAGCCAAATTAACACTGAGAAATTTGAGGGGAGCATTCTAACCAATGCATTGAGGAGGCAGCATGCCTAGTATGTCAAAAGGAAAAAAAATAAAAAGCAGCAAGGAAGTCACTGGAACTACATAAGAAAGTAAAAGGGAAGAGTGCAGGGTAATGGGGTCCGAGGGGTCATGGGGGCTGGATCACACCACCTGGGTTGGCAAGGAGGTGCTACTTCTGAGCCAGATGTGAAGCCCCTAGAAAGTTCTGGTCAAAGGGAGCAAGATCCTACTTATGTTTTCAAGGATCACCCCAGAATGCTGAGGTGAGAATAGACAGACACATACCCTTATCCAGCAGTATATAACAGCATACTCATTGATGCATAATTTGTTCAACAAATACTTATTAGGAACCTATTATGTGCCAGACTGAATACTGTGTGCTAGAGTACCATGGTCAGCAAGACTGATGCCAGTTCCACCAGAGAGGTTAATCTAGGACAGGGGAGCAGGGTCCCAAGGGAGGGGACCATAGGAGGCCCAAAGCCATGAGGATGTGAGGGGGATGTGGGAGAAATGTGGAGACTGCACTGGTAAGGCCCCACAGTGGTAATTCAGATACAGTCCTAAAGCTATTAAAATGTTCTAGAAAAAGGAACCATATATATGTATGTATTTCATATACACATACACATACATGTATTTCACATACATACATATATATGAAATCAGTATGTTAATAAGCACCGAAGCTGTTAAGCAACAAGTTTGAAAAGTGTCAGCTTTGAATAATTGCTTCACTTCACAATTCACTGACATTCAATGGCGTGAACTGGAGAACTTACGGACATCTCACATGATGGTCGTTAGGCGATTACGGCACAGGATTAGCTTCAGAATAGAAATGAAGTATTAATTCTGTTATCCTATCCAGTGGTAGAAGCATTCCTAGAGCATTACACATCTGCTAGTAATATCATTCAGGTTTGCTCTGCAATTACCTAATTGTGGGATTTCTATTCTTTCAGTAATCTTATCTTGTAAGATTTTATCGTTCGCATTTACCCTGCCTAAGCCACTGAGATCATTCTCATGTCGCCAACGCAGACTGGTGGCCCAGCACCTCGTCAGCACCCTTCCCTCACTGTGGGAGGCGCTTCTCAGACATGTCCTTTTATTCTTCTTCCATAAAATCTTTCCTTTCAGTCACAAGAATGAAGAGCTTCATTAGCTATTTTTTGTCTTGAAATTTTTTTATTTATTTAAAAAAACAGATTTATTTATTTATTTATTTGACAGACAGAGATCACACATAGGCAGAGAGGCAGGCAGAATGAGAGGAAGGGAAGCAGGCTCCCTGCTGAGCAGAGCGTCTGAAGTGGGGCTCGATCCCAGGACCCTGAGATCATGACCTGAGCTGAAGGCAGAGGCTTAATCCACTGAGCCACCCAGGCGCCCCAATGTTTTGAATTTTTTAAAAATCAAATCACCCTCTCTCTGCAGACAACTTAATTTAGAGACATCTAAATATAAACAGCTTTTTAGGTATAAAGAAAATATTGAAATGTTGGATGGCTACAAAACATCACCTATCGAAGGACTGGGGTTCTGGGTGTTTGAACGTTTTATTTTCTTTGGCCCCGTTTCCTAAGTTGGGTTAGAGGAAGTCAGGCACAAGCCTTATTGCTGGGGGAAGTGTAAGAATTGTTTAGAAAAGTGATCCTCTCTGGGCATAAATAAATCAGTAAGCACGTGGGCTATTATGGCATTGCCCCATTGATATATAGGTTCTGTTGACATACACACATTCTTATATACATCAGGGCTGGGATTAGGGTGAGACAAGTGAGGTGCCCAGGGTGCAAAATTTAAGGAGGTACTTCCTCTTAGGCTGGTACAAGTTGGGTGGATGTCGTTTCTGACGGCGTCAAGCCAACCCTGGACTTGCGGTGCCTCCTTAAATCCTTGTACCCAGGTGCCTTGCTTGCTTGACCCTAGTCTTGTCTTTCGATTTCCAATTAATCATGTTGTGTCAAGGATATGAAACCTCAATACTTTTGCGTATGCCCCTCAGTCTAGGAAGAGTGTCCTGTATTGGATCCTCCAATAAGCCCTGTAAATATTTACATACCTATTTTCCATTAAAGGCCCTGCTCATGGGTTTCCTCCTGAGTGCCCACTGCCCCATTTCCAACCCCACACATTTGGCCTAGACAGCTGTTTGATGCCTGTCTCTGAATTTCAAAATCTTTGAGGAAAGGGATGGTGTCATATTTGTGCTTGTGTCCCTAGTGCCCTGGGCCCTACCCATAGCAGGCCCTCCATGAATGTTTAGTGAGTAAATGAAAAAGTACTGCAATCAAAAAACACTCTACATGTAGAAGCAGTCATTTCCAACTCAACCACATTTAAAGAAGCGGATCTCCTCCAGATGCAGATGAATCCTGATTGTGTTCCACCGAGGGACCGTTATTGTCTGTTGACTGTGTAAGTGAAATAAGGTAAAAAAAAAAAAAAAATGATTTCTAGAAAAGAGATACCTAAAATGTCAGGCACATTATTATCTAAGGTTTAGCCAGCTGCCAGCTAATTACCTTAGCCACAGGTTCTAAAGTAAACACAGATGCAGCAGAAGTAATTACCACCAGAAAGCAGACAAGGCTTCTGCTACAGCCAGGAAGGCAGCCTGGGGTGGCTCTTTGTAGGGAAACTTGGCAGGCTGGAGAAAGCCCAGAGATGGGTGGAGCGTGGAGGGACCCAGGCGTCTTGATGGGAAGCTGGGAGGGAAAACAATTTAAGAAAGAATTGTTTGATAGAAAAAGCGATGGGAGGGCCATAGAGCTTCCCACCAGTATTTGAAGGACTATCATGTGAAAGGGGGTTTCAGGTAATTCTGGGTTATCACAGAGACCCTTACCTGCAGTTACACAACAAAAACCAACAACAAAAAAAGCAAAACAATTACTCAACATCAGCTGATTATCTGTATCATCACATTACTTGTACTAGCCCCTGCCCAGGCCGGGCCCCTATCCCTGATGGCACAAAAGAAGAGACCGAGGGTAGAGAGAGCATATTACTTGTCCAAGCCTATGCAGGGACTGAATGCAGATTCACATCATTTGGGAGCCCATGCTTTGTTCTCTGTTAGTTGGACATCACTGGCCATCTGATAGGACTGCCCATGAAGAAATTAATCTCTCAGTCCAGACTTGCATTGGTGGAGGACCTTATAGTTTACAAGGCACTTTTGTACATGTTACAACAAGTCTCTGAAACAAGTATAAAAAGGAACTAAATCCTACACATGAACTCACTAGGTCAGAGTCACACATCCAGCTATGAGCTGAGCTGGGACTCTGGCTTTAAGTGATTCTCCTTTTCCACAGGGGCACTTTCCAAAACGGACTCTTAGGAAATGCTGAAGACCCTATTTTTTTTTTTTAACCAAGAGGGAGGCTGGATTGGTAGCAAGCAAGCAATCCCGAGTATCTGTGAGCCTCAACTGCTTATACTTAACTCCTCTTTCTATAACACCCATCACAAAAAAGGAAATACAGGAAAATTTTAGTGCAGTATAATAGTGTTGCATATAGGTGGGCTTCCAGCTGGAGTAATCTTGCACAGGCAGTTAACAGTGGGTCTATAAACAGGACAGAGGGCACAGGCAATATACATTTGTATAAAACAGTGAGCAACGACAAAAAACTAAAAAAAAGTTATGTGAAAAATGTTGTGAAAATATTTGTGTCATAAGATTCCCTGCAAAATGGAAAGTGAAACAATTCTGGATGCTAGAGTTTAATTTTCAATAAATTTTTAAGACCAGGAGGGGTTTATGGCAAAAGGAATATTATTTAATATAAATGAATTTTTAGTTAATGGGCATCTTCATTCAAATGTGTATATAAATATATATAATATTAACATAAACATATAAATATAAATATATATATTCTCTTTATTCCAGAGATATTTTCTATTGTATTTAGGTTTTGCAAAAAAATGGAATGGAAATTTTTCATGGGATGTTTTGATAAGAGGTTAGGATTGTTAGAAATGTAGATTTCAAAACATCTAAAAGAGGTCAAGAGGGAGATTGGCTATTGAAGCAATGTACCTCTGGGTAGCTGACTTTTTGAGATCAAAACAATCCAGATGAGGGCCACAGGTTTACTGTCCAGAAATGCACTGATTAGTTACTCTGGAGGTGGTTGGGCTCTGGAGGACTCATGCATAACCATTGAATATGTGAGACTAATTGGTAAGCTCCTTTACTATATTAGAGAAAAACAAAAGGGAGTATTTATGTAAATGGTTAGTGCAGGGACTCCTGGGTAGTTCAGTTGGTTAAGTGTCTGCCTTCGGCTCAGGTCATGATCCCAGGATCCCAGTATATGGGATAATGTTTATCCCATTGGATCCCTCATTGGATCCCTGCTCAGTGCGGAGTTTGATTCTCCCTCTGACCCTCCCCCACTCTTTTGCTCTCTCTCTCTCAAATAAATAAATCAAATCTTAAAAAAAGGGTTAATGCATTTTGACCTCAGTAAAGACCAACCTAAGGATCAAAATTATACTGAACATTGTTTAGAATGACTGAAGAAACAGATTGGGGCTCTCACTGATCCTAATTTGTAATTATACATTTTATTATGTGATGATTGCTAGTTTATTTTTTGCCCTCTGTTTAGATTATTTTACTTGGCATAACCTGTCCAGTATCTAGCGCATGGACTGACATGAAATAGGA
The DNA here is from genome assembly GCF_022355385.1 of Mustela nigripes. NCBI lineage: Eukaryota > Metazoa > Chordata > Mammalia > Carnivora > Mustelidae > Mustela > Mustela nigripes. The sequence goes on from NC_081562.1 coordinate 93,734,215, forward strand.
ATTTGATAAACATTCTTTCAAAAGAATGAATGAATGAATGAATGAAGTCTTTAAACAATGATGCCATCATGTAATCACCCATCCTGGGGACTGGATTTTTCATGGGCACTCGTCAATATACTCTCCGCCCTGGGCAATATAGGAAACAGATGACATACTCTCTGGTTCCTTTTTTACCTCCTACCCAGCAAATTATTATTATACTGCTATTATAACACAATTGAATAAATTACAAGTGTTGTCACATCATTTACTTTCCAGACTTCCCGGATTCCTGAGGGTAGGAGCTGTATGTTCATTATCTGCATGTTCTGTCCCCTGGTGCTCAGCAACAGTGCCAGATGCATGATGAATATTTGTTGAGTGAGTAAATGATTACCTTACCGACTACACACCTAGTTGGGGGACAGAAAATAATGATGCTGTCACTGTTGCCTCTAATGTCATGGCAAATGTCTCTATTGATCATGGGACTCTTCCCCGCTGAGGTTAGACAGGATCATGGCCTCCTTTCTTACCAAAGCTCCAGGCAATGTGAGCAATTTACTGGAGTAGATGAGTTGAAATCTGTTACCCATCTCTGTCTTATTATCTTAGTGGGACTCTGGGGGTCACCCATTTAGGGGTATTACACTGGCTAGCATTCAACAGTAAACATTTATCTACTATATACTATTCATTGTGCTACATGTTGGGGATATGAAAATGTATAACATAAGAATATGCTCCTTACCTTTATGTTTTTATGATTGATTTATTTATTTTAAAAAAGAGGGCACAGGAAGAGGGGAGAGAGAATCTTCGGCAGACTCCCTGCTGAGTGAGGAGCTGGACACGGGGTTCAGTCGCCCAACCCTGTGATCCTCACTTGAGCCAAAATCAAGAGTCTGATGCTTAACAAACTGAGCCACCCAGGCATCCCTCTGTTCCTCACCTTTAAAAAAGCTCCTTTCTACAGTGAGGAAGAAAGATCCTAAAACTCAAATTGATAGCACAGTATGACATTTGCTATACTACAAGCACATTAGAAGATAGAGGAACATAAGAAGTGTGAAATATTTTATCCCAGGGAAAGTGTGTGTGTGTGTGTGTGTGTGTGTGTATGTTTTGGGCAGGTACATAGGGGACGTTTAAGGAAATATGTGGAGAGGAAGTGACAATGGAACTGGCTTTGAAAAATGAGATAAGTCACATGGGGAATATTACTTCAGGCAGGAAAGAGTAGGAATAAAGACATACTAAATATGAATGCACATCTCCTCCACAATACATGCATTAGCACTGTGGCTGGCAGGTTTGGAGGGTGATAATGTTTGGGCCAAATAAATGGATCCATTCATGCAGAAATTTTAGCCTCTGGAGAAGATACTTTGAGTAGATTCCCTTCTTGGGGAATCTTGGCATATCTGAGATCATACCACATAAATTCATCCACACATTCACCTGGTCCCACCTATAGTCCGTGCCAGAAGTAGCTTTATGATGTTTTATGTTATGAGGGAGAAAGACGTTTGCACACTATATGGAAAAACCACCATTTTCTCAGTCAGTTAAAAAAACTCCAATCCAATAAAATAAACAGCTCAAACAATCTGCTTTTTGACATCATGTAAATCAGATACCCAGCTGTCATGGAAGATTCTACCTTCTCACCTGTGGTTTTGGTGTTTCCAGGAGCAAGGTTTACACATCCAGATCGGGTCACCTGCCCTCACTCTGATCATGCCCTGCTTCTGTCCACATTCCCCACTTTCCCAAACTTCTGGGATCAAGAAGAGTAACAGTAAAGAGTAAATAGGAGGGAAAATGTGACTTTTAAGAGTAGGGCAGTTTAATTAAACACCTAAGGAATTTCTGGAGGTCCCTTTAAATCTTAATAGATTTGGAAGCAAGCTTCTTTTCTTCCAAACCAAACCTGTTCCTCCTCCATCCCTCTCTGTTCACTCAATCTCTCCTCCACATTGGAAACCTCAGGGATTTCTTTCACTTTTTCTCCCTCCACCTCACATCTATGTAGCTAATTAATTCTGTTAATTTGACTTTGAAAATGTATCCCGAATCTAACCTTTCTTCTCCACCTCTCATTACTGCCTTGTTAACCCCTTATCTTATTTTTATCTTGGTTACCATCACCACAGCCCTCTAACTGGTCTTGCAGGACCTGGAAATCCCAAAGCTCCACTGGTCAAGTTATGATTCAGAAAAGTTATGATCCAGTAATATCTAAGAAGCCATCCCTGTAGATGAACAAGTTAAAACTCCCTCATGATGTACATGGACCATAAACTCCTTGAGGGCAGGACCTGAGACTGTCTTACTCATTTAGGACTTGCCATATTTTTGAATGAATGGATGAGCACCAAGTTTTTCACAATCTAATCTGAATATATCCATCAGAGTCATTCCCCCCAACTATTCCCTATCATGTATACCAAATTCTAACAACATTCAGTTTCTCAACTTTCTCTAAAAATGTTATGTTCTTCCACAGCACTATGTCTTCCCTTTGGCTGGATTTCTCTTTGTTTCTTCTCCTTCTAGAAATTGGTACTCCTTTAGATAAAGCACAAATCTCTAAATAAAGCAAAATGATAAAATAATAAACCCATTATACTCCTACTGCCTTATAGCTCTCTGTCATTCACACAAATCTAGTCTATTTTAATAAAAGGTTATATATTTGCTCTCCACACCAAATTTTTACTCTCTGACCTTCTTCTATTTCATACTATTTATAAATATTTTGTGTAGATGAGGAGTTTAAGAAAGCTATTTATCTAACAAGTTCTGGAAGAGACAAATAACCCAGCAAAGATAGGTTAGAGCATATAATTAGACCAAACCCAGTCATCATGTGTCTATCTAGTTCCAGAGCTGATTAAATCTGAATAAGCTATGCAAAAAGACTCCTCTGTATTAGCTACTAAATAGTAATGGGTAGAGGATGCAGCCTTGTCCCTGCACATCTTTGCTGTCCTTCCCACTCTTGTATTTTCCAGGAGAAATCATTACTATTAATATTCCTAAACCTGGGTCATCAGCAATTCTCACCTACTTTTCTCCCACTTTTTCTCTTTCTTATATATTTGAAACAGAGCAGTCAACTGTCAATGATGAAAAATAAATACTGAATGCTATATTAGGAAGTGCAATGAACAAATACGTATAGAGAAGGTAAAATCATCCACCACTATATGCCAACTGTATCATAGATGATAGAAAATGTGAGAAAAAATATATTGCAGGGGGCAGTCAGGCAACATTGAGATTCTAAAAGATGCATACATGTACAGCCAAGTAGAAGACAATGATGAACCCAGCTGGCTGGGCAGATATGAGCAAACCTTCAGCTTTAACTTTACTGAGAGAGGGCAGTGACACTGCCCATATATTTCTCCTCTGCCCATATGAAAATCAAAGGAAAAAAAAAAGAGGATACTCAGTGATTTTGTGTCCCTAGAGCTAATGTGTATTCAGGAATGTATTTAGAAGTTATGAGAGTGGTATGGCCATGTCTCTTCTTGCTAGTTCCTTTTTCTATGCCCCCTGCAACTTGTCTGTTGCACCTCTGTGTTCCTTTGCAGCTGTGCTTAGTTCCAGATAAGGCTCTTCCCCAAAGCGGAGTAAGATCCTACGAAGCAAGAACCATTGAGAAAAGGAAATAAATATAATGCAACATAGTTTTACTGAGTGGTTCCTTTGTGTTCAACATTGGGTTAGGCATCAAAAGCACAGTAAAGAAAAAAGAAACAATCGAAGAAGTGTGCAGTCTTGTTTGAGAGACAAGAGTGATGTAGTTGAAATAACTGGAAGTTGGTAAAAATAATGCTATTTTTTTTTAAAGAAGTTACCTTAGAAGTGCAGTTGAAGTAAAAAGAAGAGAGGAGTTAGTGCCGGCAGAAGGAGTAGAAAAAAAAATCAGGAAAGAGGTTAGGATGGAAAGTGGCTGGCCGAAATGTAAAATGTAGAAATATGCTGAGAATAAAAGATCAGTTAAGCAAATCAATGTAGAATGAATGGATCAAGAAAAAAGTTTAAAATGAGTTGATATAAAGAGGAGAATGATTTTTAATCTTGGAGAAATAAGTGTAGATAATGTTTAATGATTTTTTTTTATAGCAGGGAGTTTATTTAGAAGAACTAATTGCATTTTTAACTTATGCTTGAACTCCGTAAATAAAAAAGTGAAAGTACTAACCATCTTTATATTTTCTCCTCAAACTACTACATGGCAACTCAAAAAAAAAAAAAAAAAAAAAAGGAATGAGATTAAAAAGGGTTTCAAAGGAACTGTCAAGCTTCTGCTATTGTAGAGCAATTTTTTACCAAAACATGGAAAACAATTTTATCACTGGTGCTTAGGGTGAAATTCATATAAGAAAAAAATATTTCACAAACATTAAAATTATATTATTTCCATAGATACACACATTCATTTACTTTGGCCCCCCAAATACATGATCTATAAATTATAAATATAATATACTATAAGTGGATGATAATTTATAGATGAAAAGTCTTATGATAACGGAAATTTAGACTTCCCATGGCTGAGCTATCCATTGCTATAAAACAAATGACCCCTAAACTCAGTATCTGAAAACAACACATTTTTTATTACCTAACAGCTGCTGTGGTTCAGAAGTGTAGAGGAAGCTTAGTTTGTTGATTCACTCAGGGTCATTCCTGTTATAGTCAGCTTCATTGAAAGGCTCAGTAGGGGCTTGAGTCATCTGAAGGGTTGGTCAGAGCTGGAGGATCTACGTTCACAATGACGTGCTCCCATGGCTGTTGACAGGTGCCCTCAGCTCATTCCTGGATATGGGGAGGAAGCTTTAGTTGCTCACCACGTGGACCTCTCCTAGGGCTGCTTCAGTCTCCCTGTGATATTATAGCTGGCTTTTTCCAGAGATAGCAGTTCAAGACAGAGGAAGGCAGAAGCCACACTATCTTTTATAACCTAACCTCAGAGGTGGTACATCACCACTTCTGCCATATACTATTTGTTAGAAGTGAGTCACTAAGTGTAGCCCACACTCAAGGGGAAGAGAATTAAGCTCTACCTCCTGAAGGGGGAAATATGAAAGAATTTGTGGTTATATTTTAAAATCACCCCCATGATCTTAAATGTACATCTCTTAATAAAAAAATGACAAACTCGTTTTATTTGTCTTGGTATTGAATATTCGTGGAATACCAAACAAAATGTATCACTACATTTGTGTGATTGAAGAAAGGTCCTCCCTAGCATCTCACATCCTTTAGAAAACAAGTTATTATACCCTAAATTTTCTCTATATGTTGGCTTAAGTGATTTAACTGTCTAACTAAACACTTAAGTTTATTGTACTGCTTACATCTGTGAGTTTTGTTCTTACATTTTAGAGAATATAATAACTTAAATATTAAGATCAAAACATTGGAAGAACCAATAAATGTCATCGAGGATCTTGTTAAATGTGAATCAACTTCTTCACTGAAGTGATAACCTTTTAATAGATAAACATACTGCTTTTGATATGCTTTGATAATAACTACAGCATTTTATGAATATCTGAGTTGCGTTTCTTTTAACTTCTAAATATAAGAATTAGCCGTTAACAGAGATGTGAGTTAATAGAATACAATCATCAGATTAGGTGATGTGATAGCTGATTTTATATGTCAATTTGACAGGACATTTTGTAGAAGACCCATCACAGAAGAAAAAAGCTGACTTTCTCCTGAGTAGGAGAGAACTCTTGTTCGACTGACCTCAAACTGGCACACAGGGTTGTTTCCTGCCTTGAAATTGAACTGAAACATAGGATCTTCTGGGTCTCAAGCCTGGTCATAAATGATACAGACTGGAACTCTAGCAGTGGCTCTCCCGGGTCCCCAGCTTGCTGACTCATTTAGCTGATCTTAGGGCTTGTCAGCTTCCTTAATCACATGAATTAATTCCTTATCATAAATCTCTTAATCTCTCTCTCTCTCTTCTCTTCATCTTTCTGTTGGTTTTTTTTTTTCCCCCTGGAGAGCGCTGCCTAAGCCTGGTTATATTAAAACAAAAGGTTCTGTCTCCTGTTAAAGCCATGATGAGTCTTAATACATATGTAGTCTTAGTTTTTGTTCAAACTCAGACAAGGTAGGTGGCTTTGCACCTGTCTCTTCATCTCCTTGTCATTAAAATTTTGGACTTCTTCTAATCTCTATGTTTCTTTCCAGTTCTGAAAATGTGACATGCCATGACTCTAAAAGGACATCATTCCTGGGTCTGGATCTCACTGTTTAATTTCACCCAGTGGAGATGACCTTGGGGCAGAGCATCTAGTGTTCTGCATGTGGTGCTTATTCAAGAGGTGAATGAAAGAGGACTTACCAGAAAAAGAGAGCAAGACATTCATGGTCCTTCAATTAGTATGTGTGACAGCTCTATGAAAGGATAAGCCTCAGAGTGCCCAGTCTCTCTAATTCATGCTCAGGGGATTTGTTCTTATAAGTCTTATTAAGTAGGTAAATCCTCTGTGTATCTGGAAAGCACCGACTAATGAAGATCAATTCTTTGCTGGTTGCATGTTATATGCTTCCTTGGTAGGTGCCTGTGTAATTCTTCTAGAAAACATACTTGCTGAAACTCAAATTTATATGCTATTTTTCATTTGTTTGGTTTATATAAACTGCATAAAATAGTTTCTTTAGAGGTTAGATTGTTAAGATTTAAATACAAGTTTGAAACATTTCTAGCATGACCCAGAAAATTATAAAGTATCTCTCTTTATTTCGTGAACTGTTAGGGTTATTATACTTCTACTAGATTGAAATGTGCAAAAAGAGAAGAATTACAGGCAACCAAATGGAATTAAGATCACATCTCCCTGTTAGAGAGGCATAGCACATGGAATTTGGGGTCAGGAACACCTAACTTTGAATCACAGATTTCTAAGCTACAGGACCATTGGCTTGAGACTCAATGTCCCTTCAAGCCCCAATTTTCTCAGCTATTAAAAAAAAAAAAAAGGCAGGTTGTGGAAGGGTGAAGGGGCACGTGGGGGGTGCAGTCAGTTAAGTGTCCCATTCTCAGTTTTGGCTCAGGTCATGATCTCAGGGTTGTGAAATTGAGCCCCTGGTCAGTCTCTACCCTCAGCATGGAGTCTGCTTGAGATTCCCTTTTCTTCTCCCTCTGCCCCTCCCTCTTGTGCTCTTTCTCTCAAACAAATACATCTTTAAAAAAAGGAAGGGTGTAGAGAGGACAATACGATGTTTCTCATAAGTGAGTTGCGAGAGCATGGAACATAATAATCACTCAATAAATGGTAGTTTCTTACAGTAACAGATCAGCATTTTGAAGGAGAATAAATCAGCCCCACATGGTCTTGGGAGTTAAATGAAAAACTAGGTCTAATTTTTAGCTTTATTTTAGCTATCACATGCATGCTTTTTATTAGTTTTGAAAGGAGTATCTCATGAAGACACATAGCTGTGCATACTGGGAGATTTATTTACAATTGCCAAGGGTACACCCATCTTTTGATGGATTGGTGAGATCTGTTTAGAGTGAAATGAGCACACATGGCAGGAGAAGGCACAATAAGTTTGCATCCCTTCCTTTTTCTCTGAAGGGCAGCCCAGGAATCTCCTGAGAAGAGACATGTGAAGCGTTCTCAGGTGAGACTTAGTGATCTATGCATACATCCCACCCCCGCGGGACCGAAGCCATGGGGAATGATTTTCTAAGCTGAGTTTGCCATCACTCTGCAAACTCTTTCCTTGAAGGTAACAGACGCTGCTCTCTATCAGTTTATGTGTCCTGTTGCTGTTCTAGTGCCATGTCTATTATATAATGCTTTAGAATGAACAGCATGTCCCATTGCAAGGGTGTTCTTGATCCCAAAGCATTTGATCAAAGAACACTTAATTTTAGAACGAAAGCCACAGCTTGTTTTATAGCTTCTAAGCATAGTAAATTTCATTTTTCTTTAAGCCCTAAACTAATCTGTAAATGTATGTTGAAAACGTATGTACACAAGCTTACTGATACCTGGAAGAGTTAATTTCCTTGACAGTTCATCCCTCCAGGCTCCTTTTCACATGGGCCCAGGAGTAGGCAGAGATGCTTCTTGTCTGGCATATAGAACGTGAAAGTAAATTGAAAAGAAGCCCTGTTGTTTCCCCCACCAACCCAACTGTGGCAGCCATATAAAACCTGCTGAGACATATATTTCACTCATCTTAATAAGCACATTAAAATGGTACCGAATGTCTTCCTCTCAGAGACAAAGAATGCTCAAGGTATTAAAAACATCAAAAGCAAAAAAAGTTAAGTAGTTGCAACAGGTACAGATCTGAGGCAAAGAACTACATCTAGCTGTGGAATCTCAGATCAAATATGCCTGCTTTTTCCTTTCGCCCTTTGGGGTCGTTCCTCTGATAAATAATTCACAGACTGCAGTGCAAAGTAGTTTGCATACTGACAAGATTAAAAAGAATGCTTTGTCTGGGTTAAATTTACAATCTGAAACCTTCCTTTAAAATGTCAAGAAGGTAATTAATTTAAGAAGGTTTGCCAAGCAGAGTCTCCGACCCTGTCAGAAAAATTTCATTTCCTGAGGGTGAAGGGGATGTTGCATTTATCTTTCCCAAATGCCTGTTTTGGTTTCCATTTTAAGACCGTTTTCTCCCTTCCTAATATTCTTTTTATAGTCCTTCTCTTTTTAAGCAAAAATTAAGCCGGTATTCTATCCTGGTGGATTTTTGGAAGATTATCTAACAGAGTGTGCAAATTACCTCTGAATGGGGACTGGAGTACAGGTCAGACCTTTTGACACAAACAGAAGAGGAACATTTTTCCACAGAGAGTGCTCTCCCCTGCCCGAACATTCAGACAAGCCTTTTGAGTAGCAGCGGGAAATGCATAAATTCAACAGCATGAAAATTCGTTTTTGGCATAGCAAAACATCCTGTCCCACATATGCTCGGTAGTGTGCATTCTTATGAATGAGTGCTTATGACAATCAGTGGGATTTTTACAGCAGCTCTTCAAGCCAAGTTTACTGGTGTAAAATTTGATTAGCAATTGTGGCCCTTTAGCTAATCCCTGAAGGCATCACAGAAGAGCTGAAACAATGCATTGCTGTTTGGAAACCAAATATAAACTCTGGGTCACATGTGCATATATACACACAAGCACACACAAAGCAGAAAAAGAAAACTATCTATTACTCAGTAGAACTAGGTGATTTCCCCTTAAAAGTAGGGTTTGTCAGAGTATCAAAGCTAAGTAGATATCATATCATTGATCTTAATCAGGAAGAAATAATTTTGTCTCTAATTTACTTCAAGAAACAAAGGTCGGCTAAATTGTATAACGCTAAGTGAGAAGAAAAGAGCCCCAAATATGTGAAATTCTAAGTAAGTAGATCATGATTCTAATGCAAATCTAAATCAGAAATGTGTTCAGTAATGATGCCTTTGGACACTACATGGTCCTCCCTCATTATAGCCTTTGGCATGATGAATGAAGGGCTTGTGTTGCGTCAGTGCCATTTTCTGAGAGTTTCCTTCCACATCTTGTGTCATCTTGGCGGTCAGGATGTGCTATTTCAGCTTGACAACTGTGTTCTCTGAGGCTTTAGAAAAGCAGCCACTGGATAAATCACTTTGCACATCCCCCACTCACTACCATCCTGGCTTGGAAGAGGGGTGTCTCATTAAGGGCACATGTTGGGTTCCACCTGTCATGGAGTCTATGCTATTAACATATCAATACTCAATAGTAGCCTCTAATCCTTTCACTTGGGGATTTACTTGTCTTTTTAGAAAATTGTTTTAATTGCCTTCAACTCTTTTAAGAAGTTGTGGTAGTATTAAAAACAAATAAGGTATGACCTAGTATGAATTAGGATATAAGAAAATAATCTCAAAGCTAAAATGCAGTTTAAGTTTAAGAAACCTGCATCTTTCATTACTCTAAAGATTATTTTTGGAAATTTTTATGCCATTATTCCAGTTTTTTCAAAGAGAGGGAGGGAGAAGTTGCCCAGAAATCAATTTTGGAGGAATGCTTACTTTGAAGGTGATAGTGTTGGACATAGGAAGAAATGTGTTGGGGAGGGATGTGAATTTGGTCCATAAGACACTATAGTAGGTTGGTCGAAGTGTTTTGATTTTCAGGCAATGACTGGCTGCACTTACCTAATGAATACCACGCAGAAAAGCCTTGGTTAGATCTTGGGATTCAATAAGCTCTGCATTCTCCATGTGTTAGTGAAAGCTCTCAAACACTGGAACCATCTTTTAAGGAAATAGAAAAATGTTCTCACTATACACACTATTATTTCCCCTATCCTTCTCACTTCCAGGACTTCTCAATCAGTACAATTCCCTTATTCTGTGTTAAGATACAAACTCAGTTGGCATCCCACTGAAGCACATAATGCTTCATCCCAGCCAAATTTCTGCCTCAGTTATCTCTTGAGACTATCTAATCATTGAAAAATTTTGTAGGACATTGTGGATGGGAGACATATGAAACTTAGGAGAAGCAGGAAGAAAAATTTTACGTATACAGAATACCTAGACCCTGAGAAAATTTATGAATAAACCTACTGAATTGTCTATAAAATATTTGAACAAGGGAAAACATAGTCATAATAGAAAAAATAAAATAATCTGTCTCAGACATTCTCAGTTTATGGGAATCTCTGAAAATGATTTGTAATACTATCTAGAGAGAGAATAAAAAGGTAATTTGAACTTTTCTCCAACATATTTAATCAAAATATTTAAAAATTAATATTTAATTTAATTAATTTAAATTAATTGGGATTTATAAAGCATGCAACTTCATCAACCGCCTCACTGTTGGTCGAACTGTAAAAAGTATGTTTTACAAATATAGTAATTATAAGAAATTCTACTTTGTGCAATCCTCAAGGGAAAAGTGAAAAAAAATGTTGTATTTCTAACTGTATTTACTAAATTGTATTTCCAAACAGAAGAGAACTAGGCATCAATGAGAATCAAACCCTGCTTATAATTTTACCTGTCTTATGATTGGAGGAATTTTCCACAAAATAACTTCGGGTTTTGTACATTTTAACCCTTGTTTTATCTTCACTATGCACATACTTATGGGGGCAGGTATGATAGGACTCATTCATATTGTGATACAACCAGTGGTCCAGCACCTTTGTATCATGATGTGAGTTCATACTGCAGACAATACAAATATTTCTGAGATGGTTCACTATAACTTAATTATACACCAAAATGACAGCAAATCACATCCCATTAAACAAACAAACAAACAAACAAACATGTAGTAGCAGCTTTTTCTTACCAGATCCCCAAATGCTCCAGGCCATTTGAATACCACTTCACTTGAAGTTTTGAAAGTGTGATGACAATGAGGTCATATTGCAAAGAGAGAATGGTCTTAACCAAGGGTGGTTAAAATACCTTATTCTTGCAAATTTTCCAGAAAAATAAGACTATGTAAACATATTCTTGGGCTTCTCCCAGGTCCTCAGAAATGATCTGCGAAGTGAACAGCCGGAAGTGTAAAGCTCATTAGAATTACAGTTAATCTACTCTTTGGGGAAGCCCCCACGTTTGTTTTGGACTCACTGACTTTAATGTGCCAGTAAAATGTTCAGGAGGAGGTGTTCAGCTGGCTTTTGGTAATGGGGGTAAAGTTTGGGAGAAAAAAAATCAGCACAGAGATAAATGTGGAGGTAGCTTGGCAAGAATTCATGCTTAGAGTCACTGGATAGGTGCTACTAAGTGGAGAAAGTGTGTACATGAGACAGACTTTGGATACATGTATATACTTATGGGATAGGGAGAGAAAGAAGAACTTCAGAAGGAAGTAAAGAAGAATGAGTCAAAGGGATAGAAAATCAATCAAGATAATGGAATCTAGAAAAATGCTTGTAATTTAGTTGATGCTTGTTGCTATAACACATTAAAATAGCACAAGTTTATTATCTTCCAATTTGGGAGATTGGACGTCTGAAATGGGGTTCACTGATCTAAAAATCAGTGCTGGCAGGGCTATAGTCTTTCTGAGGGTTCTAGGAGATCATTCATTTTCTTGCCCTTTCTTAAAACTTCTTTCTATTATACCTGGAGTAAACTCAAAATGTCTTAACAAAGTCTGAAAGATCCCACATGATCTGATTCCTTAAATCCACACTCTTCTCTTTTCATTTTCTCCCTTGCTTGCTCATGTTGCCACTCTGGTTTCCCTTTTGCTCCTCAAGGATGCTGATCTCTTTCCCACCCTGGACCTGGCAGCCCATCTTTTCCCACACTCAACGTGGCTGCATGGTCTCAGTCTCTCTCTGCTTTTCAGAGAGGCCCTCATTGACCTCCCTTGTTTGTTATCTTTGATCCCTCCATCCTAGTCTCCACGTCTCGTCCATCAGTGAGACCTGCCATCCAGGCTCTTAATCAAATCCTCTCAAATTCATGGTTCCTTGGCTACCTTTACTATCACCATCTATTAGTTTAACCTTGGCCATCTCTCATCTGTATCAATAATTTCCAGTCTTCCCATAGAAGACTGCCAGGAGGTCAGCTGTATCTTAGTAACACTGAACAGGAAGAGTTTCAGGCCAAGGTATCTGATACTGGATGGACCTTCCTCACCATGGCTACCACCTGGTGCTCAGACAGGAGCAGACCTACTCTGAACTCTCCCTTCTCTAGCAGAGAGGGAATGGGGGGTACAGATTATGCATATTCAATTTTATCAGGTTTTCCTATCCTGGGATGTGCAGTGAAGAGGTTGTTCTGGGGCTATTGTATCAAATATATCTGAATTCAAAATCTTACCACTTATAAGTTGTGTGGACTTCAGTGGTTTAGATTCCGGACATCTCACTGTTCTCATAAATAAAATGGCGACAATGCCTGCTTTATGGGGATAGTGTGAGAGTTAAGCAGAGTGCCTGGACCATTCTGGACACTCAGTGAGTGCTAATTCCATTTTGTTTTTCTCAGGTTTTGCCTAGGAGACAGGGCTATAAATCTCTGAAAGTGTTCCCAGGCATTTTTGAATCACGACCATCACTCACATGAGAACTGCCCCATGCAGTAACTAAATTCAATCCACATGCCCTGTAAAATAGAGACGGGAAAACTGAGTTGGAAATTCTCAAAAACTGAAGAACATGACATACACTGTTTCTTGTTTGCACTGTTGCATTGTGCTTATTTCTATATCTTAAAGGATCATATTATTTTAGAGATGGAAAAGCCCATAGAGAACATTCTGGGGCATAGTAGAAATGCCACTCTGCATGGGGTCAGAAGATGAGGATTCAAGGCCTTGATCTGCAGCACCCTGACCAGGGGTCTCGTGGTGCCTGCCCTTCACTGTGCTAGTGAGCCTAGGGCAGGATGAACCAGGGCTCCATAAGACCATGCCTGAGAGTGTGTCAGTAGGTGATTGTAGTTTTTACCAATCCTCAGTGTTTCTTTTGTTTAATGTTTCTAATCTTACTTTTTTTAAGAAAAATAAATAACAACAGGGGGAGGGCTGCTGTCAGTGTTAAGAGTTGAGAGGGTATATTTGGAGGAACCAAGAGGGTTTGAGCAACAAACATAGAGAGCACTGAAGTCTGTGTAATATAACCACTTCCCTCAGTCTCCTCAAAAAAAATCCGTGAAACTCCATCACCCTGCAGTCGTTTTGGAAATTGATTTGCATATTTCCAGATGTCATTGTGTAAGCAGTTGGCCACTAGGGCAGTTGTTAGTAAACTCTGGGCTATTCCCATGAAATTCAACAACATGTGGGTAACTTGAATGGTAAATTAAATAATACTTAAGGAGAATGCCTTAGAAATGCGTGTGGTAATAGGCTGCAAGTTGTTATTCTTTGCTTCAACAATTTGACTTTGGAGAAGAAAAATCTGAAGCTCATCCCTATGAACCTACAATTGCACTACTGGGTATTTACCCTAAAGATACAGATGTAGTGAAAAGAAGGGCCATCTGTACCCCAATGTTCATAGCAGCAATGGCCACAGTCGCCAAACTGTGGAAAGAACCAAGATGCCCTTCAACAGACAAATGGATAAAGAAGATGTGGTCCATATATACTATGGAGTGTTATGCCTCCATCAGAAAGGATGAATACCCAACTTTTGTATCAACATAGACGGGACTGGAAGAGATTATGCCGAGTGAAATAAGACAAGCAGAGAGAGTCAATTATCATATGGTTTTGTTTATTTGTGAAGCATAAGGAATAACACGGAGGACCTGGGGAGATGGAGAGGAGAAGGGAGTTGAGGGAAATTGGAGGGGGAGACAAACCATGAGAGACTATGGACTCTGAGAAACAAACTGAGGGTTTTGGAGGGGAGGAGGGTGGGAGGTTGGGTGAGCCTGGTGGTGGGTATTTTGGAGGGCACCTATTGCATGGAGCACTGGGTGTGGTGCATAAACAATGAATTCTGGTACACTGAAAAGAAACTAAAAAAATAAATTTTTTTTAAAAAGGAAAAAAAAGAAAAATCTGAAGCTCAGAAAGCTTATATGATTTGGATGTAGGTATTTTAGCCGATTTCATAGAGATTTTTGTGAAGACTAAATGGGGCTTAAGGCACTTGGCTTACACCTTGGCACCTAGTAAGCACTCAGTAAATGTTACCAGTCAGTATTACTATCGTGACGCTCCTTCTGTTGACATTGCAGGTGGTGGTTGACGACCCACGTGGGAGATATTCCAGTCCAGTGTGCTTTTCAACTCCCATGCAGTATTTATTTTCAAAGCTGTTCTTGATTGAATTGTATCATAAATCCTGAAAAGGTGAATTTGATGGAGCAGGTTATGATAAAATAGGTCCGAAGCAAACTTATTCAATTTTTGAAAGGCAAATCAGTTAATATAAAGTTATTACCCCCCAAAAGTGAGAATGGCCAACCAGAATTTACAAGTGAGATACTTTATGTGAATACCCATCAAGCTCTGTTATTCTTCATGCCCAGACCATTCCAGGCCCCAACAGAGACCTTCAGTCAGGATTTTTGGTGAGGTGCTATTCATTCATGTTTGCTTGTTTTTCATTCAGAAAATTTTTACTGAGTGCCTTTTATGTGATAGGCACATTTCTAGCTAAAATTCGTTGGGCACTTCTTTCACCTAGCATTATTTTGTAAGGGAATGTAGGAGAACATCCTGGAAAAGAACACATTGGTGCTATTTACAAAGTGTACATATGAAAGACCATGTAAACAATGGCAAAATATCCTATCCACAAGGGGAAAATGAGAGATATTGGAAGGAGGCAAGGCCAAGAAGTGTTCAGAATTGTTGAAAGTTCATCCCCAAAGTCTTCCTGCAGGAGGAGGAAGCAATAGTGTGATGCCCTGCAGGTGGTAATGGGCATGAAACAGAGAGGTAGGGAGGGATTTCCAAAACAGGGGTATTGTGGCTAGCAGCTATGTGGCCTTTCTTCTTTCCTCCTTCTCTCTCTTTTTCTCTTTCTCTCTCTCATTTTCTTTCCTCCCTCTTTCTTACTCTCCCTCCCTCCTTCCTTCATCCTTTCTTCACGGCAGGGATTTTTTTCCCTTAGAAATGTGGTCTCAGAAACGTATCATCCCATTTTGCACACCTCCCCACCTTTTCTCTAATCTCTTATGCTTCCATGGAGAAACTGCCAAGAATCTAATTAAGAGAAGCTCATTGTTTTCAGTGTTGGTTATCTCTAATACTTCATCAATCATCTAGAATCTTGAGAAAAAATTGCTTCCTAGGATACCAAGTTCCCTTGGAATTGGGACCCAATCACTGTCCACCTATGTTTAATATTCTGGAAGTCATCTATATTATAAATACTTGGTTGGTTGGCTACAGAGGCTGAGAATTCCCACATATAAGCTGTGCTCAAGTAGGCCATATAAAATGGTAAAATAACCACCACTTTCTGAGTTTTTCCATCACAATAAGTGTTTCCTGTTCTTAAACTCTACATTAATAGAATCACAAACGATGTGCTTTTTTTTTTTTTCAAGATTTATTTATTTATTTATTTGACAGAGAGAGATCACAAGTAGGCAGAGAGGCAGGCAGAGAGAGAGAGAGGAGGAAGCAGGCCCCCTGCCGAGCAGTGAGCCCAATGCGGGACTCGATCTCAGGACCCTGAGATCACGACCAGAGCCGAAGGCAGCAGCCTAACCCACTGAGCCACCCAGGCGCCCACGATGTGCTTTTTTATGTCTGGCTTTTTTTGTGCACTGTAATGTTTTTGAGTTTTGTCTATGTTGATGTGTTTACCAATAGTTCTTTCTTTTCATTGTTGTATAGTATTCCACTATCTGACCATTCCACATTTATTTGTCCATTCAACGGTTGATGAACATCTAGATTGTTTCCAGATTTGTCCTGTTAATGAGCTGAGTTGTTATAGACATTCTTGTTCATGTCTTTTAGTGGAAAGGCACACATTTCTCTGGGCATGTACCTAGGAGTAGAATTGAAGGAGTTCTACCTAATTCATATATTTCAGATACCTGGTATTGTCAATGTTTTTAATGTTAGCTGTTCTGGTGAGTATGTAGTGACAGGGACGATTTTGCAACTGATACTGTGTTTGATTTTAAAAGATAGCCTAAGACAGGATGGCATAAGGCTCTACCTTTTTATTCCCACTAATTTTAGCCATAGAACAATTTCTGTCAATCCTAGGCCTGGTTGGGGAGAGAGAGGTTGGTGCTGGTGTAGATCTGGGTCCTTTCTGTCTGGTTCCGCTGCAACCCGATTCCAGGTAGAGTCTAGTTCTTGTATTTTATTCTCTGTTGTGCAAACTTGGCAATTCACTGGGTTGCTATGGAGCTCTGTTCTCTCACTTATAGAGTGAAAAACTTGGTATAGCCACTTTGAGGAGCCCCAGTGATCTTTGCTTTCTCTCATATCCCTCTCTATATACCCCTTATGCATTTCAAAATCTCTGTTGGATTTTAAAATAAGGTCTTAAATTCCTTCCCATCTTTCTTCATTCACACTGCTTAGTTCCCTTTCCCAAACCTTCCTTATTTTTGATGCAATCCTGTTTTTTTATTAGTTATATAAATAGGCATCCTTTCTAAAACTTAGTCTCCTCTTCCATATTTTTGATGCAGGTGTCCTACCTTTCCTCGGCTGTGTCAGGCACCTACTCTTCTATGTTCCTGAGATCTTTTCCTGCTGGTCCTTAGTGACTATTTTGGTAACACCAAAGTCCTATTTTAAGTAGTCCTCCTACATGGTGTTTCTGCAACATTGATACCATTCCTTCTTCAATTCCCTCCCCCTGGAATCCCCTAAAGGGCTGCCTTCTCTCCCTCCCTCTTTTTCTTCCTTCCTTCCCTATTTCTTGTGCCTGATTCTTATCAACTCAGTGTCATCCTGGTCTCCTTTCAAGCTCTTCTGCATCTCAGAGTAGAAAAGGCTAAATTAAATTGTTCAGAATTCTTCCAACAGGACTCTGGGTTGGCTTCTGCCAAAAAGAAGTACTGCATAAGGTTTGGAAGACAGAAGAAAGGAAAAGCTGTTTTTCTCTGGTGGCAGCTGTAAGCATGTGGGAAGTCAGTAGTCATGAGATTTACGGCAGCTTCAGGAGAGCATCTGCAAATTGCTTGCCTGGGTGCTGCAGTCAGGGCTGATTATCAGTAGGAACCTCCTGATGGTTCCTATCCATCCAAATTTCCTGAAGGCCAGCTGTAATTTTCCTTTCACCTTGATACCTTCAAATGGTTGTTTAAATCCCTAATTATTAGTATTATATTGCAACTTAAAATAAAAGTCTCAGAATTCACTTATGCTGAACTGTCTTAGAATAAATACCAGAGGCTTAACACAGTAAGTTTATTCTTTAATCTGTCTAATGGTGGAGGTGGTAGAAGAGATTGGAGTGGGAGATGAGGGACTCTGTTTCACATAACCATTGAGGACTTAAATAAATGGAGGTTCTGCCATCTTCAGTGTGGCTCATGTAGCACTGGGCATTGGTATCCAGATGAGAGACAAGGAAATAAGGTGAAGCAAGGTGATTTCATGCATCGGTCTTAGAGTGGCACATACCACCTCCTCCCATATTCCACCAGTCAATCGTGAGAGCCAACCTAATTACAAGAGTGGGTGGAAAATTTGGAGCAACGATTTGTCACATTTCCTTTTACATGTTGGTGTTTCTTGGAGTTCTGAAACCAGATCTTTTTTAATTTTTCCCTGTTCACCCACCTGAAACAAATCTTACCTACTTTACTCCAACGCCTACCTCTGCTTCTGGTTTCTCCTCCACCTGGAATATCCTTTTGTTTCTTATCCTTCTGGTGAGTGCCCCTCAAGGCACACATGGTATCTCCTTTTTGAAATTGTCTTTGAGTATCCATTGGCACCTCTCCAGCTCTTTTTTACATATAAGTAAAAATACAAATATAGCCATAGAATGTAAATCTGATGGCGGTGCATACAATTATTGGTTAGACATACTCATTTGTTTATCTGTTTTCTTTTCCTGTCAGGATAAGTGCTTTGAGGATAAGGAAAAAAGTCGTGTATTTTGAATTCCTTGAAACAACTTCTCAAAATGTAGTTGGTTTTATTAAATAATGTTGAAATAAATCAATACATTTGGCTGCCTAAATATTGACAAACTTGAGTAACTGAGCAATAGTCCTAGTCAGTTTCTCAAAGAGTATAATACAAAAATTCTTGATAGAAATTAAAATGAAACCTCTATAGTTTGGTAGTGGCATGCCCACAGTCAGTATTTACTACATATATGTGCAATAAATTGGTTAGAATAATTAATGCTTTAGTAAGAACTTTATATACACATGCCAAAATAAATGCTCCATGATTTTTTTCCCTACAATTTGTAAAACTCTTGTAGGTGCTTTTGTGCAGTTGGCTTTCATTAAAATAGGTCATTGACAAGGTACACATTCAATAGCATCTTCCTGGTTCATAAATTTCCTGCCATATTCATCTGCTCTCATGTGGATCCCATCTCCTTACATTCTGCTCTCTTTTCTCCTCTTCCAATCATCCTGCCAGCCATCTCTCCTCCCCTAATTTATTACCTTCTTTATTGAGCTTGCAAAGTTGTGACAGCAAGAAGGGAGAAAGAAACAAAGGAAATCCATGAACAGACAGATATTTTTCTGTAAATTTTGATTCTTGAGCACTCCTCTCTACCTCAGGCTGTGATTTTTAACTGATTTTTTACAAGTATTGGTTTTATTTAGGCAAGACATCACCAAGAAATATAATTGTGACATAAACAATGTCTATAATTTGTCTAGGGGCCATTATCTTTTCTCTGAATTAGTACTAGATCAATACCCTAGTAAGTTGTCAGGGGCATTGCATTGAACTGATGTCTTTGTAAACAAATAAACTAACATTTTATCTAGTTTCACTAGGTACTCTGGTTGGTAATGGGAGAGGGAGTGTACAAAGAGATAAAAGTAAGTTCTTTGTCCTCAAATAATTTACTGTATGTATTTGAGATGTTGGTAATTTATGTTTATGGAAAAATTCATAAAACAAAGTTCTGCTTTAGGGTTCAATTTCAGATCAAATACTTTCTTATTCATCTTCTTTACTTCTCTGGTTTTAATTGCATCTCATCGTGAGATTTTTTTTTTATTATTATTCCTACACTTCTATTTGTACATTATTCAATCATTCTACAAATATTTACTGAGCACCTACTGTGCATGGGTCATTAATAGCTTTTAGGAACACAACAGAGGACAAGTCCTGGTCCTCAAAGAACTTGTGTTCCACTGAGAGAGGAACAATAGGCAAACTAGCATAGTATAGTCAATAAGTGCTTTCAAGAAAAAAATAAAACTGGTTAAAATAACAAAAAGGCCGGGAGGGTACTATTTTAGTGAGAATAGTCAGTGAGGTTATCTCTGAGTAGGTGACATTTGAGTAGAGACTTGAATGAGGTAGGAATGAACCAGGAAGAGGACCACTAAATGTCATTCTAGGTAAAAGGAACAATAAAGGCAAAGGGCCTGGAGTAGAAATGAGCCTAATGCAGAAGGCCCAGGTGACCAAAGCGAAGTTAACCAAACTAACTTACATGTACATAACTTTTTAGTTCATCTAATCTTTTCACATTTCACTTTTTATTTGTGCCTTATAATAATATAGTTATCATTTCCACTTTACAGATGAGGAAACTGAAACTCAAAACTTAAGCAGTGACTTGTCCAAAGAGATAGAACTTGGCTTTGAATACTGGTCTTCAGACACCTAATCAAATATTCTTTCTTTACTTCTGATAATGCTAGTGCAAATATCTGCTTGGCACTGGGGTGCCCTAGGGATGCTGGGGATCTGTAAAATTATTTTCAGGGGAAACAGGGCACTGATCATTCTGTATGATCAGTAGCCACCGTGACGTGTCATAGTAGAATCATAAAGTGGGATTTGGGGGCAGGGCATAGGCCTTTGCTTCCTATATCTGAGTTTCCTTGGGCGGTGGGATAATCTTTGGGACACCATCCTGTCAAAGGAAGAAATTTCCCATGGGCTTGGACGGATTTCCAAAGTAGATTTAGGAATTAGTGTTCCAATATTCATACTGGTACTTGATGTGCATCTGGCCTGGGAAAGAAGTTCAGCAAAGACACCTTGACAGACTTTGATGCTCACAGGATGCTCAAAGAACTTTAGAACAGGATGAGTCTTTAGAAATCCTTGATTCTGCACCCCATCCTCATTTTTTGGTAATTAAGATGTAGGTGATAATTCATGTAGATAAAGGTGGACCTGGCACATGATTGCATTCATTCCTTCATAAAACATTTATTGAGCACTTACTGTCAAAACTTGCAATAGGTGCTGGGAATGAATAAGACACAACACAATCCCTTCACTTAGGAAGGCTGCGACCTAGAGGGAAACACAGCATATGAACACACAATTATCATGCAATTAAACTATCCGGGAGGAGGCAGCTATAGAACACTTCAGAAAAATAACAAGGGAGAAACTGTGCCCCCATTCTGTGCTGTCTGGTTGAGAAAGAGAATCTCATAGCCTGATTTTTGGAGCAGAAAGTACTCATTTGATAGAAAATTCTTTCTCAAGTGACTTAGCAGGAGTTGAATAATTTCTGGGAGTCCTTTGGATAGTCATCTGTATGTCCTAAGTGTAGTGGTCAGTCATTAGTGAAAGCAAATTTATTGAATGGGGACTTATTGTGATAAAAACCACAGAAATTAGCTACCAATGAATCATTAAAAAATTTCCACTTTTCATTATATTCAGGAATAAAATAGACATGCATCTGCTCAGAATGACTGAGATACTGAGGGTTCATTTTGAGACTTATGCTTATTAGATATATTTGTCTTTTCAGTTTTGCATGATTCTTTTTAAATATCTTCTTCTAGTGTGGGACTCACACACTAAATACTTCAGAGAATAGGAATTCCAGTACTCTCTATTTGTCATCTCAGTGCTGGTGGTTACCTTGTAAACTCCTTGAACTCTTGCCTTCCTGCTCTATATCCTCTCAACTCCTGCCTCATTCTCTCATTTTTTACCTTCTCCTTGAAGGTAACTTGAACCACTGGGTGGTTATCTGAGCGACAACCTGGACCTTACAATACTGAGATGTGGATTCTGTGTCAACCTGTCTTGGGACATGGTCCCAGCTTCCAACCAGAAGCTGCCTCCACCATGACTATCAGGCAGTCCAGCCAGGTTCTGGTCACCCCTATCAGGTTAGACAGATTCCAATTTTTCCTTCACACCAAATTCATTCATGGGGATACCACAGAGGATAGGAGAAGGAATAAAATAACTTAGCACAAAACTATCTAGGGACTCTGGAGATAGAATGGAGACACAACCATTATCATAAATCTCACAACAACTAGGTGGGCTTCCCTCACTGTGTTCTAACAACTGACCATGGCTTTAAAAGGAAAAATTATCTCTAAGCTGAGAGATGTCTCAGATGAATACTTATATAGTTATTTATCATTATTTGTGGGCTTCATATTTGTGAATTCACTTCCTTGCTAAACCAATACTCTGTGGTGATTTTGCAGTCATTCATATACATGTGGAGAACAGTGCAGAATTTGAGTTGCTTGATGCATACATTCCCAGATGATGTTAAATAAGGTATTCCTCTGTCTTCTTTTTCCAACTTTCACATTGTAAACGACTGTCCTTTTTGAGTTCTATTTGGTTCACTTTTTTCTTTTTTGCATTTTTGTACTTATTTGTTGGTAATTACAGTGTTTAAAACGGTCCCCGAGCATAGTGCTAAAATGCTGGCTAGTTGTTCCTATGTGCAACAGGTGTGATATGCCTTAACAGAGAAAATATGTATGTTAGATAAGCTTCATTCAGGCATAAGTTATAGGCCTGTTGGCCATGCGTCTGATGATAATGAATCACTGATATATAGTAAAGTACCTTTAAAAGATATACACATAAAACAAAGTTATATATTGCTCAGTTGACAAAAACGTGTGCAGAGTCTTGCAGGAATCTAACCCTGTATTTCCCCTAGAAGCAATGGGTCAGTATTCACTAGTTCAGTGCTTGTGGCAAGTTTATAGAACATAACTACAAGGAATAATGAGACTCAACTGTGTATTTTTTATTAATACTTAAAAGGAGTCACTTATTATTACTATTATTATCACATTAAGATTGGAGAAGAAAATTTTGAAATTTGTATAATCTTCTTAAAAGAAAGAATAGAAATAAAACCTTTTATGAGTTCAAAGAATTGTTTACAACTAATAGAGCCTATTAATCTTACTGAAATTTATTTTCTATAGCTCTTTACAAATAATGTTAAATTTTAAGGCAAGGAGACAAAGAAAGGCCACCTCCTAATCAGCCTCTGCATTAGTGGAGAACAAGGCTATTCTACTTACCACAGAACTTTGTGAAACATTCATAATTCATAGAAGAGGCCATCTAAAAGCATTTCCAAGAATTGTCACAAAATCCTGTCAGCTCCTGCAGTGATGAGAAAGTACAGTCTTGTGAATATGATTAAGGTGCACTGGAATCTAAGAAAACTATCAATAGCCACTCCAGCTCTCTTCACGCTCTTGGAATGTAGTCTCTAGAAGAAAGTCAGTTCTGACAGATGATTTCATGGCATTTTACCCCGTGTGGGATGTATTTTAGAAGCAGTGTATCAAAGCCTTGACCTTTGCTTTATTTTTTCTTTATTGTTGATTTAGAAGATTAGAAGCACTCCAAAACCTTTTTCTAAATGTCTTCTCATATATG
The DNA here is from genome assembly GCF_022355385.1 of Mustela nigripes. Lineage (NCBI taxonomy): Eukaryota > Metazoa > Chordata > Mammalia > Carnivora > Mustelidae > Mustela > Mustela nigripes. Next base: position 93,757,472 of record NC_081562.1, read on the forward strand.
CAGCAAAAAGAACTCAGAAAGGACTTGACATACATTATAGAAGCATAAATCAGCTAAGGGGAGGATATTTGCAAATTGCTTTCTCCTTTGTAATTTCATCTCATTAGGAAAGAAGGGGCAGGTGGGTGTGCTAGCATTTACAGATCAGGAATTGCATTTACTTTCTAGAGCAGTGAGGATCTTGTAGTATGAAGCCTCCTTCCGAGAAAACCATGTAGGTTTTAGTATGCATAAAAATCCTTCTCTGCTGGATTTTTGCAGTTTACAGAAAATGCATAAACCGAAATTATAAACTGCTTAGCTTTTAAATTTTATTGGCTTCTTAGAATTGGTATAAAAAAATTGAGGGATCCCACAATAAAATTTTTATTTCCTTGATTGAGTAAGATGAACATGTGTAATAAATTTGTGTAATACACTTATTTAATCACTAACAACCAATGTATTTAATAGCTCAAGGATGAAGGCATGTGGTCTAGGAGGTCCAAGGACTAATGAGTAATACTTGTGGTAATATTTGCATAATCATATTGTTAATAAACTTTTCTTTCTTAATACACGCCTCCTGTGTTTCAACTCTGAGGTCTTCTGATAATGCAGGGGGTAAGCATAATGATTTCAGGATATGTAATAATTACAATGATAATGAGTATTTGCAGTCATTTTATATGTCATGTTATTTCATCTTTATAACAGCCCTGTGGAGGTATCAGTAAACAAGTATTTATTCAATGCTTCTTTTGAACTCTTAATTAAAATTTTTATTGTGGTAAAACATACATAACATAAAACTTACCATGTTAGCCATTTTAAGTGTATATCTCAGTAGCTTCAAGCATATTCACAATATTTGCAAGCATCACCCCTATCCAGTTCCAGACTGTTTTCATCTTTCTGCTGGGGAGGAAGAATTTTCTCTGCCCTTGAAGATCCTTCTGGCTGGGCGAAGAATCAAATTGACACGAGATAGATTAACATGAGAGAATAAAATTTAATTTCATATATACAGGGCATCTACACAGACACCAAATTCCAAATATAGGCAAAATGAGGTATATATGTTATCCTGAACCAAGGAGAAAGTGGTGGGGTCTGGGACTTGAAAGGGGAATGCAATTCACAGGAAGATGAAAAAAAGCAAAAGTTCTGTAAACGAATGTTTGCTGGGGCACTCAGAAACAATGGAACATAGAGGACTTTGATCATATAAGCCTTGGTATGTTCCTCTCTGTCTGCTATATCTAGTTCATAATATAATGTAGTTATCTACGGTGATAGCTCTCTTCCTGCAGTATGTTTTCTATCTAACTCTTTTAGGCAGTTGAGAGGGAGGTAAAGAATTTTTCCTGAATCTTCCGGGTTTTGATTGCTTTTAACTCAAAATAGTCTTCATGCCAAAGAGGCCCATCTTGCAGAGTCCTGTCCTTGGCCCCTGCAATTCCATCTTGGAATAGAAACTCTGTAGCCATTAATACTAACTCCCTTTTTCCCCCTCCCCCAGGCCCCAGGAAGCTCTATGTACTTTCTGCCTCTGTGAATTTGCTTGCTTTAGGTACCTCATGTAAGTGGAATCATAGAATATGCATCCTTTTGTGATTGGCTTATTTCACTTAGCATAAGTGAAATAAACAATAAATTTAGGGTTCACCCAATGGTGTAGCATGTACTGGAATTGTATTCTTTTTCAAGGCTGGATAAATAATTAATTTTTCAAGACCTGTTAATTGGTCAGACATTGTGCTTAGACCTGAGGTTCTTATTGGGAAATGCATGCATTTGCTTCTCCCCAGTAGTGTCCACATTCCAGAAGGGCTGTCATTTTTGTCTTACCTCCTGGCTCCAGGGTCCATCACACTGTTTTACCCTTTTTCAAGCCCAAACTCCAAACTTGGAACTCAATGGGAGAGGACCTTTTTTTTTTTTTTTAAACTAATCTTTACACCCAACGTGAGGCCTGAACCCACAACCCCAAGATCAAGAGTTGTATGCTCTATCAACTGAGCTAGCCAGGCACCCCCAAACTTGGAACTCAAATTACTACTCGGTAATGTAAACATGTAACTATTAGTAATCTATGCTAACCACTAAAAATTAGCCCACTCAACAATGTTATAAGTATAGTAGAATAGTGACATCTTTAAACCAGTGCTTCTGAGGGGATGTTTAATGGTATGCCAAAGTGCCATGGTGCTGCATACAAGGGACAGCCACTTTTAATTTATACTCAGGTCAGGTCATGACTTCTTTTGTCCAATGAAATAAATCAAACTTCTCTTCTTTCCTAGAATGAGAAAAAGCACTAAAGCAAACCAAAAATCTTATCCCCATGATTAACAAAGCAGGCAATTGACATTTCTTGGAACATATTGAAAGGAGAAATCTCCATGGAATCCAAATATAGATGAAATATTTGAACAAATTCATAAAAGACATTAAAGCCTGAGGACTAGGTACAAGGATACAACCATCTTAATACAAAATATCAGTGTAATTGGGATAATAAAAAGATAAAAAAAAAATCCCAGTAACACCAGAAGAGGATTCTCTTGACCTTATAAGCCAAGTTTTCAAACAAGTTCCCAGTATGTAGGAGCTAGAATTTTATTTCAGAACATGACTATGATATTTTCAGCCTGTCATGCTAGTTTGTATTAAGAGCATGGTAAATATATTTTAATTCCATAGCATCGACTCAGTAATTCTCTACACATGTTTTGTTGTATGTAATAACAAAGCATGTACACATGTTTTGTTGTATTCAGAAAGCCCCAAGTTAATGGATTCCTCTTGGTCAGTGGGTGGTTCTCAAACTTGAGCATGTATCAGAATGAGCTGGAAGGCTTGTGAGAACTAGATTGCTGGCCCCACCTCCAGGTTCTGATTCGCTGGATCTGGTGTGGAGTCTGAGATTTGCACTTCTATCAAGTTCCCAGGTGATGCTAATGCTCCTTGTCTGGGGACCACATTTTAAGAACTCCTAGGGATGTTTATGGATTCCAGGATCAAATGATTTAAAGTTTAGTTGAAATTCTGACATTTATTTTTCAGAACTGCTCCTCTTTTCTGTCCTCATTGTTTCCATTGAGATTCAAGCCACCAGCAGTCTCTGCTCAGCTGCAACTCCCTTCAAATTAATACCACACTTCTTATCTTGCTTCCCTTCAATTTTTCCTTTACAAAGCAGCTATGGCTAATATGGTTTTTTTTTTTTTTTTTTTAAAGATTTTTATTTATTTATTTGACAGAGAGAAATCACAAGTAGGCAGAGAGGCAGGCAGAGAGAGAGAGAGAGAGGGGGAAGCAGGCTCCCTGCCGAGCAGAGAGCCCGATGCGGGGCTCGATCCCAGGACCCTGAGATCATGACCTGGGCCGAAGGCAGAGGCTTTAACCCACTGAGCCACCCAGGCGCCCCTGGCTAATATGGTTTTTAAAAACCTAAATCAGGGACGCCTGGGTGGCTCAGTTGGTTAAGCAGCTGCCTTCGGCTCAGGTCATGATCCCAGCGTCCTGGGATCGAGTCCCACATCGGGCTCCTTGCTCAGCAGGGAGCCTGCTTCTCCCTCTGCCTCTGCCTGCCATTCTGTCTGCCTGTGCTCGCTCTCCCCCGCCCTCTGATAAATAAATAAAATCTTTAAAAAAAAAAAATAAAAAAATAAAAACCTAAATCAGATTATCCTACTCTTTTGCTTAAAGCTCACCAAACATTTTTCATAGCACTGACTCATACCACCATGGCTATCCAGGGCTGCTGGTGTGAAGTCGTCCATACTTGACGACTTTTTTGTCCATTTTTTGTCCATTTTTGTCCCTTCTTTTGACCTTCTCCTTCTCATTTGCTAGGCTCTACACACACTAACATCTTTTCAGCTTCTTCAAACACACCAAAATTTCCTCACTCTGGGTTTATAACCCACCATGCCCTTTCCTGTCATAACCTTTCCCACCTATTCTTTGCCTGGCTAGTTTTTTCACTTCTACTGGGTATCAAAACTTAAATGTCATCTTCTCAGAGACACCTTTTGTCCTCATCCACACTTAAAGTAGGTTCCTCCTTTTATCCTGTCTCTCATTACACTCTTTCTAGCCCTATCCCAATCTGTAATTACCTACTTACTTGTAATTGCCAACTGGTTACTTGTTTGCCATGAATCCGTTCTAAACTGCTTGAGAATGGGACCGCATAGAACAGTGCCTGAGAGATACCAGGTGTTCACTTGGTTGGATCACAGAGGGGACAGGAGCAGGCAAACTATATTGAGTGTGATGTTTCTTTTCAGGATTCACCCACAGCTTTCAGAGTAAGGAGCCTGTCACTTGGAGCCTTTGCTACTTCAATTAATGTTACTTGATGCCTTTGCTCTGAGTCACAGCCAATCCATTTTTGATTGTTGAAATTTTAGTGGCCTGCTTCAGCAAAGTTAGTGACTAATGCACAAGGTTTGGCATCAGTGCACCTCTTATCCCCCTGTGCTATTCCACAGAGTCTCCTGAGAGGGCTGCCCAAGAAGTTGAGGACATCAAAAGATGCTTTGATTGAATAATTAACCGGAGTGTGCCCAGATTAAGGGAAGAGATGATCTGTTGGCACTCGACATACAGTACATCACAGACCACATTTAGAGATTGCATTTAGCTTGGAGTACCATGCTTTTAAAAGGGGAAATTTGGGGTTGTTTGGTAGAGGGCAGCTAGAAAGTCCAGAATTTGGGAAGTTGGTAGCAGGAAGTACAGTAAATGAACTGGGAGAAACCTACAGATGGAGAAGTTACAATTCTACAAAAGAAAGAAACTTGCTCTAATTTGTCCCAGGGGGAATGACAAACTTCAGACAAAAGTTACAGGGAAGCATATTTGGAGTCAAAAATAGAAAGAATCTCCCAACAAATGGAGCCATTAAAACATAGAATGGATTTATTGTTATTAATCTAATAAATCTGAGGGAGTGAGTTCCTCTCATTAGTGGAAGTGCTTGGGCCGAAATACTGAGAAGGATAGAAGGAAGGAGGGAATTAATATTTACAGTGAACTAGTCACTTTACTATATAATTATATAGAGGAAACCCTATCTTCTTGGTAGGAGACTCTTCCAAACCCCTACTATCTTTATGGGTGAGAGAATTTTTTGAGAAGCCTTTGCGTGATGTTGTGACGCCGCCATGATGGAGGAAAAGTAGATAGTCATAGTTCAGCTAGTTAACAAACTTTCTCCCCCCACCCCCGCCCTGAATTCCATTTAAAAACTGAGGAGAGATAATGGAGAAGCATGGGAGAAATTTTTAGGGTGATTTTTTGGAGGGAAGAAAAAAAATGTGAGGTGAGGTGGCTGCCAGGGGAAAGAAATGTTCAGAGAAAAAGCAAATATGCCTATTGGAGAATTTGATGACATTTTTACTGTAGGGTGTCCAGTATAAGATCTTTTTTCTCCATGTTCCTACATCATTGTTAAAATACACATTTCTTTATTAATGAGCTGTGGCTTTGTCTATGTTTTTTGGATACCAATAAATGCTGAATGTAGACCTAAAATTGGTTCAGAGCAACCATGTTGGACCATGGGACTATATACCACATCTGTGTTATACATCTCAATTAACCCTCACAGCAACGGGATGCACAGGCCTCTAACTGACCTCATTTGAGGAAAATGAGGAAAATAAGGCAATGGGAATATAAGTCACTTTTTCTAGGTCACTAGATGATTTGTCTGATTTCTACTCTACCAGAGGCAATTTGAAGGGAATTCCTTCTTTAGATGTAATGTTAGACAAGATTACTTCCAATATCGTTTTCATCTTTTAAAATTTCATGAGGCAGGAAAGAGCGTAATGAGAGTCACCTCATCTCCCTGACAGTGCTAGAACAAAGAGTTGAAGTAGTGATGTAAATAATGATTAGGAGGTGGATATTTCCTGTGGCTGGGCTAGGTGCCACAGGTAGGGGTGGCCTCATGGATGTGTGACCAGTGCAGTCACACAGGGTCTTGTCCTCATAAGAAAAACTACACTTGGCTTAAAGCTCTATGGTTGTTGCCATCTTGAAATTATTAATTATTAATAGTTTTTCATAAGGAGCCATATATATTCATTTGCATTGAGTCTTCTAAATTATGTGGCTGATTCTGGCTGTAGCGAAAGGAGTTTTAAACACCTGGTACCAACATATCATTCAAAGGGTCTAATAATGTTTTAGAAGCCACAGAATCTTGGTTTTGGAAAAGGTCTTGGGAGACCACTCAATTTAGTAGATTTCACAGTTTTCTCTATATCAGGATCACCTGAAGAACTTTTGAGAAGTATGTATATCTGGATCCCAACCCCAGAGATTTCATATTTATTTGGTTTGAGATGGGGAGCATTCTATTTTTTAAAGAGCTTCCTAGATGATTCTAAGAACATCTGACTTAATTCATTCGTACCTGGTATTATACAGTGAAGTTTAACCTGTTTTATTTTGTTTATTAAATCAATAAATATCTATAAAGTTCTACTATGCACAGAACATTGTAATAAATTTTATAGGAGATGGAAAAATGAAGAAAACAAAGCCATTATCCTAAAAAAACTAATAATATAAGTAATTTTCCAATTGATTTGACCATCTGGTCCAACTTCTCGGTTCTCTGGGGATGTCTCTGGTCTCCTTCTTCTCTCTTCCCATACTGGGTCTTTAGTATCATTACACAACATCTGCCCCCCTAGAGGATCTAAAGTCTTTAAACAGTGTACGTTTTTTTCCTCATGAAAATATTTGGGCTTCCAATATAATCAGTGTCCCTGGTTTTTAGCAGTACTATACTCCTTGAAGAATTGGCATATATACTTATAAAACTCATTGTTGGAAGAAATTTATTCATTTTTACAGTAAGCAGTCACAATGATTATAGCTATGCTTTAGAACAAAGCCCATGCATTCCCCTCCCATGGGACCTCACTGATTTCATGACCTGGATTGTAGTTTAAATTTTAGATGTCTTGTACAGTCCTGTTTTCCTTGATCTGAAACCAGCAGAGCATGTCCTCCAATCATATAAATATATTGGTTGGTGTGGCAGAGCCCCTGTTTTTAATCTCAGAAATAGTTGCTTGTGGTCAACATATTTGGGAGGATGAGGAATAAGGGATTCATTCTTTTTTTTTTTTTTTTTAAGATTTATTTATTTATTTGAGAGAGAATAGGGATGGGGCAGAAGGAGAGAGAATCTCAAGCAGATTCCACACTGAGTGCAGAGACCAATGCGGGGCTTGACACAGGGCTCGATCTCATGACCCTGAGATCATGACATGAGCTGAAACCAAGAGTGAGTGGTTCAACCAACTGAGCCACCCAGGGCCTGGGAATTCAGTCTTAATGTTTCGCTTGCTTTGGGATTTTCTTGCCTTCAGGGCCATGAAAGGCTTTCATGGATGCCAAAACCAATGGCAAATCAGTTTATGTCTTCCCAACCCCATGTTCACTGAAGCCCCATACAGCAGTGAGTTCAGGAGCAGTTACCATCCCTTCCTGAGGATCTCCTGCTTCACCCAAGGTTCTATGGTGGAAGTTCAGCTTTTTTATTTTTTATTTATTTATTTTTTTTATATGAAGAATTGGTTAGAGCTCCAAAGAGTATCAAAGGGACAGTTTTACTTCACGCTTGGTCCATCAAAGGAGAGGACCTACTGTTTAAGTCTTTCAAAAAAAATATTTTTATTAACATATAATGTATTATTTGCCCCAGGGGTACAGGTCTGTGAATCATCAGGCTTCCACATTTCACAGCAATCACCATAGCATATATCCTCCCCAATGTCCATATGTTTAAGGCTTTTGAAAGAAGAATGTGCAGGTGAATGTTCACTTGTCTCAGTCGCCACCTTCTATACTCTTATTAGTTTTCTTTTTACATGGTTTGTGCTATACCTGCCAGTAAGAGAAAAATCTGTTTCCCTACCTTGCCCTCCAGCCATGGCTGTTTGCCTCTGCTAATCCAAATTTTAGGCACTTATTTTTAGAAAATGAAGACAAAATTGTGAATAGAAAAGTAGGCAAATGGTCGAAAAAGAAAACAGTTCACAACTAATTATTGAAGCCTTGGAGACCCAGCATATCTTTAGATCTTTACTGGCAATTTTCCACAAATGCTTAAAGGGAAATGCTTCCTGATTTCCAAATAATCACATTCTTAGGTACCAGGTGGTTATGAGTGAAGGGGCGGAGGGCACTATTTCACCTGGCTTTTCCTTACCACCTGGAACACTGCATGTCTTAGCAACTTTCAGTGGTTATGAGGACCTGAGGCTGAAGTTTCCTTGGCTTCAGGGGGAGGCATTCCAATTCCATCCTGGTCTTTTCATTGGTCAGGCAAGAGGAAGATTCACTTTGGCTTATTTGCAAGGCGATGTTCCTCATCGGTTTGAATATTAGCTTCTGTTAGAGACAAGATAATGGTCTCTCATTTGAAGAAAGACTGTTCTTCCTCTTAAAGTAACTCTTATCTTACTACTTCTTAATTGTAAGTCCCAGTATTATTGTGTTCTTCTCTGGCCCTGGCTTAAATTATAAGAGCTTGTGTTAGCTATAAGTGACTCTTCCAATGCTTCACAGATGGGAAACATCAACTATTGGCTTCCAATTTCCCTCATGGAAGAAAAATGTTCCAGTTTTTCTTGCCATATTGGTGCCCCTGACTTATAGAACAAGCATGTGGTGGTAAAGACCATGTTTACGAAGGTCCTCTGCCTGGTCTATGCACCTTATGGACACACTGGTAACATGCATCAGTGCACACATCCTTGTGTTGCCACCAACATGGTCTGGATCAAGAATCCCAGGAATGGCTTCTGGGCTTCAAGAATGGAAGGCTTTGCTGTATTTTGAATGCAGGGGCATTCATGCTGGCCAGGTGAAGTCTGTAAACACCTAATGGAGGAAATGACAAACGTTAAAATATTTTAAAAGTAGTATTTTTGTTGAACCATGATAAGCCTGGAGCTGATACACTTCAAGTGAGCACCCAGAACTTATTCCATGCCAAACTTCTCCGGAGCATGAGCGATGGTGAGAAAGACTGTTAGGTCAGCAAGAGCATCAAATGGACTGGATAAACCCTTACTTCTCTCTCTCCATGGGGGTTCTGTTTTGAGTCTGCTCTAGTTGAATTATTACTCGGTGTTGCTCTGAATTGTAACTGAACGTGTCTTTTCATGTTAACTCTGCCCTATCTTCTTTATGCTTTCCCTAGCTTCTCTGTATTATTGAAGGGAGAGGGAAAACTAGTGTACTACTCAGTCTCTATCTATAGGAAGGAGGTGGGGATGAATGGAATTCTGAGGAGAGTCCAGGGCAATAAAACTGAAAAGGGCAATTGGGTCCCAAAGCAGATGCTTCTAGCTTCTAGCAGGCGTCTGGTGACATAATCTCTCTGTTCCATGCCTCTCTGCTCTTCTATAAGTGTCAAATACTTAGTGTAGTCCCTTATCTTCTGTAGAGCAGTAGATTGCTTAATATATGTAAATATAATACCTCCATAATTTTTTGGACAACAATGAAAAATATTGAAAACAAACCAAAAGAGTTTTTCTTTAAAGAGAAACATAAACAATAAAAGCAAAAAGACAATTTGAGCTTGTGTTCTTGATATTTATGTTACGAAAAGTGAAGATATGGCCGGATTTTAATAAAAGCGGAGTCCTGTGTTCTTGTTACAATAGCTTTCTCAAGAAGGTACATTATAAGTTGTACATACTGTCCTGGGTGGAACAGTGCCCTCCGCCCCTTCATTCATACCCACCTGGGACGTGAGAATGTGATTATTTGGAAATCAGTGTTTGTAGATATAATCAAGTTAAATGAGGTCATAGTAAATTAGAGTGGACTTTAATCCAATGAATGGTGACCTTAGAAGAGGCATATTTGGACACAGATACAAAGAGAATGCTATGTGAAGACAAGAGGCAGAGGTTGGAGTGATGTGTCTCTAAGCCAAGGAAAGCCAAAGATGCTGGCAACATCAGAAGTTAGAGCCTTCAGAGGAAGCAGGAAGTTGCAGACATCTTGATTTCTGACTTCTGGTCTCCAGAACTGTAAGCAAATATTCTTTTGTTCTTATAAGCTGCATAGTCTGTGGTACTCTATCGTGGCAGCCCCAAGAAAGTAATACAAAGATGAAGAAACTCTGGTTCCGAAAGTCCTGCTAAAAGTCCTGGTACAGAGGCCATGGCGAGTGGGTTACCCACCTGGCCTCTTGCCTGGGCAAGGGGAGCTACACATCAGACCACGTGAGGTCATGAGAAAGGACTGTAATCATAATTGCTGTACTTGTTTTATCCATCTGGACAGATCCATAGGATTCCGGACAGATTAAAGGTGAAAAGTGTAGGGATGGTCGTGAACTGCAGCAGGCAAAATTTATGCACCTATTTATTTTTATTTTCACTTTATCCCCAAAAGATTTAGAATTCCTTTCAAAGATGCAAACAATAGAGCAAGACAAAGTACATTAAAAAATAGAAGGATGAAACAGAGGGAAGGAAAACAATAGTAGGAAGCAGCAGCAATAAACTTAGATGACATTGTGCTGAGAAGACCGACCTTCTCGATATGAACAAGAAATTTCAGGATGAGATAATGCCAAATTTGATTTTTGTCTAATTTGTGTAAATTCAATGAAAGTTTCAGGCTGTTGCTTCACATAGAAATGAGTTCTAATTATCCTTCTGATTTTCATATCATTTTCAATAAGTCAGTGTTGCTACTGCAGTTGATCAACCTGAAAGCAGCGAAAGAAATTTCATCTTTTCTGTGTCCTCTGCATCCTTTTAAACATGCTTCTAAAATGTTTTAAAACCATTGTCTTTGGAGCATTTGTTTGCATGGGGGAATGGCGAGGATCCAGAATATTCTAGCACCCAGCCCTCTGTGCTTTCTCAACCGAGGTGTGGAGACTGACTATCAAAGAGGCAATGCCAGGCTAATGTAGTCTGGGGGTTATTGTTTCATCTGATATGGGGCCTTTTCTGGGTGTATTGGTCATCTCTTGTCGTATATGAAAAGTTTATCTTGCTCTGTCTAAGGAAATAACATTATGAATAAATACCGGACATACCCCATAGGAGGCTTAACTCTAGAATAATTTGGTATCGCTCCGCATGAGGCATCACCTGCTGAAGAGACCCCAAACCATCATTTGGGGATTAACACTATGTAAATCACCTTGGGTTAAGCTGCACTGTGAAGACAGAAACCTCTAATCATATTTCAAATACCAAATATACAAGTGTGTGTGTGTGTTTGTGTGTGTGTGTGTGTTTTCCCCACCCCTAGGGAATCCTAAGCCCATGACTCTATAGGTTCTTGGAAGAAAATGAACTCAGTCTGAGGAATATCTGAGAAACGAAGGTCAACGAGAATGTTCTGTTCCTGGCTAAGTGCTTGTTGCTTTTATGATTGTACCCTGACAGTCAAGAACAATATAGTAAACACATTCCTGATTCCTTTTTCATTTTTTTTTTTTTTAAAGGAACTCTCCTAGGTTTCAGAACAGCTTTCTCTACTAGGAAATGTACCCCCTTAAGGTTATTTACTCTGGGGCACCTGGGTGGCTCAGTGGGTTAATCCTCTGCCTTCAGCTCAGGTTATGATCTCAGAGTCATGGGATCGAGTCCCATATCAGGCTCTCTGCTCGGCAGGGAGCCTGCTTCCTGCTCTCTCTCTCTCTCTCTCTGCCTACTTGGGATCTCTGTCTGTCAGATAAATAAATACAATCTTAAAAAAAAAAAAAAAGGTTATTTAGTCTGTTTATTGTTGAATGTTAATTAAAGAACAGGCTGGGCTTTTCACAGTCAGAGTGACTACTCTTCATGAAAAATGAAGTAAGGTGTGCTGGTGAGGAGGCTCGGGAATGGAGACTCGCGGGCGGTGCGGCCTGACCGGGGTGTCGCGCGCGGGTCGGGCAGTTCCTGTAGATGGCAGTGTCGCCCCGCCGCAGGCGCTCGGCGGGCTGCAGCGGCGCTGCGGACGAGGCACGCGGAGAATAAAGGCTGCGGGGAGAGCGGGCGGGCCCTCCAGCCAGCAATTTAACTAAGTTGCTGGTTCGCTACTCCGTTTCATAGCCGCCCTCTAAATGAATCTTTTCTGAACTCAGCAGAAGTACAAACTGTTCCTTTATACACCCCAAATTGTCCTTTTGGTGAAGTGGGTTTTTATTTTTTATGTTTTCCTTTTTTTTTTTTTTTTTTAAATTTCGGAGTTATTTGAGGGGGAGCTCCGACTTCAACATTCCTCTTCTTCAACTGTAAAAGCAATTAGTTTAGCTGCTGAATACTCTTCAAGAGAGAATGAAAATCTCCTAAATGGAGATCATCATAAACTGAATTTATCACACAAGTCAGCATAGCACAATCCAAAATAAAGTTCTTTCTGCATAAACCTTATGACCACATTTCCATAATTCTTTTTCTCATGTTCTGATTGTTTTCCTTCCTTCCTTTTCTCTTAAACCTTTTATTAAAAATTGTCCTCCACTGCATCCCGAGGACCTGAATGACTAGAATTCGAAAAGCAATCTGGCATTCACAGATTTAGGGAATTTATAGTGAAATGAAGGTATGATGTCGATTATAGTTTTAATTGTTTTGACCTTTAAAGCTGGCTCAGGGTTATATTCCGCTGTGGAGTAAAGATAGTTCTGAAAGAATGTGTGGCATTGGGCTAGTCTTTTCAAGCTGACTTTTCCTCATCTACTACACCAAACAGTCTTCATGCTTCCAGCAAGTCACTGCATTTGCAGTGTTAATTTCACATATTTGTGATATATTTGTTATACCAACAGTTACGTTCCAGTAAAATTGGAGTATCTGTTGTAACTGTGGCTAGGATTTTCTTCCTGTAACTGACTATAAATCCATAAAATGTATGTATATCAAGGAATAACAAGATTAACACTGATCAACCCATGCAAGTCCCCCGCTCCAACACTTCCATATTTCTGTGCCTTTATTCATTCCCCTCAAGCTCCCAGAGCTTCTCTAGCCCCCTTCCTTTTAGTCCTGGGAAGTGAGAGGAATAGAGGTCACCTCATTTGAAATCGATCCTCACCTCCTCCCAGTCAAACCATTAGGGTGAGTGAGCTGCCTCTTCCTGGCACTGGGACATGGAGAGTGACCTCCCACCCCCTGCAAAACCAACACACAGAACAGGAGGCAAGAACTGCCTCCCTCCCCCCACCTGACAGCAGACTGTGCAGGACATAGAGATCCCACTTGAATGGTCAGGACCCCACCTTCTCCTGCTCCAGCCCTTTCCCAGCCCGCAGCATCTCCATCATGATTTTACCCTCTAGTCTATCCCACTGGCAGAATTAGTTTTGAGTCACCATACAGTTTGTTTGTTTGTTTTTGCTTTGTTGCTGTTTTGGTGTTTGTTTTGCTGTGGGAGAAGACCTACTTGTTGGAGTTTCATTTGTTTAATGGTCTGGGCTTATTTTCGGGGGGAAAAAAAGCTAACAAACAAAAAGAAAAACGAAATGGCAAATTTCGATATGAATGATGCATAGGAATTTGTTGTTGTTATACTTGGTGTGGAAGTTTTGTAGGCAGGATTCTATGTGATAAGCAATCAATACACTTTGTCAAGTAAATGAAAGCCTCAATGGAAGTGAAAAGGAGGAATAAACCAAAGGAAGAAGAGACATTGACTAGCTATTGAAAAGCCCAGGAAAACATCAGAAAGATTTAAGAGAAATGGGAATTCAGAGATCAGGAGGCCACAGGAGGTAGAAAGGAGGTAACCAGCCATGCTGCACTTATGCTCTTCGGTCCAGGAATAGGGCTAAAGAGGAGACTCAAGAACCTAGAAGGCTGATGGAAGGGCATGTCAATATGCATTAAAGGAGATTAACTAAGGCCTGATGGTGCCACATTGAGTGGTAAAAGAAAGATGAGGGAATCTGGAGCTTGTAGAAGACCATCAAAGGATGTAATTACACAGCTGACAAATGAGGCCTAGAGGAGAGACGGTTAAGGGATGTAAGCATGGGGAATAGTCTGTAACTCATCAATTAGGTATCTTAGCAGATCTGTTTTGGTAAATGCTTCCTTTTCAAGACTTCAGATGAAGTTGTATTTGTGTGGAGTTAAAGTCTCTAAGAGGGAATAGTGCATTCTTCACTCCACAATAAAGAAAAAAGAAAAGAAGAAACAATCAGTCCTCATTTGCTTTGGTCAGCTAAGGGAAATGATACGTTCTGTGAGCCAAAGGCCTGATTAAATTGGCACCAGTCTAGTATTATGGATCAAGAAGAAGTTAAGTAGAAATTGTCAAGGTCTCTCCCAAACAATGATGCAAGATTGAATTAGTTGTCTGTATTGGACAGTTGTTGGTGTTCGTGAAAACATGACCCAAACATGACCCCAGTAGAAAACAAGAGCCCTTCAACAGTAGTACAAGACAGCTGGATGTAGCTCATTTAATACTGCCCTTTAAAAGGGAAACATTTGATGTCAGGGCAGTTTAATATAGTTTTTGGGTTTTTTTTTTTAGATTCTCTTTAACATTTAAACTTGAAAATTACTAAGCAATGGGGTCAATTGACATTCTCACCCCAAATGATCTTCTCACACAACAGTTCCCTCAGGCTCAGAGACAAGGTGAGGCTTCAGAATGGAGTAAGGCTCAGGCATTGGGTGAGACCCACTATGGAGTAAGAGGTAGGGCAAGTGAAGGGTGGAGTGGGAGAAAGGAACTGGTCGAGATTCAGGGGTGGGATAGGTGTAAGGAATGTTCATTGCATTCTTGGATCAAGGGATATCAAAATGGCTGACTCAAAGAGACCATGGTTGAATGCCCCACTTTGACTCTGGCAGATGTTAGATGCTGACCACAATGGGAGAAGTTATGTTGTACCAGCTCATTTTATACCTTACTTCAAACTTGCTTGATCAGTAACTTAAGTTTGCATTTCTTTCACGTTCTATGTGATATGAAGTTTTTGTCCTGCTTCTCTCCCTCCTTTCTGCTTCTTTCCTTTCTTCTTCCTTCTTCCTCCCTCCTTTTTCTCTCTCCCTCCCTTCCTTCTTCCCCTCCCCTTCTTTCTTTCTTTCTTTCCTTCCTTCTTTCCTCCTTTTTCTCCTAAAATTTTCCATTCTTCCTTCTCTTCTTGTTCCTTTGCTGTCTCTCTCCTTCTTTTATCTTTATTTTTTTCCTTCCTTCTTTTCTCCCTCACTCCCTTCCCTTTTTCCTTTCTTTCTTTCTTCCCTCCATTCAACAATTATTAATTACACACTATGAGCTAGACACTTGGCTAAGCACCTGAGAATAATTTATATCATTGGAGAAATAACAAAATGTGCAGAATTTTTAGATGAGCTAAAGAATTATTTTCCAACCCACTATACCCTGTTTATTTCACACATTAAGAAAAGCTATTTAAAAGGTGATAATCACTTAGTATCCCCATAAAGTTTTTCCTCTTGTATTAGTGGAAAAATGCTATTTATATTTAGAGTTATAATTATACCCGGGGACTTAAGTTATTTTCTTATGCTCTCACATTTCTGTGTTCCCAAGGTTTCAGCAGAGGTGAGAAAGGCTGAAAGAATAAGAAAGTCATAAGAGAGATAAGTCATCTTTGAGACGTCTTGTGCTTTAAGCTGGTGCATTAATATAGGATGGCAGGCTTTCAGGAGTACAGACTTGCTAAAAAATTAATAAAAAAAAAGTTAATCCCACTGCAGTTCTAGACACCTATCTGCTTCATAATCTGAAAAATCACATAGCTCAAACATTACAGTTAAGCCTCAGACATTTTGTGGCTATTACAGTGTTTGCAGAGGAATATCTGATTGGTTCTCACTTTTTCATTTGGTAGTCTTTTTATCATTTTTACCAAAATCTGTTGTCTGCTTTATTTTTCAGTAAAGGCCTGGAGTGGGGTACCCTCTATAAAGGTACTGCTTCAACCAAATTGCCTTTATTGCATGTCTTTATAGCAATGATAATAACCACCATTCATATCATGGCATAGGAAGGCTTTTCACATGTATTAGTTCACTTAATACCTAAAGCAGCCCTGTGAGATGGGGATTATTATAAACATTTTTACAGATTATTTAACTAACCCAAACTTACCTAGGAAAACAGAGGTGCTGGACACTGACCACAGATCTACTCTAAGACAGGGTGGTATTTTCAGATGATTTTCTGCCTCTCACCAGCTTGATTTTTGCCAGCTCCAGGATGAATGTTACTGTGTATTACTGGGGGTCCAGGTGGGTGTCCTCTTTACTCTTGTCCTAGGTTTGCACCCATCCTGCCTGCTCCCTGCGCCAGGGACCTGCAGCTACTCTGAGTTCCTGCCTCTAAGCTCCACCATCACTTTACTAGTTGCCCTAAAACTTGAAGACTGTTTTAAGACCTGCTATATCACTATTTCTGTTATTTTATATATATGATGAACAGCACCCATACATCCTAAAAATGACCCACAAGAATGGAAACCAAATAAATCTAACAGAACAGCACTGTATTGGGAAGCGAAGGTCAAAATTGGAGGACTAAATGTTAAAATGCTCCGACTTTCCTCTCCTAGTGGTTAATTCAGTATCCTTAGTAATCACTTTCAGTGGCTACACAAAACCATGTAAGACTTATTCAATTTAACTGCCTGCCATTAAGAGGATTCCATAAATATTGAGATGAGACCTAGGTCAAGGAACTATTTTAGCCATGTTCACAGAACACTAATTAACCATTTTGCCTGGGAAAAGCTCCCTATTCTAAGGCATGCTCATAAAATAGTTTTAAAGAAAAATTTAATGAAAACTTTTGTCTAGAGGCTTTGGTACACATGGGTATCCATATCTATTAAGGATCAGTTTATCCCTGAATATAAAAAGAAATGAAAATTAAAATCAATTTCTCCCGAATGTGACATCTATTACATCTTTAGGTACATCATAAAGTAAATTTTGCTGTGTGATCCCAATCATTTGCTTACTTATTACTCATTCATCAGGCACTTATGAGGTGAAGGGCTCTGGGCTATGCCATGGAGGTATGAGGACAAACCAGACCATCTCTTCCCAGGAGGAGTTCATAGTCTAATAAGGAAGAGATGGATTACAAGGGAACAAAACAAATACGTGCCATCATCCATTTATATGTGAACTAGAACAGACTCTGATGGAGTGCTTCATGATAACCTTCATGTGGGGGAACGATCCTCATGGATCTCTCTGCATGTCTTGTTAGCAGAGGCACTGGTAGGCTTTTAGATTGGATTATCTTTTCAAGGATGTTTGTATACAGAACAGCCTTCGAAGTTGGGAATAATAGTTTTCTCTAGAGCAGAGAGCAGATGTGCTTACTTGCCAGTATGATAATAAAAGATTTGGGGTTCCTTAGCTGTAATGCAAAGCCACGACTTGTGCAGCACCCATCTCCACTGTCCTGTATTGCTTCCGCACAATGTATGGGTGGGAGAAAGAGAGCACTGACAAAGATAGAAAGCTCATGTTGCTCGTGGGGCTCTGAGTTATCAAGTCTCTTGTCTCTGATCCAGGCATCTCATAGCTTCTGCCAGCATCTATGAAACTGGCTTGCTAAGCTGCTACCTTGGAAGCAGGGAAAAATCTGACCTTTCACCATTTTTGAACTCTAACCGCTGAATTTGGATGCATTTGAATATAGTAATTTTTCAAGAGAACCTGCTAAGAACTGTATCTTCCATTTCATTTTTACTTCGTTTTTGGTCTGAAGTGATTGTATTTTCATCTTTGCCAGTATTAAGGGGTAAGTTTGGGCCACTGAATTTACCTAATGGCCTCTGTGCCCTTTTCCTGGAGAGTTGGACTATAAAACAAACATTTGGAGAGGGAAATTGAATCTCATTATAATGAAATAACTGCAATGTTCTCATTTGCTAATGTTCCCATTCATTTGTAATTTAGTCTACAGTACCATGAAAAATATCTGCCTTTATTCCACCTCAGGTGGATAATGACAAATTAAATAAAATGAGAGCTTGTTAAAACAAACTAGCAAACAAAACAACAAAGTACTGCTTTTGCCCTATTATTCCTGCATAATTCAGGAAAATAGAATTGACTTTTTAAAAGAAAGAATAGAGTTTCTGGGTTGATGAACACATGCAAGTACCACAGAGGGAGCGCAAGCTCTGAGCCCCTCCCTCACGTACCCAGACCTCGCATTTCTTCCATCTGGCTGTTCCTGAGTTCTATCCTTTTATAATAAGTCAGCATTCTAGTAAGGAAAAAAAAAAAAGCAACAGTAATAGTCTGGTGTCTGATTCTAGAAATCAGTGCTCAGTGACCTCTGAGCTTTAGTTCTCAATTTGCAACTTACAAAGAATATTGCTCCTTTCATTATTATTATTATTATTATTATTTTTTTTTTTTGCCAACATCAGAGGATGGGTAGAGTTTCAGAATCCTCAGGTAAAACAGGGGCAGAGATATGGAATTTTGCATTTTAGTACAAATTAGAGTCTCTAGCTTTTTTAAGGTAAAAAATGTGGTTCAAATCCATGTTTAGAAATAGTATTCTGATGAAGATAGGCAGATAAGACGAGTCACAGCATTTATTTGATAGAGCAATCAAAGCAATATAATGCACATGTCTTAGTAAACTCAACAACTCCAGATGAGCAAAGACTGAGGAAAAGGAAGTATTGGTGAAAGCAGGGATAGCAACATTGATTGCTAATTGTTGCATATCCCATGGATAGAATCGGAAATGACCAAGATCTCAATCTTGGCATTTTCAACCAGCATTGCTGATACTGTGTTTTTGTTTCAGAAGCTCCACAATCCGTTTAGCTGAGGATTTGGCCACATCAGTTCTCTAGTTTCCTATCATGATGACTTGTTTCCAAACGCAGTGAACTGAAGTAGACAAAGTGAGAACAATGATTCCATTTGTGCTTCTATCCCAAGAGCTAGGAGGAGGCTAAAGAACTCTCTTGACGTCTTCCCCCAGGGCCACTTTCATCTTGACTGCAGTTTTATGACCTTTTGGAGGCCTAAAAGGTGAATTCAAGAAAAAGAAAATTCTCATTTCAGCCCATGGCAGAGAAGACTTAAATCACTCATTCTTTTCCTCCATTCTTCCTCGAACTCTAAAACTTGGAGAATTGAAAAGGAGGGTGCTTTCCTTCCAGAAAGTCTGTATTTTTGGTGCTTATCTCACCGACCTTAAGAGAAGAGATAAAGTGGAGAAAGGCAACACAAAGCAAACCAAAAGGCAAGAGTAAGAATGTAAGTTAGAGTAAAGGTAGAGTAAGGTAGAGCCAAAGAGAGAGATCTCAAAAAAGGTATATCTGGTCATTTCACTAAAAACTTCACCAGCACTTGGCACCATAATCCAGTTAATGTTTTTGACTTACACCAGACAACTGACTTTTTTTGTACGATATCTGAGTCTTGGGCTCCTCTTAAATTACTTAATCCAATAACTTAATCTAACTTGTCCTGAGAAATCCCACTTAAATAAGAAGGCAATGACAGTCAAAGTTGTCTTGCACATACTTTGTGAAACTACTGCTCCAATCCAACATTGTTTTTTATATATTCATTTAGGTCAAGGAAATGAGCAGTTCATATTCTCAAAGAACTTCGTAAATATCTTTTGCTTATTTTCTCCAGAAGTCTCCCAAAGTTCTCAGTATGTTATTTTAATTAAATTACCCTGGGACAAAATGTCACCTTTATTATACAAATAGTCAATGCCCCCAGCTTCCCATATTTGACTATTAAATTAATCCTTTGTTCTCACGAAAAAATTAAAGCCCCACGCCTCACCAAATGAATCTCTTCTTCCTGTTACCCTAAAGAAATTGGTCACTCAAGGTATATACAGAATGATTTTTTCTTCCGTTTTTTTTTCTTGCTCTTTTTTTTTTTTTGTGGTAATTAAAAAAAAAATTACTCATATTCAATTTATTAACATTTAGTGTGTTATTAGTTTCAGAGGTAGAGTTCAGTGATTCATCAGTTGTAGATAACACCCAGTGCTCATTATATCACATGCCCTCCTTAATGCCCATCACCCTGTTATTCCATCTCCCCATGCCCCCTTCCCACCAGCAACCCTCAATTTGTTCTCACTTATGGTTAAGTGTCTCTTATGGTTTGTCTTCCTCTCTGACTGCATATTGTTTTATTTCTCTCTCTCTTCCCCTATGCTTCTCTGTTTTGTTTCTTAAATTCTACATATGAATGAAATCATAGGACAATTCTTTCTCTGATTAACTTATTTCACTTAGCATAATACCTCTAGTTCCATCCACATCATTGCAAATGGCAAGGTTTCATTTTTTGATGGCTGAGTAACATTCCATCGTACATATATACTGTTATCTTCTTTATGCGTGCATTATATCTGGGCTCTTTCCATAGTTTGGCTATTTTGGACATTGTAGCTATAAACACTGGGATGCAGGTGCCCCTTCAGATCACTACATTTGTGTTTTGGGGGTAAATAACTAACAGGACAATTGCTGGGTCATACGGTAGTACTCCATACTGTTTTGCAGAGTGGCTGAACCGGCTTGCATTCCCACCAGCAGTGTTAGCAGGTCCTCCTTTCTTTGCATCCTCACCAACATCTGTCATTTCCTGACTTGTGACTTCTAGCCATTCTGACTGTATGAGGTGGTATCTCATTGTGGTTTTGATTTGTATTTCCCTGATGCCAAGTGACGTTAAGCATTTTTACATGTGTCTGCTGGCCATCTGGATGTCTTCTTTGCAGAAATGTCTGTTCACGCCTTCTGCCCATTTCTTCTTCTTCTTTTTTAAAGATTTTACTTATTTATTTGACAGAGAGAGATCACAAGTAGGCAGAGAGGCAAGCAGAGAGAGAGGAAGGGAAGCAGTCTCCCTGCTGAGCAGAGAGCCCGATGCGGGACTCGATTCCGGGACCCCAAGACCATGACCGGAGCCGAAGGCAGCGGCCCAACACACTGAGCCACCCAGGCGCCCCCTGCTGCCCATTTCTTGACTGGATTATTTGTTTTTTGGATATTGAGTTTGGTAAGTTCTTTACAGATCTTGGATACTAGCCCTTTATCTGATAAAATCTTTGCAAATATCTTCTCCTATTCTGTAGGCTGTCTTTTTGTTTCGTCAATTGTTTCCTTTGCTGTGCAAAAACTTTTTATCTTAATGAAGTCGCAATAGCTCTTTTTTGCCTTTGTTTCCCTTTTTCTTATTCTTTTCAATATCAGCCAGTGGGACTTCTTTCAGCAGACTGGTTAGAATCTAACTCATTTTTGGCAGCTTCTGCTTAGTGTATCCTTGGGAATTTCTGTAATTCCTCCTGAATTTCCAAAAGTGGATTGATTTTACCTCATTCTTTCCTATGCTTAACTTTCCTGAAATCCCACAAGGGCAACAGGATACATAGGAATGCATCAATGCAAGGTCCATACCTGCAACATTTGGGAAACTCAAGTACATTTCCTTAAAACATGGAACAATGCAAGAATTTATAATATAAACATTAATTCCTATATACCATAGCATTTCCCATGTAAAATCTATTTTTCCAAGATTCATTACATATTGCATTCTAAACTGTGGTTCTCAACCTTGTTAGCTACACATTAAAATTATCAAGGATATTTCTTTAAGTTTTGCTACCCAGGTCTCATTCCACACTAAGTAAATATCTGAGGGGGGACCCAGGTATTGATAGTTTTTGAAAGGACTGAAAAATCACTGGTGGAAACACAATCTAAATCTGCTTCCAGCTATATATTATGATACAGATTAAATTTTCTAGAGAAATGGGATAGAATAATTGAGGAAAGGGAGAAGCAGATGGAAGACTCATGATTTCACCTTTCCTAGGGTTTCATAAATCCATGCTAGTTACCCACAGTCTGTCACCTGCTGCCTTGGAAATTAGAACTTACTTGGAATAACCTTCCTAAGAAGAGGTTCATTGTGCAGTAAGCTCTTCAGATTCCAGGGTGTTAGATACAGTGAAGGCCAGGTCTGCCTAAGCAGTCAGATTCCTGCATTTGATCCCTTACCATATTTTCTTTCGGAGAAGAAGAATATGAGAAGGAAAGCCAAATGAGGTGGGATTCAGTAATAAATGAAATATTTAATTTCCTAATATTTTGTTAGGGAAACAAAATATTAAAATTCTTCCTTACTTAAGACAATGGTTTCCGTGCTTAATGAAAACTGTCTTACTGTCCTACACCTCAAAATAAAATAAACACAAGCATACAAAGATATTGGGACATCATGCCTTCCCCAAGAGTAGTGACATTATTATCGATGTTTTATGTAGGTTCAGAAACAGGACCTTGTAGTGAACACTGGTGGGGTTCATTTCCCTGATGTGCTGCGAAAAGGCAAATGTGAGCTCCTCCTCAGAATGTTTCTCGTCCTCTGTGCCAGAAAACGTCCATCAGAACTTACGTATGATTCCCAGGGTCTTATTGTGACTTTGTCAACATAACCTTTCCATCAGTTGGAAATTTCTGATGTTTGCAGAGAAGAAGAGGTAAAACAATGATTTCTCACCCTTTCTTTTCAAGAGAAATGGCTCAGCGGCTGCAAAAATCATTCCTGTGCAACTATCTGCCCATGATACTCTTGATAGGTTTCATAGGTTTATCTGCTGACAAACCATAATTGAGAAAAACATTGATTAATTGATCTGTTACTAGTTTGTGAGGCTCTATATGGCAATGAAGAATATGTGGTATGCAGATCAGCTTTTAATTATTTTTATTTAGGGGTTGTTCCAATGAAATAAGTAACAAGGCAGGATCATCATTAATCTGTGGCACAGAAAGAAATGTTCACATTACACGCTGCAGATTTAGAAATGGCTGAAAATGTTTATTCTAGACGCTTAGAATGGATCTTTGCCCAGTAAGGCTTTGACCTGTGTAAAATGCAAATTATAATAACAACTTGCATTTGTGCAAAGCTTTGCAGTTTACAAATCATTTTCTCATGCATTATCCTGTTTGACCCTTACAACAAACCTGACAGGCAGACCAGACAGGTGTTATTATTCCCAAAGAGATTAAGGCTAGGAGAGATTCCATACCCCCTACACCCCAAATCATTTGCCCTATATTAGTCTGTCGAGTATGGAGAGCAAAAGAGAGTTTGAAATTATTTAGTGAATTCTGGCTGGTCAAACATATTTAAGATATTAATCACCACAACAACCAACATCATACTTATCAACAGTTTCTTCGTATGAAATGTGCTGAAATAGAACTTGCCATTATAATGTGAAGTATTACATAGATTTGAGTGTGCTAAAGGGCCTTATCTCCAATTTGATTACAAAGTATAAGAAAAGCTTGATATAAAACCCATTAGTTGGAGTTATTAAAGCTTTTCTCACTGTATTTACAAAACCCATGGAGAAAAGATTGCTATTTGTTTTGTTTTGCTTATTTTATTTTATTTCATTTTATTTTGGTTTGTTGTTAGGTCATTGACATTGAGCCAATGCAAAATTAGTGTAGACTCTTGACACTCAGGGAAACAGAGGTTGAATATAGAATATTAATATTGTGCTAATATGGAATATTAATATTGTGTGTTTGATTGTATAGCACAACATTTGTGCTATACAATCAAACAAGAATCACTGAGTATTGTTTCTTAAATTTCACATATCAGCAAAATCATATGGTATTTGTCTTTCTCTGGCTGACTTATTTCACTTAGAATTATGCCTAAGCTAGCTCCACCCATGTTGTTGCAAATGGCAAGATCTCATTCTTTTTTATGGCTGATGAACAAAGAAAAAGAGACAAACAAACAAAAAACTAGACTCTTAAATACAGAGAAAAACTGATGGTTACCAAAAGGGAGGTGGGTGCGGAGAGGGGTGAAATAGATAAAGGGGATTAAGCCCTTATCACGATAAGCCCAAGTAATGTACAGAATTTTTGAATCATTATAGTGTACACTTGAAGCTAATACTGTACTGTATGTTAATCCCAATTCAATGAAAAAGAACAAGGAATTACTGAGTACTTTCCATGTGCCTAGGAGTATGCTCAGTGCTGTGGTGGATTAAAACAAGTTCCCCACCCACAGAGTTTACAATCTAGTTGCATGTAATAATCCATGCAGATCCTATCCCTTAGTGAGAAGTGAAGAGGTGGGAACGTGTGGATCAAAAACTGTTCTGCTCATATTAAAAATGCTAACAAGCAGAAGCCTTTTTTTCCCCACTGCTCCATTTTCCTGGTCTAGTTTGTCAGGGCACCACAGTCTCCACAAAAGCTGTGTCAATAAGAATCTGTACCAAGAAAGCAATATTTTTATCCTTTTTAATGTCAGTCTGCAAGCCAAAGTGACAACTGATAACTGTTCAATGAAAGGTCAGAAAACAAGCATGAAGCTGGATTTGTTTAGGGCTTACCTTATCTTTTTTTTTTTTTTAAATAAATAAAATTGTTGTCCTAAATCGCATAACCTGAGGCTGTTCACGTCTTACTAAACCGCATAGAGTTAAAGATTATTATAACGATTGTTTTCTTCATACCCTTCCCACTGATATGACTATCAAGTTTTCAAAGACAAGCACAATTTCCAAAGGAAGATGAGTTTCCCTTTTTCATTAGAAAATAAGTAGATTTTCTCTTTACAGAAATTGACAAAGTTTAGTAATGGAGGTAGTTCAGAAGTAATGATTCCTTTGAAGGGGGAAAAAGACCAAAGAATTCATGGTAGGAAAGGGAGGTTTGACATGACTGTGATGTCCAGGCTGCCAAGGGAGTCAATGGTAGCTAGAAGTATAATTATAGTTTTGGTTCCCCTGGGAACAATTAAGGGATTAGTGGTCTCAAGGAGGACAAAGAGACACTGTCAATAGAGTAATAAAACTCAGTACCCACAGTCGTTGATAAGCAGCTCCCCCAAAGGACAAGATTTTGATCTAAATATTAGCACCTTTGGCCCTAGGACCTGCTTTCCATCCATGCTTTGGCCCTAGGACCTCCTTTACACCCATGCTTTCATGAAACTTCAGAAATGGCTAAGTTTCCTGTTCTTTCTGTCTTTCCTCAGGATGTTTATACGTGCTTCCCTGAATCTGCTTCTGTCCCCATTTGTCCTGAATGAAGATTCACAGACAGGAACTAGATGGCCAAAGGTGCACAACAGTTCCATGGTGTGATTGGGTGCTTTGGGATGCAGCTGGGGAGACCTGGTTAGAGGAATGGTGAAAATGAAAAGCTGCCAGAATGACAAAGCATGGTTCCTGGCTCACTCATCTGCTAGGAATTCCCTGTTAGGGCTGATGGGGGCTATTAGCACAGACCTGACAGTCAGTGTTGAAAACCAATGGAAGAGTTGATAATGGCCAAATAGCTTGCATTAAATTAACTCATCTGTTGACAACTATTATAGACTCTCTCTATATAGAGGCTGTATAATATATTCTGATAGACAGCTGATAGATAGATAGATAGATAGATAGAAGATAGATAGATAACTTCCCAAAGTGGGCGAGAACAGCAAGAGTTCAACCCCCGAATAAAGAAAACTATACTGCATGAAATCCACATACATAAGGCTCTTCTCCTGAAGGCACTTCCTGTCCTCATAAGGCTTATAGGAAAGTCACAGTCTTCTTGACCTAAGGAATTAGAAGGCAAAGCCTGGGATGCTGAGGTGACTAGAAACTGAGATAAAATATCTCAGAAGAGAAGGAGCCAAGAAATCTTGAATAATTACTCTATTAGATTTCAGAACTTTCTATAAAACAACATTTAAGACAGTAGAATCAGCAGACAGAGAGAAAGAAATGGAACTGAATAGAGTCCAGAAATAGATCCAAAGATATATGGTTAATGGATTTTTTTAAACCTAGGAGCAAATTAATGTAATGGGGAGAAGGCTTTTTTTTTTTTTTTTTTTTTTTTTTTCCCCCAATAAGTGTGCTGGAAGAAATAGATAAGCTTATGGAAAAAATGAACCTTGATCTCTACATCATATTATACACAAAAGCAAATTTGAGATGAATTTTAGATCTAAACATAAATTCTGGGATGCCTGTGTGGCTCATTTGGTTTAACATCTGCCTTCAGCTCAGGTCATGATCCCAGGGTGCTGGGATCAAGTTCCACAATAGGCACCCTGTTCAGTGGGGAGACTGCTTCTCCCTCTGCATAGTGCTCCCCTGGCTTGTGTCCTCTCTCTCTGACAAATAAATGAAACAAACAAACATAAATTCTAAAACTATAAAACTTTTAAATGAAAACATACAAGCACCTTTGTGACCTAGGAATAGGCAAAGATAGATTATTTGTCAGGATAGACTAGTGGATATTTATCTTACTCAATGATTTTTAAACCAACATTCAGTTTGATGCTCAATTATTGGATTTGGCCAGAGGGAGCTCCTCGAACTGGATCCTATGTCTATTTTGATATTTCCCCATTATTTGAGCACATCTATTCTAAGATCTTTTTATTTATTTAACAGACAGAGATCACAAGTAGGCAGAGAGGCAGGCAGAGAGAGAGAGGAGGAAGCAGGCTCCCTGCTGAGCAGAGAACCAGATGTAGGGCTAGATCCCAGGATCCTGGGATCATGACCTGAGCTGAAGGCAGAGGCTTTAACCCACTGAGCCACCCAGGTGCTCCTGAGCACATCTATTCTAAGACAGAAAGATGTTCCACCCTTAATTGTCCCTTCCTTCTCCAAGCTCTAAAATCAGGTTTTTCTCTAAAGATCTCTGGTTCCTTTTAGTGGGTCATGTTATAGATCTAGCCTTTACTCTGCCCATATTTAATTTCATGATAAGAGGGACATCAATACCCATTGAAGGATACTCACTCGAGGATGTTCACCATTCTCCCACAGTATCCTCTCCAAGTTCACTCAGAATAGGAATTTTTCCCTTGAAGGAGTTTAGTTTTACTAGAGAAAGAGAAAACAAACATATCTAAAACAAGAAAGAATTATAAAAGAAATATATTTACAGAAATATATGTAAATATATATTTACATATATGTACATTCAATGTACAGTCTCTAGTTGCCATGGGATTCAAGGAGAGAGAGTTATTGCAGAGTTTGCAGGGGCCAAAGAGTAACAACTTTAAGAATGAAGGGCATGGTGTGATCACAGGGTGAAGAAAATGCGAAGCCCTGTGGAGAAAGTGAGGAGAAATTAAATTGATGGATGGTTGATGCAGAAGGTTGGACAGGGTGATGAGAGTAATTTTAATGCTAAGCTCTAAGAATGTCCTGTTAGACAGCCAGCTTACCCGATCCTATCTAACTCTCCCCTCCCAGATAGAAGGCTGAGCCTAGAGAAGAGTGTTTGGCGCCCATCCATTTTCAGCAGAATACATTGTGCAGCTACAGCTCTGAGGCACACTAAAGAGAAAATAGAGAATATTCTTATTTGTTATTCTTCCAAAGACAACTCCATGGCTTCCAGTACAGGAACTGAATACCCAGAACCGGGCTTTTATTTTCTTGAGGTCAATAACAGATCCCCCAAATCTCATTTTATAGTCTTCAAACATGTTCTACACTCAAGTTAGAAATAATTTGACAATCACTTATCCTTCAGGTCTAGGTCTGGTAATTTCCCTTCAATTGTTCTTGGCTTTAGGGCTTTCTAGCATCCCCAAAGTGAGGATCCACAGATACCACAAAATCTTTCAAAGGCTTAGAGTTGAAACCAGGAAACTCAGGCTTACAGATGAACTACATTAGGAGAAGGGGCGGGACAAATAGGAAGATCCTCTTATAGCACCAGTTTTAGGAAATGCCAGACTTTCTAGATTCTAGTGATAGTGACATCACTATTGACATGCAAGCCAAGAGTTAATCTGGAATAGGGCCCCAGAAGAACAAACACTTAAGTGACTATTGCATAAATTAGGCATTACGCTAAATGCTTTGCAGATGGTTTTTCATTGAATCCTCATAGTAACTCTGTAATGTAGGTGTTGCTATGAGTTTTACAAATACTGAAATCATGGCTCATGAGATTGTTATAGGTTGGGTTCCCCTAGAAAGAGATTCTGTGGTCTGTGTACAAAAGATGTCTAGAGGAGTGCTGAACAGACTCTGTAATGGAGTGAGTGGAACACAGCTGGGCAGAGGAAAACATCAAGTTGGCAAGATGTGACTGAAGTCTCGGCAAATCCCCCAGGGAGCTCTGGCATTGGGATGGATTTCCAAAGCTGTGTCATTTCAAGGTGAGGGGCTTGTGGCCCAGTCACTGGATACCAGGTACCCCAAGATGAGGCAGCTCCCTTTGGCTGACAGCAATTCTGGATCTGTCATTAGCACACAGGCTTAGAAGGTAAAGGAAAGAGTGTTTCAGTGTTGAAGGGGAAATCTGATGGCATAAACTTCCACTTACCATCATCCATCCCTAAGACCCACTTGTTTCATATAGTAAGATCCTCTCCTTGTGGAAGAACTCCAAAATTCTGATTGGTCTTATTTCCTTATGAAACCAAAAAGGAAAAGGTTAAGAGGTCTAGCTCAGCTCTTTGCCACTCTAGCTGTCCAGGGGTTGCAACCAAGACTCATGTTCTTCCTTCTCTACCACTTATTTTAGGTCTCCCTCATCCTTGGTTAACACCTCTGATATTTTATGTGGCTAATCTGGCAGAGGAAACCGGACTCATCCCTGAGGGCTCTGAGTTGCTGGTCACCATAAATTTATTATGTGGTAGCTGATTTATCTCTCCATTTTCCATCTAAATTGGATAGGGGAGTACCAAGAGACATCCAAGGGATTACCTGGGTGCCAACCAAATTCTTTCCTACTCCATTGTATAAAAGCAGTTGCAAATCTTGTTATGATCAGGGTTATTAATCTTGCCGATTTAGTGGCATTTTTCCATGCCTCCTGCTCTCCTGGCACAAAGGACTCAATGAAACTGGATGGCAGCCATAGCTTAAAGTTAAATGAGACTCTAACCATGTTCTTTAGTTAGAAGCATTCTGCATTCTGCTTTGGGAACCCAGAACTTCTAGATACCCAGAGCCTAATAATGGAGGGTAGGAAGCACACATTCCCAGGTAGGTCACTGGAAATGATGCTAAGAGAGGCCTCTACCACTCCCATCCCCTGCTTCTTGGACCTATGTTTTAGAGTATATACTGCATTGTAGAGGATGCTCACCATCTTTATAGAGCATCATAGACAGTGAGGGCAGTAGAAGTCGTTGATAAGAGGAAAGGTAATGGAGGTGATAGCAAAGCTAGATTCTAGCAGCAACAGTAGGTTCTGAGGGGAAATATGGGGTAAAAGTAACAGAAACAGGGGCAGCCCGTGTACTACCTCACTTGGACCACTCGATGTCAGAAAGGAAGACTGTTATAGCAAGTGAAGGTGAAGGGCTCCACAGAGAACCCGGGGTTTGGAGTAGTCATTTGAGTTTCCCTGTCAGGGAAAGGGGGGACCCCATCCTTCCTCTCCAGTCAGAAACAAGGTTGTTTTTGTTATTGTTGTTACTGTTTTTATTAGTCATATCACTTGATTTTTCCTTCTTTTTTGTACAGTATAGGTTACACAAGGTCATAGTCTCCTTCAAGTACAGCCTCATGATGATGGTGATGGGGTTAGGGTAATGAAAGAGCAGGATCTTTGGTGTGGTTTGGTCTGGGGTATGGATTCAAAGAAATTTTAACTATTTTACTTGTACTTCAGTTTTCAGAGTTTGAAAAATCTCACAGAAATCAATCAGATGGTATTTGATGATGTTGAAAGGTCTGATTCTAACACAAATATTTTCAGAAGGAACATGGGAAATGTCAAAAATTGTCAGCTCAGTGAATATCTTCTGGTGATAATGCTTTCCAGCAGTAAATTTCCACTGGTTCTCTTGCTTATTGTCAGTCGAACAAAGCGCTTGCATGCTTTGCTGGTTTCTAACTAATGAGTTGGTTTTGCTCTTTTTAAAACAGTAATATATAATATAGAGTATCTATTGAGTCAATAAACCTTTAATCAGAACTGTCTTAATGACAAACAGCACAGCATCGCATGAAATAAGGTTAAAGGTTCTTAAAATGAATCACATTTTTGGTTTTAAACTTTCCCACAGGCATATGAGAATGATATAAAGGATCATGTCATATTTGTTGTGCCTGAGGAAGTACAAAGGTATTTGTTCCACACTTCCTTCTCTTTAGAATTTTAAAGTGAAATGGCCAAAACCTTTTTTTTTTTTTTTAAACTACACTGAAGTGTACAATTTTCAATACTGGAAATGGCAAGTTCCAAATACAGCTCTTTTTAACACTCTAGTCATTAAACGAATTCTTGACTACTGTTACTGCTTGAAGATAATTTTAATATTTTTATAACAAGCACATTGTGTCTTAAGTTTTACTTAGAACATGTATTCTCTTTTCTCAAATATGTGATACTTACTAAGCAAAATAACCCGTTTTTTTCCAGTCTGTCTTTATTTTATGGGAGGATTTAATTTCATGTAGGACTTTAAATGTTTGTTGGATCTAATGGTATTATACTGTCACAAGCAACCCAGATATTTCATATTTTGCATGTTACTTATCTTAAGCTCACTATCAGAACTCTATGTTGTCACGCTCTGCCCCTTCATGGTCACTCCACTTGGTCCCTTTAGACAGATGTTCTTCTAATAGTCTATACATGTCTAAACCAGTTCAATGACACATTTCCTTGACATTGGGAAATTTGGGGAAGTCTTAACAGTGCATCAGTTAAGTTGAATAGAGTTCTCATGGCTCCTCTTCCTTCTGTTGCTCCTCTAGTTCACAAAGTCTCTTCAGATCTCGTGATGACCAACTGGCCAGTCTCCTCTCCCATCCCTGAATCCCTGTACGGGCTGTTGTAAGAACTAGCTTTGCCAGCATAGTTTTAGCTAGATATCCTTAAGCTGCTGAGAGAAATATTTTAATACTGTTGTATTTTTAAATGTATTTTGGTATTGTTTGCATGGTATTTCCTGGTAGGAGGCTAACTGGGACACCAGAAATAAGCAGAGGATGTTGCCTGAGCATTTCTTAGCTCAGCGTATTCTAGTTTCTTCTGTTTTTCTATTGAGGTCAAATCCCAGATATTCAAGGGCATGTTCCACAGTTTTTAAGCTTTCTAAAGAAAATTTATGCCAATCTTTGATAAAGTAGTTGGGGAAAATCCACAATAGGAGAACCCATGAGAAACTAGATCCAAGTGCTGTCCTAGAGCAGAATAACACGTAAAGAAGTGGAACTTTTTTGAAAAATGGAGCCAGTTTTAGAATCTCTGCAGTGAACATGCCTCAAATAAGAAAATAAAGCTAATAAAAAGAAAGGATTTAAGGGCCAAAGGTCAGCTTCCCTGAGCTAAGAACAAAGAAACCCCTAGTAGTGATAAAGGAGAAATCTGTATATTTAGGGTGGGGTAATCTGATGACAAAGAACCTGCCTGTCCCTGGAGCCAGAGTAGAAGTGTCTCATCCAGAGGACCAGGGACAAGAAGGACTGAGCGGACTAAGATCATTTCAGAGCTGAAGTAGATAGCTTGATATAGGGTCTTAGGGTAAAGTCTAAAGGAAGTTGAGGTGAAGCCTACCAGAGACAGATCTCCAGATATGTGACCATTTTTGGAAGTAGAGTTTTTGCAGATGTAATTAATTAAGATGAGATCATGCTAGATCAGAGTAAACTCAATGACAGGTATCCTTGTAAAAAGCCATGTTGAACACACAGAGACATAATCGACATAAAGGGAAGAAGATCATGTAACAACAGGAGTGATGCATCAACAAGCCAAACAATCTAATGATTGCCAGAAATCATCAGAAGCTAAGAGGAGGCAAGGAAGGATTTTGCCCTGGAGTTTTCAAGAGTGTATGGCCTTGCTGACACCTTGATTTTATACTTATGGCCTTTTTAATTGTGAGGAATAAGTCTCTGTTGTTTTTTTAATTGTGGCCAAAACCCACAGATAACATAGATTTACACTCTTAACACGTTTTTAAGTGTATAGTACAACATTATGAACTGTAAGCACAGTGTTGTACAGCAGATTCCTAGAACGTCTTCATCTTGCACAGTGGAAATGCTGCATTGAATAGCAATATCCCACTTTCCTCTCCTTCCAGCTCCTGGCAGCTACCTTTCTACTTTCTTTTTCTAAGAGTTTGAATGCTTTAGATAACTCATATTAATGGAATCATGAAGTATTTGTCTTTCTGTGACTGTCTTCTTTTACTTAATGTCCTCAAGTTTTATCCATGTTGTAGCATAGGACAGGATTTCCTTTTTTTTTTTTTTAAATAGCTGAGTAATAGTCCACTGAATGTACATACTACATTTTCTTTCTTCATTCGTTCATCAATAGACATTTAGGTTATTTCCATCTCTTGGCTCTTGTGAATAATGATGCAATGAACATAGAAGCGCAAAGCTCTCTTCAAGATCAGATTTCAATTCTTTTGGATATATGCCCATGAGTGGGATTTCCAGATCATATATTAGTTATACTTCTAATTTTTTTGAGAAATTGTTTTCCCTAGTATCATACCATTTTACATTCCCACCAATAATGTATGAGGGTTCCAATTTTTCCATATCTTCCCCAATATTTATATCTTCCCCAATATTTATACCTTCTCTCTCTCTCTTTTTTAAAGTAAGCTTGAGATCAAGACCTGAGCTGATTATCAAGAGTTGGATACTTACCTGACTGGACCACCCAGGTGCCCCACTTGTTCTTTTTTTTTTTTTCATTAGCCAACTGTATGCCTTCTTTGAAGAAATATATATTCAAGTTTTTTGTCCATTTTTTCCTCCTGAGTTATAGGAATTCCTTATATATTTTGGATATTAATCTCTTATCAGATGTATGGTTTGCAAATGTTTTCTCGCATTCTGTAAGTTGCCTATCTTTGTCATTTGAAGGCTTGCAGTTTGCGGTAATTTGTAATAGCAGCCCAAGGAAAGTAATCAATATGGAATCTAACCTCAATTATGAAAAATTCCTCTCTGTAGAAAAAAATGCATGAAGAAAACAGATCAAATAGTTAATAGGACTTATCTTTGGGTATGGAAATAAAGGTGATTTGTGTTTTCTCCTTTGTAATCTTTTGTATCTTCCAGGTTATCCCAAATGAAAATACATTATTTTCTTTGAGAAAATAATAATCTGTTTTAAAGTTAAAACCTCGGGCCGCCTGGGTGGGCTCAGTGGGTTAAGCCTCTGCCTTCAGCTCAGGTCATGATCCCAGGGTCCTGGGATCAAGCCCCACATCGGGCTCTCTGCTCAGCAGGGAGCCTGTTTCCCCCTCTCTCTGCCTTTCTGCCTACTTGTGATCTCTCTCTCTCTCTCTGTCAGATAGATAAATAAAATCTTAAAAAAAAAATAAAAAAATGAAGTCAAAACCTCAAAAATGTATTCAAAGGTATTTTGTTAAGTCTGTCATTTAGTGAATAATTATTAAATATCCATTATGTTCCTAGTACAGATCTAAATGCTGGAGAGAAGACAGAGTTCCTTTACCCTCAACTTATTTACATTCATATGCAATGAAATAGATAATACAATAGTTAAGTGAATAAATCAATAATAATTTCATGGATATGAAGGAAGTAGAAGATAATGTGGGAGAACATGATAGGAAGGGTCTAAGGTGGTCAAAAGAATCCCTCTTTGAGTCAATATTTTATTGAGATCTCAGTGGTGAGAGGGAGCCAGCAATGTGAAGTTCTGGAGGAGTGTTTGAAGCAGAAGGAACAGCAAGTGGGAAGGCCCTGAGATGGGCAGAAGCTGGTATGTTTGAGGGACAGAAAGAGGCCAGTGTAGCTGGAGTGGAGTGGTTAGCAGGAAGAAGGGAAGGAGATGAGTTAGGGCAGGCCATGTGGGGCTGTGGGCTGTGGCAGAGGTCTCTGCAGTCAAGACTCCTGGGGAGGAGTCTGGGTATAGCATAGTAGCAATGGGAAGTCCATTTGAGGGTTTTATCAAGGGATTGTCATATATTGCAATTTACACAGAAATCTCTCTCTGGCCATTGTGTGGAGGATGCACTTTGCATATGTCTTTCTGTGTAAGGGCGTTGAAAAATAAGGTCTGCCTTGACAGTTTAAACAAGAAAGGAATGTGCTAAAGAGCCCCAGGGAGTTCACAAATGCTCTGGTAGGACAAAAGAATTAAACATGGAGACTGCACAGCTGGCCATCCCAGTAGGGACCTTCCTGTGTCTCAGAGGACACAGGTCTCTCAGCCACCTGGGTGCTGATCCCAGGACTTATGAAAACATAACTAACTATGCTTTAAATTAATAAAAACGCAGATTCAGATCTGAGGCATACTGATATAGTTTGAGAATTTTTCTGCTAAGAAACCTAGAGGAGGTTCACTGTTATTTCTCCTTCTTCGAAAAGGATTGCTTCCATTCTCCTAAACCACTGTAGATGTCTGCATTTACCATCAGCTTTATTTTTCATATTACCCTCTTTTTACTCGAGTGGCATTTAGGGGTGGGGACAAGAATATATTTTTTCTTCTGGATTTATTCTCTTCAATAGAAATATTTATATAAAACATAAACTTTGGTTTAAGAAACCTCTAAAAGTAATCTGACATAATCGATTAATGGTCAGATTTGCCAGTCCAGCATTTCAGGATGGATAAAGTGCTATATTTATAAAAATGCATAACTGAGATACTAACTAATACAATTGTACATAGGAAGGTATAACATTTGTATATCCTATACAGAAGTGTCCTGACCAGTTTCTCTCTCTTTCTCTCACATACACACACATGTGCACACACATGGACATATACATGGATATATACATAGATAAACATGTATGTACATATCACCTAGAATTCCCTGCTTGGTGTGGTGGAAGGACTGTTAAGGCTTGGGGGCTGTTTCCAATGCTCCCTCTATCACCTATACCTCTACAATGATCTTGAATATGTCATTTCACCTCCTAAACCTCTGCTTGGTTAACTGTTCTTAACCTCAATAGATCTTTGAAAGGTGAAATAGATCATGAACTTAAGAGTGATTTTTAGCTATAATTTCTTTCTCTAGCAAATTCTGGGTGCTTGGTAGTCCTATTCTCTTTTTCTACCCGTAAGGGGAGGAGTTATACCAGAGCAAGATAACTATAGCGTTATTGCCCTTCTGCATATAATCACCTTTCCAGTGGGCCCTCGAACTTGCCACAGGAAAGGTGATTATATGCAGAGGGGCAATAACGTTTGGAGGCATCTTAGTGCACACTGAGTTCTTCCATCATTTCAAGGCGCCCCTGTTACTTGTGTCCTATGGCTCTGTGTTTCATGAAACGGGTTTTTCTTGTCGGGTTATAAGAGGTAGCTGCCTCTCTACTACCTCTTCCCCCATTTTCTACACTGATGGACTGATGAGACATGATTCATTTACAAGGCTCAATTATTAAACAGTCTATCAGGCCAGGAAGAAGCCTTTACTTTTGAATTACAACAGAGGGAAAGGGGTGCTCAGAGAGAGACCTTCTGGGAACCTGGAAAGAACAAAGTTAGAAGCCATAGTTATTTTTTGCTGTTTGTGGCTGAAGTTACCCAGATTAGCTGGGTGGGTGAATATTTAATGTTACCACATCATATATATAATTTGTACTCTCTGCTTTTAATCTTTATACAGTTTTATAATCTTAATAACATTTTAATTAAAAATAAATGAACTGAATACTCCAACAGAACATTTTACATGCAGACCATCAGGCTGGAAGCCCAAGCTCAGCTGGAGAGACAAACAAAACTAAAATGTTCTAAAAATATATGGCTGAGACATCTGTCCCCTCCTGTTCAGAAATCATAACATCTCAGCAACTAAGACTTCCTAAAAGTACTACAGGCAGGTTCCAACTCACAAACAGTGTGACATCCAGACCTACCTCTATAATTTGATTTTAGGGAATGTTCCCTTAATGTTCAGGCAAAGCTACTCCCATCTCTCTTTGAAAATTACTCTCTCAGGACTTACTGGCTTGCAGCCCTCTCTTTTTGTCCTAACCAGTCCTTTGAGGGTGCTGACTCAGATGCATACGTTTCCCTGAGATCCATTAAGAGCCCAAATCCCATGCCCTTATTTGACCAAATTCACAATATTTAAATGAGTCTATATAAATGAGCAGTGCCCAGAACCTCCTAGAGAAGCTTACATTTTTAAAATGCTGCTGGTTTCAAATGCATGCCTAATGGCATTTCAGACAGAATTAGAGAGCAAGTATACAATAGAAACAGTGTGGGTAGACAGACTTTTGGATTCATGACCAAATGTTCTAGATTTTCTGGGGGCAGTTCTGGTACTATACTATTGCTCATAGAATGTTTTAATAATGTTTTAATTTGTTTGAAATACAGAACCATTTAGCTGCAATATATATGCCATAGTCTTTAATGACTGCACTTGAAAATTACACTATTACGAGTTTTATTGTAGTTTGGGACCGCAGTTTTGGAAAAAATACATAACTTTGAAATCTCATTGACAATGGGGTTTGAATTTTATTAACAGTATACTTTCCATTATATCTCTGGATTCTGGTTCTACTAAACTTGCTAAGCACTGAGGGAAAAAATGACCACCCAGTTATGATTTGAAACAAAACTAAATTTCTAGTTTGTCTCATAAGGGATTTCTCCACTAGTCGGCTACAAGGTCAATGAGTGTTCCCAAGTAGAAACCAAAAGGTCACAAAGGGAGGAATCACGCCAAATACATCCGGCAAGATTCTGAGCTCAGAGCTCTGATTGGCTCGCATAGCAGAGACAGCACTCCTTTCCAAGTCACTTTCAGGTTTTACATGGCTGTTGGGAGAGAAGATTTCCAACCAGTTGAGGAGTTGTGTAAGATTCCAGTGGGTCCAGGGTCACTTGTCTGACATGCTTGTGTGCTCATGTTTGACGCTTAGCATAAGATTATGCAGAAATGGGGTGTCTGGGTGGCTCAGTTGGCTGAGCTTCTGCCTTCAGCTCAGGTCATGACCCCAGGATTCTGGAGCGAGCCCTGCATCTTCTTTGGGCTCCCTGCTCAGTGGGGAGTCTATTTCTCCTTCTCCCTCTGCCCGTCCCCTTGTTCCTGCTTGCCTCCTCTCTGTCTAAAATAAATAAATAAATATAATCCTAAAAAATTAAAATTATGTTGAAATAAGTCATCATTATTATTATTTTTAAAGATTTTATTTATTTATTTGTCAGAGAGAGAGAGAGAGAGCAAGCACAGGCAGACAGAGTGGCAGGCAGAGGCAGAGGCAGAGGGAGAAGCAGGCTCCCTGCGGAGCAAGGAGCCCGATGTGGAACTCGATCCCAGGACGCTGGGATCATGACCTGAGCCAAAGGCAGCTGCTTAACCAACTGAGCCACCCAGGCGTCCTGAAATAAGTTATTATTATAGAGAAAATTAGGAAAACTAAAGCTTTCAGGCTTTGAATTAAACAGTATTAGAGTGGTATACTTATTTACTTATTCATTCTTTTTATATAAATATTTGTAGAGTATCTACTATGTGCTTTTCATTACTGGATGCCAGGTATGATATATACAATGAAATACAACCTAACTGTCACATGAGATCAAATTTCCCATTCTAAAACCTCTGAAAAATCTAATGTCTTCTACAGGGTTTGCGTTTGCTGATAACTCAGAACTGAAACTTGTAGCTTAATGTCTGCATCAGTATGACCTTACTATTCAACTTTCTGCATTAACCTGATTTTATTTTTCAAGGAAATTCTTACCCAGGAGGATGTCTGCTTCGTGAACTTTCTGAAACCCCTTATTTTAATAGTAGACCACCAAAGTAGCCTTCATCGGGGTAAATAGCCTTCTTCTGAGGACAATAGATCATTCACCTGGGTTTATCGAAAGACTGTTCACTCCTATGGCTCCCTTTGAGACCCTTTCTTCACTATGTCTGCCAGTCCTAAAATATTATATCATGAACTCTACCTAGTTCTGCTCTCACATTGGAAGACCCATCTTAAATCAGACCCTTATAAATACCTTCCTTTTGTACTCTCTCTTTCAAGATGCTGCTAACACTTGGTCAAGGTAATGATCTCCTTTATTACAATAAGCAATAAATGTGGCTTTGCTTGATCTATAAATTTTTGATGGTCTTTTTGGGGAGTCAGCAATCTACAGAGCTTACATTCTCAAGGTCATTGTGGCTTCAATTTCTTGGTCCCATTGAAATTGTATCACTATCTATTTTCTTCTCTTGTTTCTGCTGTTCGCTGACCAAGACACAAAACTGTGTCTCTTCCTTGTTTTCCAAAAATCCCCCAACCCACAACTACAACCAAAGAAAAATCTATTTTCACAAAGTGTGTCAACCATGACTTTAAAAAATTGGTGACAGCAAGGGGGCATATTTATTAGCAATGACAACTTAAAATCCAGGATTGGACATTCTTGTTCTTTAGCCTACCAGCCTCTAGACAATGTTACTTCAAGTGTGGTCTGTTATCAGTACACCATGAGATAAGTAGAGAAATCGAGAGCAATCATTTACAAATAATTGATCAGTGATGATCGAACATTATAACCCCCCTTAAAACAAACAAATAAACAGTAAAAAGCTGCTCTTTCACCATGGATATGTTGAGGGCCATTCTCTACTCTTTCAGGTTTTCAGTTTAGTAGGAAGTATCCCCATCCTTAAACTCTCCTCCAAAAATTTTTTAAAAAAGATTTCATTTATTTATTTGACAGAGAGAGAGAGAGACAGTGAGAGAGAGAGAACAAGCAGGGGTAGTGGAAGAGGGAGAAGCAGGCTTCCTGCTGAGCGGGGAGCCCAATGCAGGACTCGATTCCAGGACCCTAGGATCATGCTCTGAGCCAAAGCCAGACATTTAACAACTGAGCCACCCCTCCAAAAGGTAGGTAGCTCCAAAAGCCACCCTCCAAAAGGGAGGTGTCCCTCCCCTCCAAAACTTAATTCTTCTCACTGCATTAAGTTGAGCAACCTACTTTCCATTATTCGGCTTTGAGTATACATTTGAATATGTGGAGATATACTTACAACTTTCTGCTAAACAATGAGATGTATGCTCTAGCTCCTACTGTGTAGTAACACAAAAGAGCTGGAAGAGGTGTTGCAATTTCAGTCTTGTCTTTTCTCTCTCCTACAAAAATCAAAAGTCCTTTTCGTCTAATATAACTATAACATTTTTCTTAATGGGTAGAGGTTGGTACTGTCAGCTTTGTCTTTAAATAATATCTTTTGACCCATTCCTTCATAATGAATTCAACATTGTCCTGAACCATAAAGAATCCATCATTTTGTGAAGAATTATCCATGTAAAGGTATCATTGCAACATGGCAAGATAAGTGCAGAGAGAGCTCCCGAGTGTCTGAAGGGTGCTGAGGATGGGGGACTAGGTGTGTCTGGAGATTCAGGGGATTCACTGTTTTATATCACTGAATAAATGTTGCGTAAATGATATAGAGTGGATGAAAGTTATAGCACAGATATGTCATGAATCTATGGTTGGATTCACACTATTTCCCTTTTTCAGATAATCATAGTTTACCCTCCAGTGGTATCAATATGCAATAGAGATAGTATTGAGAATGGAGTGATGGCAGGAGGTCTGTGGTTATGAAAACTAAAGAGCACTTAACTGAATCTCTAACAGATTGAATCATTTATTATCTTTTCATAATGAGTTAACTCATAGGTAAACCACAAACAATCAAATGGTTTTATCCAGCCTCCTGGTAAAGATTTAATATTTTCATCTGATTCAACTCTGCTATTTCCTGGCTCAATTTAATGATTAACATGGTGTAAAAGTAACAATTTCTTGATTATTAAAATCCTATTTGCTGAAGATTACAAATAGAATCTATTCTGAAGCCATTACTAAATAGTCTGTAATAATAAAGTTGCATCGAGCAATCAAAAACTGTAATGATAAGTTTATTAGAGATTCTAATTCAAAAAATTATTACAGAAATAAGCAAACGCAACCGCTAATGTTTTTCTCATTAAAACAATTTTTTTATGTTGAATACCTCAATAACTCATTTTGCTCATAGCAGTCTGTGGCATTTCTTTCTAAATCCCATGAGCAAAGCAGAGCACTTGTGAATAGAACATTCAGGAGATCCAACCATGGTGGTCCTGAAATGTCTTAGACAGCTCAGTTAAAACTATCAATGTCTTCCCAATGTCCAACTGCAAGGCTGACCCTTACCTCATATTTCTGATCAGTAGCAATCATTTATGAGAGTAAGTGCAAAATAATTAACTGTGAATCCCCATTTTCAAACTGTTCCCATGGAATTGGCCACTTCATGGAAGAAACAAATGGGGATGATGATATCCAGTGGTCTCAACAGTCACTATCTCACATTAAAGTAAGTCTTTGTTTCTAAAATTATCCATTTCACTGTGGAAATATTATGAAGACAGAGAGAAAGAAAGAAAGAAAGGAAGGAGAGAGAAAGAAGGAGAGAGGGAGGGAGGCAGGAAAAAAGGAAGGAAGGGGGAAATAAATAAGATGGTCACAGTCAATACTTTGGTGTACATCATTTATGATATGTCTGTTTTTATCACATACTATGCAAATGTATATGTATGTATGTATATGTAAATATCAAGGAAGGAATGCAAATATTTAGATATACTGCTCTGTAATGTACTTCTTTCAATTTTATAAACTTATATTGGGTGGGCTCAAAATGGTATATATTGATGATAGGAATAGACTGGAAAACAAAACTTGATTCTGTGGGCAAAAGAGCTTCCTACTCATCTGCTTCTCCAGAATTAAATTGTCCCAAGGGTGCAGACCATACAGCACAGAGAGGAGACAGATGACATCATCATCATGAACCACAGTTTAATTAATATGTCTAAGCATTACAATTTTATGTCCTTACACATTATTTCATTTTAGGGCTATTTTAGTGAGAACCTTTTTTGAGTTCAAAAAACAGTCTTGTGAAGATGGCGGAGAAGTAGTTGGACATTGGGAAGATGTTGATAGTTTTAACTGAGCTGTCTAAGACATTTCAGGACCACCATGGTTGGATCTCCTGAATGTTCTATTCACAAGTGCTCTGCTTGCTCCTCAGCTAGCAGGAGATCAGCTAGATAGAGTATCTAAAAATTGCAAACACCTGCAAATCCATCAGCAGATCAAAGAGAAGAAGAACAGCAATTCTAGAAACAGAAAAACAACCACTTTCTGAAAGGTAGGATTGGGGGAGAAGTGAATCCAAAGCAACGGGAAGATAGACCCCGGGGGAGGGGCCGGCTCCCGGCAAGGGGCAGAGCAATGGAGCACAAAATCAGGACTTTTAAAAGTCTGTTCCGCTGAGGGACATCGCTCCAGAGGCTAAACGGGGCGGAGCCCATGCAGGGTCAGCGTGGCCTCAGGTCCCACAGGGTCACAGAAGGATCGGGGTGTCTGAGTGTCGCAGAGCTTGCGGGTATTGGATGGGGAAAGCCGGCTATAGAGACGGAGCCGACAGTAACCTCACAGCTCGGGGGTACCTTGAACCGGTCACAGGCTCGGTGAGCTCGGAGCGCAGCCAGAGGTCAGGCAGATGGGAGTAACTGGGCGCTGTTCTCTGACGGCACACCGAGGAGTGAGGCCCCGGGGTCTGGGCTCCTCCAGGCCGGAGATCGGGAGGCCGCCATTTTATCCCCGTCCTCCGGAACTCTATGGAAAGCACTCGGGGAACAAAAGCTCCTGAAAACAAACCCGATTGGATTACTCAACCCGGCTCCTGATAAGGGCGGGTGCAATTCCGCCTGGGGCAAAGAGACTGGAGAATCACTACACCAGGCCCCTCCCCCAGAAGAACAACAAGAAATCCAGCCAAGACCAAGTTCACCTACCAAGGAGTACGGTTTCAATACCAAGGAGAGCAGCAGAATTCCAGAGGAGGAGAAACCAAAGCACGGAACTCATGGCTTTCTCCCTGTGATTTTTTAGTCTTACAGTTAAAGTAATTTTTTTCATTTTCATTTTTTTTCTCTTCTTTGCTAAAATTTTTTTTAACTTTTACCCTTTTCCTTTTTAACATTTTTAACTAGTTTATCTAATATATATATTTTCTTTTTATACTTTTCATTATTGGTTTTCTTTTTTTAATTCTTTTCTTTTTTTTTTTTTTCCCTTTTTTTCTTTTTGAACGTCTTTTTATCCCGTTTCTCCTCCTCATGATTTAGGATCTCTTCTGATTTGGTTAAAGCATATTTTCCTTGGGTTGTTGCCACCCTTTTAGTATTTTACTTGCTCCTTCATATACTCTTAGCTGGACAAAATGGCAAGCCGGAAAAATTCACCACAAAAAAAAAGAACAAGAGGCAGTACCGAAGATTAGGGACCTAATCAATACAGACATTGGTAATATGTCAGATCTAGAGTTCAGAAGGACAATTCTCAAGGTTCTAGCCAGGCTCGAAAAAGGCATGGAAGATATTAGAGAAACCCTCTCAGGAGATATAAAAGCCCTTTCTGGAGAAATAAAAGAAATAAAATCTAACCAAGTTGAAATAAAAAAAAGCTATTAATGAGGAGCAATCAAAAATGGAGGCTCTCACTGCTAGGATAAATGAGGCAGAAGAAAGAATTAGCGATATAGAAGACCAAATGACAGAGAATAAAGAAGCTGAACAAAAGAGGGACAAACAGCTACTGGACCACGAGGGGAGAATTCGAGAGATAAGTGAAACCATAAGACAAAAAAACATTAGAATAATTGGGATTCCAGAAGAAGAAGAAAGAGAGAGGGGAGCAGAAGGTATACTGGAGAGAATTATTGGGGAGAATTTCCCCAATATGGCAAAGGGAACAAGCATCAAAATTCAGGAGGTTCAGAGAACGCCCCGCAAAATCAATAAGAATAGGCCCACACCCCGTCACCTAATAGTAAAATTTACAAGTCTTAGTGACAAAGAGAAAATCGTGAAAGCAGCCTGGGAAAAGAAGTCTGTAACATACAATGGTAAAAATATTAGATTGGCAGCTGACTTATCCAGAGAGACCTGGCAGGCCAGAAAGAGCTGGCATGACATTTTCAGAGCACTAAATGAGAAAAACATGCAGCCAAGAATACTATATCCAGCTAGGCTATCATTGAAAATAGAAGGAGAGATTAAAAGCTTCCAGGACAAACAAAAACTGAAAGAATTTGCAAACACCAAATCAGCTCTACAGGAAATATTAAAAGGGGTCCTCTAAGCAAAGAGAGAGCCTACAAGTGGTAGATCAGTAAGGAACAGAGACAATATACAGTAACAGTCACCTTACAGGCAATACAATGGCACTAAATTCATATCTCTCAATACTTACCCTGAATGTTAATGGGCTAAATGCCCCAATCAAAGACACAGGGTATCAGAATGGATAAAAAAACAAAACCCATCTATATGTTGCTTCCAAGAAACTGATTTTAAGCCCGAAGACACCTCCAGATTTAAAGTGAGGGGGTGGAAAAGAATTTACCATGCTAATGGACATCAGAAGAAAGCAGGAGTGGCAATCCTTATCAGAACAATTAGATTTTAAGCCAAAGACTATAATAAGAGATGAGGAAGGACACTATATCATACTCAAAGGGTTGTCCAACAAGAAGATCTAACAATTTTAAATGTCTATGCCCCCAACGTGGGAGCAGCCAACTATATAAACCAATTAATAACAAAATCAAAGAAACACATCAACAATAATACAATAATAGTAGGGGACTTTAACACTCCCCTCAGTGAAATGGACAGATCATCCAAGCAAAAGATGAGCAAGGAAATAAAGGCCTTAAACGACACACTGGACCAGATGGACATCACAGATATATTCAGAACATTTCATCCCAAAGCAACAGAATACACATTCTTCTCTAGTGCACATGGAACATTCTCCAGAATAGATCACATCCTGGGTCCTAAATCAGGACTCAACCTGTATCAAAATATTGGGATCATTCCCTGCATATTTTCAAACTACAATGCTCTGAAGCTAGAACTCAACCACAAGAGGAAGTTTGGAAAGAACCCAAATACATGGAG
Organism: Mustela nigripes; assembly: GCF_022355385.1. NCBI lineage: Eukaryota > Metazoa > Chordata > Mammalia > Carnivora > Mustelidae > Mustela > Mustela nigripes. Next base: position 93,801,488 of record NC_081562.1, read on the forward strand.
ACTAAACAGCATCCTTCTAAAGAATGAATGGGTCAATCGGGAAATTAAAGAAGAATTGAAAAAAATCATGGAAACAAATGATAATGAAAATACAACGGTTCAAAATCTGTGGGACACAACAAAGGCAGTCCTGAGAGGAAAATATATAGCGGTACAAGCCTTTCTTAAGGAACAAGAAAGGTCTCAGGTACACAACCTAACCCTGCACCTAAAGGACCTGGAGAAAGAAAAAGAAAGAAACCCTAAACCCAGCAGGAGAAGAGAAATCATAAATATCAGAGCAGAAATCAATGAAATAGAAACCAAAAAAACAATAGAACAAATCAATGCAATTAGGAGCTGGTTCTTTGAAAGAATTAATAGAATTGATAACCCCCTGGCCAGACTTATCAAAAGAAAAGAGAAAGGACCCAAATAAATAAAATCATGAATGAAAGACAGATCACAACTAACACCAAAGAAATACAAACTATTATAAGAACATAATATGAGCAACTCTACGCCAATAAATTTGACAATCTGGAAGAAATGGATGCATTCCTAGAAACATATAAACTACCACAACTGAACCAGGAAGAAATAGAAAGCCTGAACAGACCATAACCAGTAAGGAGATTGAAACAGTCATTAAAAATCTCCAAACAAACAAAAGCCCAGTGCCAGACAGCTTCCCGGGGAAATTCAACCAAACATTTAAAGAAGAACTAATTCCTATTCTCCTGAAACTGTTTCAGAAACTAGAAATGGAAGGAAAACTTCCATACTCATTTTATGAGGCCAACATCACCTTGATCCCAAAACCAGACAAGGAACTCATCAAAAAAGAGAGCTATAGACCAATATCCTTGATGAACACAGATGCAAAAATTCTCATCAAAATACTAGCCAATAGGATTCAACAGTACATTAAAAGGATTATTCACCACGACCAAGTGGGATTTATTCCAGGGCTGCAAGGTTGGTTCAACATCCAGAATTCAGTCAGTTTGATACAACACATCAATAAAAGAAAGAATAAGAACCATATGATACTCTCAATAGGTGCTGAAAAAGCATTTGATAAAGTACAGCATCCCTTCCTGATCAAAACTCTTCAAAGTGTAGGGATAGAGGGCACATACCTCAATATCATCAAAGCCATCTATGAGAAACCCACCGCAAATATCATTCTCAATGGAGAAAAACTGAAAGCTTTTCCGCTAAGGTCAGGAACACGGCAGGGATGTCCATTATCACCACTGCTACTCAACATAGTACTAGAGGTCCTAGCCTCAGCAATCAGACAACAAAAGGAAATTAAAGGCATCGAAATCAGCAAAGAAGAAGTCAAACTATCACTCTTCGCAGATAATATGATACTATATGTGGAAAACCCAAAAGACTCCACTCCAAAACTGCTAGAACTTGTACAGGAATTCAGTAAAGTGTCAGGATATAAAATCAATGCACAGAAATCAGTTGCATTTCTCTACACCAACAACAAGACAGAAGAAAGAGAAATTAAGGAGTCCATCCCATTTACAATTGCACCCCAAACCATAAGAAACTAGGAATAAACCTAACCAAATGGGCACAGAATCTATACTCAGAAAACTATAAAGTACTCATGAAAGAAATTGAGGAAGACACAAAGAAATGGAAAAATGTTCCATGCTCCTGGATTGGAAGAATAAATATTGTGAAGATGTCTATGCTACCTAAAGCAATCTACACATTTAATGCAATTCCTATCAAAGTACCATCCATCTTTTTCAAAGAAATGGAACAAATAATTTTAAAATTTATATGGAACCAGAAAAGACCTTGAATAGCCAAAAGGATATTGAAAAAGAAAGCCAAAGTTGGTGGCATCACAATTCCGGACTTCAAGCTCTATTACAAAGCTGTCATCATCAAGACAGCATGGTACTGGCACAAAAACAGACACATAGATCAATGGAACAGAATAGAGAGCCCAGAAGTAGACCCTCAACTCTATGGTCAACTAATCTTCGACAAAGCAAGAAAGAATGTCCAATGGAAAAAAGACAGCCTCTTCAATAAATGGTGTTGGGAAAATTGGACAGCCACATGCAGAAAAATGAAATTAGACCATTTCCTTACACCACACACGAAAATAGACTCAAAATGGATGAAGGACCTCAATGTGCGAAAGGAATCCATCAAAATCTTTGAGGAGAACACAGGCAGCAACCTCTTTGACCTCAGCCACAGCAACATCTTCCTAGGAACATCGCCAAAGGCAAGGGAAGCAAAGGCAAAAATGAACTATTGGGATTTCATCAAGATCAAAAGCTTTTGCACAGCAAAGGAAACAGTTAACAAAGTCAAAAGACAACTGACAGAATGGGAGAAGTTATTTGCAAACGACATATCAGATAAAGGACTAGTGTCCAAAACCTATAAAGAACTTAGCAAACTCAACACCCAAAGAACAAATAATCCAATCAAGAAATGAGCAGAGGACATGAACAGACATTTCTGCAAAGAAGACATCCAGATGGCCAACAGACACATGAAAAAGTGCTCCATATCACTCGGCGTCAGGAAATAAAAAGCAAAACCACAATGAGATATCACCTCACACCAGTCAGAATGGCTAAAATCAACAAGTCAGGAAATGACAGATGCTGGCGAGGATGTGGAGAAAGGGGAACCCTCCTACACTGTTGGTGGGAATGCAAGCTGGTGCAACCACTCTGGAAAACAGCATGGAGGTTCCTCAAAATGTTGAAAATAGAACTGCCCTATGACCCAGCAATTGCACTACTGGGTATTTACCCTAAAGATACAAATGTAGTGATCCGAAGGGGCACGTGCACCTGAATGTTTATAGCAGCAATGTCCACAATAGCCAAACTATGGAAAGAACCTGGATGTCCATCAACAGATGAATGGATCAAGAAGATGTGGTATATATACACAATGGAATACTATGCAGCCATCAAAATAAATGAAATCTTGCCATTTGTGACAACATGGATGGAACTAGAGCGTATCATGCTTAGCGAAATAAGTCAAGCAGAGAAAGACAACTATCATATGATCTCCCTGATATAAAGAAGTGGTGATGCAACATGGCGGCTTAAGTGGGTAGGAGAAGAATAAATGAAACAAGATGGGATTGGGAGGGAGACAAACCATAAGTGACTCTTAATATCACAAAACAGACTGAGGGTTGCTGGGGGGAGTGGGGTTGGCGTGGGGTTATGGACATTGTGGAGGGTATGTGCTTTGGTGGGTGCTGTGAAGTGTGTAAACCTGGCGATTCACAGACCTGTACCCCTGGGAATAAAAATATATGTTTATAAAAAATACAATAAAAAAATAAAATAAAATAAATAAAAAAAATACAGTCTTGCTTGACTGGTTTTTTTTTTTTTTTTTGGTCCTCTACGAAAAGGTGTTTTCTTGTCATGATATATATATGTGGACTGGAGCTCTACCTAGAAAGCCACTGCTGTGTAAGGTAGCCCTAGAATGGCTGCTGCTTCTCTCGGTACATCTTTTTATTCTCTTTCTCTCACTCTCTTTCATGAGCACCTTTCTCTATTTCCTGGTGATTCTCATCTCTGTTATGTGGTGGCTTTCTCTGTCCTTATATATACATCATAGTGACACTTCATCAATATTTTTGGCTCCTGTTCCGTAACCAACAGCTACACTTTCTTGGTTTCTTATTGTCCTTGTCCATCATTTTATGCCTGATCAGTCAGATCTCTGTTCAGAGTCTATGGATTATTTACCCTTGGGATGACTCAGCTCTTGGCTCATTCCATTCAACTGTAGCAGGGTGACCTCTGGTTTGTCTGGTATAAAAACTGGACTTGCCACTCAGGAAGGACTACAGGTGAGACAGATTGTTTAGAAATATGGATGGTCAAGGCATGCAACAATCAACACTTTTATACAAATATCCTTGCTGGTTATTCTCAGAAATGAAATTCTTGACTCAAAAAGTACACACATTTTAAAAGCTTTTGAGATATATTGCCAAATCCATCTCTAGAAATGTGGTATTAATTTGCACCTTAATTTGCATTCTTACCAGCAGAATTAGTGGTACTCCCTGCACCTTCCTCAACATATGCATTTTTCTTTTCTTTTTTTTTCTTTTCTTCTGCTTTTTTTTTTTTTTTTTTTTTTGGGCTATGTGAACTTATTTTCACCTTTACCATCAATATGTATGTCTACAAAAGTTTATAGTATACAGATAAATATGATAATATGCTGTCATATCAACAAAACTGGAATTAAGATACTTGATGACCAGTTAATATTAAATCAACTATTTCCTCTTTTTAGCCTTTAAATGTCTTCATATGAAAATATAATTCGTTAAGCCTTCTATTTCACCTGTCCCATACAATAAGTATTCATTAAAAGAAAATGTTTGGAGGACATATGTATTTTTCTGTCACCATTTCAATTCCAGATTTGCTTGTTTTGGATGTTCAAATGTTCAAATTATTATGTAGATAGTTATGAGACATAATCTAATTTTTTTTTACTAATATGGCCTATACCCTTTAAAATGGCAAAGAAATGTCTTGGGTTCACTGAGAAATGAATTTCCCTACTTACTAACGAACTAGGAGTCACTTTATATGTTTATGGGCCATTTTATTTTTTCTTTTTAAATTTTTTATTATTTTATGATTTATTATTATCATATTATTTTATTCTTCTACTTATTTTGTTATTATATTATTTATTATTGTTCATATTTTTTCCTAATAAGCTTTTTGTACTTTCCCATTAATTCATAATTATGTGTTAAGTATACTAAGTTTTTGTTAATTAAATGTAGGCAGATACTTCTTTCCAATTTGTTGCTTGTCTTTTCCTTTAATGAAAAATTTCTTGATTTTAATTAGCATATTTATAAACCTTTTCTTTCATGTTTTATCTATGCCACTGCTGCATGGTTGATAACTGCTTTGAGAATTACATTGAAAATGCTCACACCCACAATAGTAATTCTACACCTATGGGTATATTCCAAAGAAATTCTTGGATTTGTGTATCTGTTGATATAAATGTATATAAATATTTATAAGTTTCATTTTTTAATCAAGAAAGAATGACCTGGGAACAATCCAAATGTTTATCAAGAAAGGAATGGATTTTCAAAATTGAGGTTATTCAATGAAGTACCAGGCAGCCATGAAGAAAATGAATTGCAATTATGTTTTAGTTTTCTATCATTGTACAATGAGCCACTTCAAAATTTAATGGCTTAAAGCAAAAATGCCCTGGTATTTTTGGTTGTTGTTGTTTTTTTTTTTGTTTGTTTGTTTGTTTGTTTTTTAAATAATTCTTTCGGTTGGTCAGACTGTTCTTGACTAATTTTGTCTGGACTCATTCATGAGGGTGTAGCTGGAAGACCTGTGCAGACTGGACTTAGCTGCCACAGCGGGGACAGAAGGACCTTTTTTTTCACCTGCCTTCATTTCTTCCAGCATAATGGTCTCAAAGTAGTGTTAAGAGGATAAAAGCAGGAGGTACAAGCTCTGAAAGTTGCATGGCATCAATTTTGCCATGTTCTATTGGTAAATAAATAAATAAATAAATCACTAGAGAATCCCAGATTTTAGAGTGGGGAAATGGACTTCCTGTCTGAATGGAAGGCAGAGCAAAGTGACAGCAAATGAGAATGAACAAAAAAATTGCATGATTCATTGGGAGTCATTATTTTGTTTATAACAATCTTTGAGTATTTTATTATCATGCCATTTTTACCCTTTCAACTCTGTCCAAATTTTCTACAACAACTAGATATAGCTATCTCAAAATTCAAGGGATTGTTTATTTTTTAATATGGATTCTCTGAGTTTTTGGAGGATACCTTCCAATAATTTCCCAAATGCTGACACTGTGGTAAAATTATAACCTGAAATTCACATCTACCTGGCTTGTTTTCTAAGATCTCAGTAGTCCCTGTGATAGTTAATCTACTATGTCAGCTTGATGAGGCTATGGATACCCAGATATTTGGTTAAACACATCTGGATATTGCTGAGAGCGTTTTTTAGATGATATTAATATTTAAGTCAGTAGACTTGAGTAAAGCAGATTACCCTTCATAATGCTTGGGCCTCATCCAATCAGTTGAAGGGCTTAAGAAACAGACAGACAGACAGACAAAAAAAACCCTGACCTCTCTGGATGAAGAGGGAATTCTGTTACGTGATGGACTTTAGACTCAAGCTAACAATTCTCTCCCAGGTTCTTATTGGTTTTGTTTCTCTGGGGAACCTTAATTAACATACATTCCTTACAGACATAGTGTTCTAATTTCAGCTTAATCTACTTCCCCTTGTTTTTTTTATTCCTCCTCTGCTCCTGTTCTGATAGTATGAATGATGCATATTTTTCCAACCCTCCAGCTTCCCTCTGTTTCCCTGAGAAAATTTGACTTCTAGAGAAAGTTTTCAGGCACATACCCATATAATTTCCTTTTCGAAATTTGAGTCTGCAAAAAACGTATGGAGTTGTTTCTTTCTTTACAACAACCCCAAAAGGGTGACCTATTCTTTTCACAAAAGCGATCTCATTCCTTTTTATTCATGTATTAATAAATTGTGGGGTAAGATATAATTTGTATCTTGTATTCCAAATATAGCTAGAAGGAACTTTTCCTGAATTACCTGACACAACTTCATGAGGAAGTCTGCTCAGAATGTAGACACTATCATGGAGGTCAAGCAGCCATTGTAGGACCAGAAAGAAGAAACCCCAATTCTAGGTTTAGGGTGGCAGGAGATAGACTTATCCTGGGTTCTTAACAGCATTGTTGGCCTTTGTACCACCTTCCCCTTATGGTTTGTTATCTGGCAATAATAAGTGTTTGCCAGCTAAACCACATTTGCTTGGCTTTTCTCTGGAAGGCAGTCTAATAAAATCTTAGCTAATATAAAAGGTATTTTAGAATGTAGTAAAACAAATAAATGAACAAAGCAAAAACATTTGTTAACCAAACATTTCTGTGGTCTTTTTAATGTTTATATTTTTGAAACCTTTTTAATTATTCACAGGGTTTCATGTCTATTATGTCTTTTTATTTTTATAACAGTCCTGGGAAGAAAAATAGTTTTTATTATTCTCAATATACAGATGAGGAGGAGCATAAGGCCCAGAAAAAACAAAATTCATGATTTAAAAAAAAAAATCTGGCTTGTTATTATGCAGAGGTCAGAATCCTGGCTTCTCAACAATTTATTTACTATAGCCCCTGGCACATGCTAGGTGCTCAATAAATAAGTGAATTAATGATGTGTGTAAAACATTTAGTTCAGAACCTGGCATATACTATGTGTTGAATAAATGGAATTTAATAACAACAATAATAATAACCATATGTTAGCTTCTTGCCTCGGGACCTTTCTTTTATCAAGGTCCCAAGAAAAGACCTATGAATTGAATTATTCTTTAGCACAGACCTAAAGCTAGCTTCTCATGTGGAAATGGCATCTACAAAGGCATCTTTAATGCCAAGTAATAACAAATTAATTTCTTCATTATTTGAAAGAGAGGAGTTAACAACTGTACAAAGCTTATAAAATTTCAAAGATAGGTCCCTTTGATTTCAAAATATTTATCAATGAAACTATTTAATTAATTAACTCACCCCCCCCCATATGTCTTTGAGAAATGATTGTCAGAATATAAGATGGAAGCGACTTTGATTGGCTGCTTGGTCATTCGATAGGATTTCTTTGCTAAAAGACAAAAATCTTGGCTATGATTTCCTTATAGCAATCTCTCTTTTAAGATAACTATCCTTTATCGTGTAAACCACTTTGCACATGCTATTTTATAAATACTCATACTACTCCTGCAAGGCAGCTGCTATACTCTTTGACAGATAAGGTAACTTAGAGCACATGACTAAGGAGGATAAGAAAGAGACATTAGCTCAGTGAAAATTCCCCCTTTGTCCTGGAGGAAAGTTTTTGGCTCATGCTCCATTCTACTGATGACTCAGTCAGGGTATCTCAGTACAGGAAAGATGAGGCCTTTGCAATATCTGCTGGAGAAAGCATTGATCATAGATCAGCAGGCTTCTCACACTAAAAGCATTAAGCAGACATTATAACAATTTCAATGAAAGAACACGCAGTGTGGGTCTTTCAGACAAATTCTTTTACCAGTTTTCATCTAAAACCATGACTCCTCCCTGACTTTGCCATCAACTTTGACTGCCTTTCAATGAGAAAGAAGTAAAAATAATGTAAATTACTTAGGAAAACCTAGCCAAGAAATCATCTAGGAAATTACATAATCTGCCTTCCAGAGATTTCTTTAATATCAACAACAATGTCTTACATTGGTAATGTGCTTCACAATGAACCTTATGACTTTTTCACAAGGAAGTGGGTATATAAAAGGAAAAAAATTAATAAAATATTGGCCGTGATAAAGATCTATGTTCAGAATACCTCCCCCCTTGATTAACTGAGTTACTTCAAGTTAAATAGTTACATTCTAAATCCCCTTATCTATACAGTGATATCAACAAAAGTAATAAAACACCTCAGTCAGCTGTTAGAATGTCAAAAACAGATGTCATGTGGGTAAGCCATTTATAAGTTATAAAATGCCATATAAATGTGGCAATTGTTCATGCTTATCATCTTATTTTATCCTCACAGTAGCTCTGTAAGGCAGTTAGGATGGAAATCACGTCCAAGTTTACCAGTCTTCAACCACACGGCTGTGATAAACCTATTCACTTACTCAAGGAAACAAAGACACAGAATGCCACAGACATTTCCATGATGCAGAAACTCAGTCATAGAGGCACAGACTCAGGCTCATATAATCATAGTACCATGACAAGACCAGTCAGACACGTAATAGGGCGAGTGTTTCTCAAATTGACACTCTATCCCTTCACAGTATACACATGCACGGTTGTCTTATAAGTGAGGGAATTGAGGTTAGATGATTTAAATAATTCACCTGAAATGATCATAAATGACAGACCCATGATTTGAGAGAAAGACATCTTGCTTCAAAGTACTGAGCAATTACTGCATCACCAGCCTCATATCAGAAAGGGAGTTCCATATATCCCAATACCAAGCACTGTTCTCATGTATTATGAGTCATCATGTTCTTTGTTTACCAGAGTTTGCAGTGTATGCTTTTGCCATGGCTACTCTATATGCGTTCTAAAATACTTTGGACAGTAAAGAGTCTGATGGCAACAGAGTTTCAGAGCTTAGAGATGATCTTTATAACTCCCTCACATTAGAGAGGAATTCAGAGGAGACAGAGGACTTTCCCTATCTTGTTCTGGTCTATGACAGAGCTAGACCAGATCTAGGGTTTGAAAACATCATCCTGGACTCATTTCATTCCCTCTCCTCAGCTGTGAACCATCCTCAGAATCTTAGCTGTTGTACATAACAGGGTGGGCCATGTCTGTGATGGGCATGGCTGGAGAGGAATGTCTCTCCAGTGCTTTCACAGCACAGGATGCACGTTCAATGACAGGTGGAAACAAAGGAATATTATTTAGACCCCGAAGTCATGACATAAGTGTCCACTGTGAAGTATTAGTTTGGCTTTTCTGTAATAATAAGAGAAGGAATAAAAAGAGCCAAGAGGAAAAACCATTTTGTTGCCAAGGTAATAATTCACATCTTTTGACATTTAAATGATTAATGCAATATTTAAAAGAGAAGTTGTTGCCTTGCATTAGGTGATCTATTGCCTTGCATTAGGCTAAATAGCCTCCATGACATTTTGAAGAAACAAAAAGTAGTAATTATCGTACAAGAGGTTTTTAATGGTAGCCCAGAAGAAAGAAGGCAAACAGAGACAGGAAAGCAGCATTAGCAACCTCAGAGCTTGTTACCACAGCAGGACACACTAGGAGATTTGATTTCTTTCTGTGTCCTAAGATCCAAACTCATTTCCCCGAGACTCACCTCAGATTTTTCAGGTGGTCCCGAAAGATGTTATTGTAGGTCCAACCCAGCTGAGCCCCTTGAGCACACTCCCCTTTATGGGAAGAGCTGCATTTCTGGCTGGTCTCTTTGATTCTGAGGTGCATGCACTTGGCTCTCTTCCTGGGCAAAGTTGAACTAGCTAATTTCCCTATTACTAAAGAGGAAAGAGAAAGGCCAAGATGTAGCCAAAAGGACAAATAGCATTTATCCTTGGATATGGGTTGGGACTGGAAGGAGAAGATGATTATCCTTAGGTCAGATGTTTCTGAGTGAAGAGCAGAAAGGAGAGCAGGGTGAGCTGAACTTCTGCCATAGGGTGACTGTTTGGGCCCAAAAGGGCAAATAAGTAAAACATACGACCACTTTTATGGATCAAGTGCTGTTTATAGCATTCTAGAACTTCAAACTGAAATGGAGCATTCATATCTGGAAATGAAGGCCCAGGGAGGAGAAATAACGCCCAGATTCTGGGTAGTTGGTAGCAGACTATGGAGACCCAGGTGCCTGCCTCCCAGCCGAGGGCTTTTCTATTACTCCACACAGAGATTTGAAAGTTATTAAAGGGGTGGGGTGGGGCCTCATCCTTCATTCCTTCTCTCCTCCTTTCCCTCCCCCTTTACTCCTTATCTCCTATTTGTCTGGTATTTATCCAGAACCTACCATTCCTAGGCACTGTTTTCAGTCCTGGAGGCATTGGGCTTGATGCAAAATTTCTTTCTTTCTTTATTCTCTTCATTTCATAGCCCTAGTGCCCAGTATGTGATAACTACCATAATTATTGAATGAAAAAATATGGTTTATATATAAGAATGAAAAAAGCCAATTATTTCTTTTGAATGAAGCAATGAATTTTTGGTCTGGCCAAGTTCATTTCTATTGGACAATAAACTGAATTAAATTAAATTGCTGTAGGTAATCTGCATTTAGAATAATACAGAAAGCCCGAATTTATCATTTTGAAAGAATTTGATCATTGACATTTAGAGAAAATAATTACTTTTCAAAAAGGTTTTGACTATGTAGTGTCTGTCACATCTTGATAAAGTATTGATGTTTTTAATGGGGTCTCAAGGGGACATTAGCTAGTTGGACACATTTTAACTAAACTAGTGTTGCAACAAGACAGGCAGTCAGTGAATAATTTAGAAATAATTTTAACCCATTGATTATCACAGTTGACACGTCAGGCACTAATTCTGTTACTCCATAATATAGAGGATTTTAACAGAGAAACATAAAACATCTACTCAGAATTTCAGAACAAATAATGCAGGGAGATCAATTCATACTGTGGATTAGGGCAGTGTTATTTTTGCAACTATTTGCAGCCAATGTGGATGTCTTCAGTGTAGAACTGTCTCACCTGAAGATGTGAAATAAACCTGAGGTAAGACTGCTAGTATCATTTTCTTATTTCAGATTAAATGATCTTGGCAAACAATAATGATATTTGTTTCTTTGATTTAATTAAGCCCTTGCTTTCTCTTTACCTCCTCTCAAGGCCATCACACCCAGCTCTTTCATTTTTCTGCCTTGAGTGAGCAGAAAATTTTTTCCCTTTTTATTAGAGGCACATTTCTCAATAGTAATTTTAACTTTGACAAAAAACCATGTGATGGATTGAATAACCAAATAGTCTCCTCACTGAACCAGGCTCAGGTTAAATTATTTAGTTAAAGCAATTTAATTTGGGAAAATGATCTAGATAGCAGCTGGTAAAAAGAATAGGTCAAAGAATAAATACTCGAAGTTGTAAATTGATTTTTCCCTTACCTATTGGCGACATTGGTTTATTATGGTTGAGGTTATGTGAACATTGCATCTTCAAGTGCAGCATTTTGTGCTTTTTAAAGAAATTTTTTACATTTTTAGATTTTTAAATTGTTTCCATATTTTGTCACTAATGCATTTCCCAGCAATTATTCCTGTTCTTCACTATTTTCGAAAAGGTAGAGACAATGTAAATTCACAATAGGAAACTAGTTAAACAAAATAATGGTGTGTCTATATGGTGGAATACTATGTGGCCATTAAAAAGAATATTTCAGAAATACATACCTTGAAATTTCATGATCTTTGTTAGGTTTAAAAATCAGTTTACAAAGTAGTTTTTACAGTATGATTCTATTGAGAATAGCCTATAATTCAAGTATGATATTTACAACACATAACATACAAGTATGATATATATGACACATAACATATAATTTAGTAAAGAATCTATAATAAATTTACTAAGAAGAATATGTGTTCAGAAGAGACAGAAAAGAGTGAGAAATTTTTGAAAAGAAAAAAAAGTAAGGGAAACAAATTGTTTAAGTAACACATAAAATTTTGCCAGAACTTCCCCCACATTGTACCAGAAGTACCAGAAAAACAGTGACTCCAAAGATTCATTTTTTAACCAAATAGCTGCTTCAGCCAATTTGTTTTTGACTAATCTGTTTTTATCTCCTTCCATCTGAGCATTCAAATTGTCCATTTATTTTGTTTTTCCACAGATAATAGAATCTTCTAGCAGCTGAGGCCCATTTCATCTATGCATCGCACCACTTATTCCTATGAGAACCAGTTACTTGGAATACTGTAGCAACTATGTAAATTCTTAGGTCTCCTCATAAACCCAAACACCAACAGAAGCATTGATAATATCCATGACTGACAAGAATATTTAAAGGTATGTCAGAAAAGTCTGAAACATAGTGCTTGCAAAAGGTCTTAGTTTTATCTAAGAGAGGGATATGTACACACTCATAGTCATAGAACTATAGTGGTGTGATAAACTCCACACTTACTAGCTTTGGATATGTGACTCAATCTCCTTGATCCTTTTTCTTATCAGCAATATGAAGGTAATAAGTACAGTCATCTCACAGGATTGTTGTGAGGATTAAGTGAGATAGTATAAGTGTGGTGGGTAGAATAAAGGCCCCCAAAGATGTCCACATCCTAATTCCTGGAAACTGTGAATGTGTATAGGGGAATTAATGTTTCAGATAGAATTAATCTTGCTAATGAGATAACTTTGAAATAAGGAGATCATTCTGGATTATCTGGACGGGCCCAATGTAGTCTCAAAGGACCTTAAATGGGGAAGAGGAGACAGAAGAGTCACAGTCCAAATGTTACAATATTAGAAAGACATGGCTGGTCATTGCTACCTTTGAAGGTGGAAGGGGACCATGAACCAAAGGATGCAGACAGCCTCCAGAAGCTGGAAAAGGCAAGAAAATTGGTTCTCTTCTAGAACTTCTAGAAAGGAACACAGCCTTAATGACACTTTGATTTTACTGCAGTGAGACTCACTTCAGACTTCTGACATCTAAAAATATATGATAATAAATTTCATTGTTTTAAGCCATTTTGTGTTAATCTATACAACAGCTGTAGGAAACCAATATAGGTTTTGGTACTTGAACGTGTGGTACTACTGTAATAAATTCCCAAAAATGTGAATGTGGCTTGGGAATCAGGCAATGGGCAAGAGCTGCAAGAAGTTTGATAAAAACAGCATGATAAAAAGAGTCTAGATTGCCTTGGATGGAATGCAAATATAAATATGGATGTTGACAACTCTGCTAATGAGAGAGACCAGGGCTTGATGATTTTGGAAATTCTCAGCCTACCCTTATTGCAAATGATGCTAAACTGGGGGCTTCAATGTTAGAAAAGCGGGTCTGGAAGAGATTATGCTGAGTGAAATAAGTCAAGCAGAGAGAGTCAATTATCATATGGTCTCACTTATTTGTGGAGCATAACAAATAGCATGGAGGACAAGGGGTGTTAGAGAGGAGAAGGGAGTTGGGGGAAATTGGAAGGGGAGGTAAACAATGAGAGGCTATGGACTCCGAAAAAGAATCTGAGAGGTTTGAAGTGGAGGGGGGTGGGAGGTTGGGGTACCGGGTGGTGGGTATTATGGAGGGCACGGATTGCATGGAGCACTGGGTGTGGTGAAAAAATAATGAATACTGTTTTTCTGAAAATAAATAAATTAATTTATTAAAAAAAAAAAGAAAAGAAAAGCGGGTTTTGTAGAGAAGGCCAGGGGTATGGCTGGACAGACAACCTTTTTGCCAATGCCTCAGGAGGATCAGAAAGTCAGAATATTCAGTCACACAAAAGGCTCTATGAAGACATTATGGATATGATTCTTGTATTCCTCAGCCATTCAGCAGAAGCCAGAGATAGAGGCAGTATTATCCAAGAAAAATCTGTGGAGGAACTTCTAGTTTAATGGAGTGAATATTCATGGGGGAGACTCACCACAGAATTCTTTTTTTTTTTTTTTTAGTTTATTTTTTATTTATTTTCGACATAAGGGTATTCTTCCTTTCTGATGGAGGCATAATACTCCATAGTGTATATGGACCACATCTTCCTTATCCATTCATCCGTTGAAGGGCATTTTGGTTCTTTCCATAGTTTGGCGACCGTGGCCATTGCTGCTATAAACATTGGGCTACAGATGACCCTTCTTTTCACTACATCTGTATCTTTGGGGTAAATACCCAGGAGTGCAATTGCAGAGTCATAGGGAAGCTCTATTTTTAATTTCTTGAGGAATCTCCACACTGTTCTCCAAAGAGGCTGCACCAACTTGCATTCCCACCAACAGTGCAAGAGGGTTCCCCTCTCTCCACATCCCCTCCAACACATGTTGTTTCCTGTCTTGCTAATTTTGGCCATTCTAACTGGTGTAAGGTGATATCTCAATGTGGTTTTAATTTGAATCTCCCTGATGGCTAGTGATGATGAACATTTTTTCATGTGTCTGATAGCCATTTGTATGTCTTCATTGGAGAAGTCTCTGTTCATATATTCTGCCCATTTTTTGATATGCTTGTCTGTTTTGTGTATGTTGAGTTTGAGGAGTTCATTATAGATCCTGGATATCAACCTTTTGTCTGTACTGTCATTTGCAAATATCTTCTCCCATTCCATGGGTTGCCTCTTTGTTTTGTTGACTGTTTCCTTTGCTGTGCAGAAGCTTTTGATTTTGATGAAGTCCCAAAAGTTTATTTTCGCTTTTGTTTCCTTTGCCTTTGGTGACATATCTTGAAAGAAGTTGCTGTGGCTGATACCGAAGAGATTACTGCCTATGTTCTCCTCTAGGATTCTGATGGATTCCTGTCTCACATTGAGGTCTTTTATCCACTTTGAGTTTATCTTTGTGTACAGTGTAAGAGAATGGTCGAGCTTCATTCTTCTACATATAGCTGCCCAGTTTTCCCAGCACCATTTATTGAAGAGACTGTCTTTTTTCCACTGTATATTTTTTCCTGCTTTCAAAGATTATTTGCCCATAGAGTTGAGGGAAGATACCTTGCTTAAGAGTGCTTGGATGAACCAGGAGATCAAAGAAGAACTGAGACAATTCATGGAATCCAATGAGAATGAAGGCAATTCTGTCCAAAACCTATGGGATACAGCAAAGGCAGTCATAAGGGGGAAATACATAGCCATCCAAGCCTCCCTCCAAAAAATTGAAAAATCCAGAACACAGCAGCTGTCTCTACACCTTAAAGAACTGGAGAATCAACAACAAATTAAACCAACTCCACACATAAGAAGGGAAATAATCAAGATTAGAGCTGAGATCAATGTGGTAGAAACCAGAGATATAGTAGAACGTATCAATGAAACTAGAAGCTGGTTTTTTGAAAGAATCAATAAGATCCATAAACCATTGGCCACACTAATCCAAAAGAAAAGAGAGAAAGCCCAAATTCATAAAATTATGAATGAAAAGGAAGAGATCACTACTAACACCAAGGAAGTAGAAACAATCATCAGAAGTTATTATCAACAGTTATCTGCCAATAAGCTAAGCAACCTAGATGAAATGGATGCATTCCTGGAAAACTATAAACTCCCAAAATTGAACCAGGAAGAAATTGACAACTTGAATAGACAGATATCTGGTAACGAGATTGAAGCGGTGATCAAAAACCTCCCAAAAAACAAGAGCCCAGGACCTGACAGATTCCCTGGGGAATTCTACCAAACATTCAAAGAAGAAATAACACCTCTTCTCCTGAAGCTGTTTCAAAAAATTGAAGCAGAAGGAAAACTTCCAGACTCTTTCTATGAAGCCAGCATCACCCTGATCCCCAAACCAGGCAAAGACCCTACCAAAAAAGAGAATTTCAGACCAATATCACTGATGAATATGGATGCTAAGATTCTCAACAAGATCCTAGCAAACAGGATCCAATAGCACATTAAAAATATTATCCACCATGACCAGGTGGGATTCATCCCTGGGCTACAAGGATGGTTCAACATTCACAAATCAATCAATGTGATAGAACAAATTAATATGAGAAGAAAGAAGAACCACATGGTCCTCTCAATCGATGCAGAAAAAGCATTTGACAAAATCGAGCATCCGTTCCTGATTAAAATGCTTCAAAGTATAGGGATAGAGGGAACATTCCTGAACTTCATAAAATCTATCTATGAAAGACCCACAGCAAATATCATCCTCAATGGGAAAAAGCTTGCAGCCTTCCCGTTGAGATCAGGAACATGACAAGGATGCCCACTCTCACCAATCTTCTTCAACATAGTATTAGAAGTCCTAACAACAGCAATCAGACAACAGAGAGAAATAAAAGGTATCACCACAGAGTTCTTAAGAAATTTTTTTATCACTTCTAGTTTTGAGTTAAAGGGACAGAGAGTATGAAATAAACGAAGGCTCTTGGACTTCCAATATTCTATAAGCAAGAAATAGGCTGATTAAACTATTCAGTTGAATTAAATCCAACAATATTAAAGGAAGAATTAATTCACCATAATCAAGTGGGGTTTATCACAGATAAGAAAATTTGGTTCAACGTTTGAAAATCAATTAATATAATCCATCACATCAAGAGGCTAAAATAGAAAAATCACAGGATTATCTCAACAGAGGCACAAAGAAACATTTGACAAAAACCAATTTCAATTAATGATAAAAACTTTCAAAAAGCTCGAAATATGGGGGAACTTTCTCAACCTGATAAAGAATATCTACCAACTCCAAAACCCTACAACTCCAAAATCCTACAACTACATCATACTTAATGGTGAGAAACTTAAAGCTTTCCTGCTAAGAGCAGCTAAAATGCAAAGATGTCCCTTCTTTCCACTCCTTTTTAAAATAATACTAGAAGTTCTAACTAATACAATGAGACAAAAAAAAAAAAAAGGAAATAAAAAATACATATTGGGAAGTAAGAAATAGAACTACCTTTGTTTGCAGATGGCATGATTGTCTATATGTAAAATACAACAGAATTGAAGAAAACAACTCCTGGAACTAATAAATGATTATAGCAAGGTTGCAGGATATAAGGTTAATATACAAAAGTCATTTTCTTTGCCATATACCAGCAATGAAAATAAATTTAATTTGAAATTAAAAGCATGAAAGTATTTATATTAGCACCCCAAAATGAGATACTTAGGTATAAATCTAACAAAATATGTATAAGATCAACATGAGGAAAACTACAAAATTTGGATGAGTGAAATCAAGGAAGAACTAAATAAATAGAGATAAATTGCATGTTCATGAATAGATTTCAGTATTGTCAAGCTGTCAGTTCTCTCATTTGATCTGTAGATTACTGCAATCTCAATTCAAATTCCAACAAGTTTTTTGTAGATAGCAACAAACTAATTCTAAAATTAATACAGAAAGGCAAACGACTCAGAACAGCCAACTCAATATTGAAGAACAAAGTTGGAGGACTGACAATACTTGACTTCAAGACTTAACTAAAAAGCTACAGTAATCACGACAGTGTGGTACTGGAGAAAATATAGACAAATAGATCAATGAAACAGAATAAAGGGCCCAGATATAGACCTACATAAATATGGTCAACTACTCTTTAACAAAGGAACAGAGACAATGCTGTGGAGCAGAAATAGTGTTTTCAACAAATGCTGTTGGAAAATTGGACATCCACATAGACCTTACACACTTCACAGAAATTTCCTCAAAATGGATCATAGACCTGAATGTAAAATGCAATACTGCAAAACTCCTCAAGGTATCATAGGAGAAAACCTAGACAACCTTGGACATGGCAATGAATTTTTAGAGACAATGTGAAAGGCACAATCAATGAAGAAAATACTTAGTAAGCTAGACTTCATCAAAATTTAAAAACTCTTCTGGGAAAGACAATGTCAAGAGAATGAGAAGACAAGTCACAGATTGAGAGAAAATATTAGGAAAAGACACACCCGATAAAGGACCATTATTCAGAATATACAAAGAACTCTTAAAATTCAGCATAAGAAAATAAACAATTAATTTAAAAAATGAGCCAAAGACCATAACAGACACCTTACTAAAGAAGATATACAGATGGTAAATAAATGAATGAAAAGATGTTCTACATCATATGTTATCAAGGAAATGTAAACTAAAACAACAATGAGATACCACTACATACCTATTAGAATGGCCAAAATCCAGAAAACTAACAACACAAAATAAAGCTGAAGATGTGGATCAACAGGAACTCTCATTCATTGCTAGTACAAAGACAAAATGGTACAGCTGCTTTGAAAGACGGTTTGATGGTTTTTCTTTTCCTTTCTTTTTTCTTTTCTTTTATTTTTTAAGATTTTTATTTATTTACTTGAGAGAGTGGGTGTGAGAGAGAGTACAAGCTGGGGGAGAGGAAGAGAGACAAGAAGATGCCCCACTGAGCAGGGACCCTGATGCAAGGCTCAATACCAGGACCCTGAATCATTATCTGAGCCAAAGCCACCCAGGTGCTCTAGTTTGATGGTTTCTTACGAAATTAAGTATACTCTAACCATGTGATCTAACAATTGTGCTTCTTGGTATTTACCCAAAGAGGTTGAGAATTTCATGTCCACACAAAAACCTCCATGTTTTGGATGCTTATAGCAGCTTTATTTATAATTGACAAAACTTGGAAGCAACAGGATGTCTTCCAGTAGATGAATGGATAATGAAATGTGGTATATCCAGGCAATGGAATATTATCCAGCACTAAAAACAAATAATCTGTCAAGCCATGAAAAGATATGGAACAACCTTAAGTGAATATTATTACATGAAATAAGCCAAGTGGAAAAGGTTCCATGCTCTAGGATTCCAATTGTATGGCATTTTAAAAAAGTAAAACTATGGAGACAGGAAAAGAATGAGTGGTTGTCAGGAGTTGGGGGGAGCAGAGAAGTAAATAGGCAGAGCACAGAGGATTTTTATGACAGTGAAAATACTCTGTATGATATCATAATGATCGATACATGTCATTCTACACTTGCAGGAAACACACAGAATTACAATACCAGGAATGAACTGTAATGTGAAGCCACAGACTTTGGGTAAAATATGGTGTGGCAGCATAGGTTCATTAATTGTAACAAATATATCACTCTGGTGGTGAACGTTGATAACAGGGAGGCCAGGCATGTTTGGGGGCAGATGGTATATGGGAAATCTATGTACCTTCCTGTTAATTTTGCTGTGAACCTGAAACTGCCTTTAAAAAAAAAAAAATCTTAAAAAAAAAACCTCACTTAGCTGCCAACATATGCTACCTTTCATGGAAAAGGAAGGATGACTCCTAGGATTCAGCCTTGATCTTAGGAGGTGGAGTATCCAGCCACAGAGGATTATTTCCAGGTTTGAAGCCAAATGGAGTTTGCTTGGATGGCTTTGAACATTCTTGGGGCGGGTGACTTCTTTTTCTTCTCTCTGTGCAAGCAGAGTGATACACATAACTTTCTTCTCTTTGAGGTTTATAATTACTAAAATATACCTAAAGATCTAGAGTAATACTGACACCAAGATGAGTAGTTCGAAGACTCCAGAAGATATTCACATCTATGGTAAAAAGAAGGCTGGGCAGCTAGTCAATCTTTATACCTGCACAAGACACTATGGGCTTCTGGGTGGAAATAGATCATCCTGGTGCAGCAGAACAAATGGCCATCTCTTATGACAGGCAAAGTCAGCAGACAGGGAAATCAAATTTTGTCTTTGGTGGTGGCAGTAGCAGTGGTAGCAAGTTTTGGAGCAAGTAAGGTTTGGGTGAACAGTTGTGGAGTCCTCTGATCTCAAGGTGATGCATCTGGTTCAGGCTTTATTAGCAAAGCGGACGTCGCAATGAGATTTTTGCACACAAGTCAGTATCTCCTGATATTGTTGGATATTGCAGGTGATATCGCAGGGAAAGCTGGAGGCTTCTCTGCCACTCTGGACAGAAACATACTCTGGGGTTGTTATTGTGGAATAAACATTGTTTATTCTCCAAAGGAGTCTGCTTGAACATGACAGCTCCTACATCATCATTAATTTTCATCATCATTTTCCTCATTACTGTCTTGTGAAAAGAGCAAATTTGTATTATTTTACTGAGATGTTGTCAAGTATTGACATTTTAAAGATCTTAAACAGTGAAGACAATAATGTAATTTCTTTTTATAATAAATTGGTCCTTTATATTGCTTCATTAGGTTTCCATGTAATATTTCATATCCCATTTTTAAAACTATTTCTCTATGACTTTTCAGAAGGACTGAGGACTTTATTATCATTATTCCCTTAATTCCCTTTGGGGTCATAGCCTCAGGTCACAGTCACTTTCCCCCTCACGTGGTACTGCTGGGAGACTGTTCTTTGTTTTACGTTGAATGACAGAAGACACCACCTAAATATAACCTATAGTTCTAGGGGCTACTGCAGATACTTGGTATTCAATATTACATTCCTCTCCTTCCATTACAATCATTTATTTCTGGCTGTAATCCATACTTGCCCAATGACAAAATAATGAGCTTTTCATTTTTGTTTTTGTTTTTAATTTTATTTATTTATTTGACAGAGAGAGAGCACAGGCAGAGAGGGAGGAAGAAGCAGACTCCCCACTGAGCAGGGAGCCTGATGTGGGGCTGGATCCCAGGACCCTGGGATCCTGACCAGAGCCTAAGGCAGACACTTAACCAACTGAGCCATCCAGTTGTCCCATGAGCTTTTCTATCTATGTAAGTTTTTCCAGAGTTTTGTGCCTATGATTTTTTTGCACTATGATTCTGTGTTGGGACTAATTTCTCAGGCATCTGTGGGATGTGTTGGAGACTGTATTTGCACAAAGAGCCACGGAAGAAGGTCTTTGTGGGAGATTTTATGAGCTTGCTATCAGTTCTTTTCTCTTCACTGCACTCTGAAATAGGGTGATGGTGCATTAGAGACAATTGCTGAGGTCACCTTAGAGAAATGGGGGAATAAACCCAAGCCACCAAAGAGCCAGTGGATATATACCTTGCTTCAGACAAGAGAGATGGTAATAAGAGCTGAGAATTTATAACAATAATGACAGTATGATAAGCATCTACTCCAGCATTTATTGAGTGACTTTCAAAAACTTTACATGTATTATCTCATTTAGTCTTCCCACCAACCTTGTAAATGTTATTTGTATAGACCCCATTTGAAGATGATGAGACCAAAGACTGAGGAAGTTATGGAATCTTCCCCAGTTCACCAGTGAGTCATGTTGGAGACATGATTTGAATCCAGCCAGGCTGATTCTCACATGATCTCCTCCTGCTACTAATGATAACTCACCCTATTCATAAAGCAGCTGCAAAAGTAGAGTCAGTTGGTGCTACAAAAAATAGCTGGCTTTTCTCCTTGTAAATTCCAAAACGTTTGTAGGTACAAACCAGAATGGATGTCTTATGGTCGCAGGGGCACAAGGAAATGGGGACACCATTTTGCAGCAACCACCTGAGGCAGACCTGATGTAGGCTTACCAAGAATGCTAACAAGTGAATTGTTTCTAATGCCTGGGGAGAGAGAAGAAATTTTGGGTTTTTCTACTGACTGTTCATATTCCCTCTATGGGAAAAGTGACAAGCAACTTCTGGGATTAAAACAGTAGCTATTTATAATCTGGTGGGAGTAAGAGGATCATAAAGGGTGGAAGGTCCCAAACCCTTTAACAACCTGATAAAATTTATGAGCCCTTCCTCAGAAATATGTATGTATGGTCATACCAATTTCATATCTAGGTTTAGGCTATAGAGATTAAAATACAAAAATATGAGTTAGGAGTTGGGCTCACATTAAATAAAAATAATCTCTTTGGATCTTTGAATCTTCAGTGTTGGGTGACAATGTTTCTTAAGGCAGAAAGGAAGCATCGTTTTTAACATTGGACAGGTATCACCATGCCATCTGTGGTAGGAAGAATTCTCATGGCCTACCAAGATTCTTGGCACCTGATATGCACACACTTTCTCACAATTATTCACTCAAATGGTTATTTTTTTTTTTTTTTCTTATGTAGTGTTTCATGATTCAGTCAAATGTTAATCTGAGGACTTCTGTGAGGGGATGTTGCAGATGTAATTAAGGTTACAAAACAATTTATCTTAAGATAGGGAAATTATCTGGGTGGGCCTCACTTAATCACCTGAATCCTTTAAAAGAGAGTCTTCTGCAGCTGGTCAGAGAAGAGGAAGTCAAACTCTCAAAGTGTGAGAAGGATTTGAGGGACCATTGTTGTTTTGGTGATGGAGGAGGCGAGTGGCAAGGAATGTGGGTTGTCTCTAGGGGCTAAAAATAGTTTCTGGGTAATGGCCAGCAAGGAAAAGGGATTTCAGTTCTATAACTGCAAGGAGATGAATTCTGCCAACAAGAATTAGCTTGGGAGAAGATGGGTTTTTGGAGCTTCCATAGGAGAACTCAGTTCTGTCAACACCTGATGACACCTGGAGCAGAGATCCCATGCTGCACAAGATTTCTGATCTACAGAATTGTGAGCTAATAAAGGAGTATTATTTTAAGCTGTTAAATTTGTGGTAATTTGTTGCACAGCAATAGAAAACTGATAGACTGTCTCTTCAAGATGTTCATGGGAGATCCAGAGAGGATAGTTTTCCCACTGCAACAAATGCTCAAAGAGGGAAAACTAATATTTTCTTTCCTTTGTGTACATACATGCTAGGTAGGACTTTTAGAACCTTTTTTTTCCTTCCCTAAGCTGGAAGAACTAGATTCAAAGCAGCTGGCATAAATCTGGCAACTACATAGGGAAAAATTTACTGTGAGGACCCTTGGAATTTAAAATACAATGTATGAGCACTGGTTTTATCTATTTTCCCTTTTTTATTGGATATTATACTTTTTTTTTTTTCAGATTTCAGGTGGGCTCCACACCCAACATGGGGCTTGAACTCACAACCCTGAGAGGAAGAATTGCATATTCTACCAACCGAGCCAGCCAGACACCCTGGATATGATAAATTTTTATTTTAAATATGTAGTCTAGCCTCCTTCTTGACTCTTGTGCTAAGATTCTCAAGATAAGCCTATGGTACTCACAGGATAAACTTTAACATTGCTAACCAAGTATTAGAGATTTTATTGCCATACCCACAGGCTTGGATGTGAAGTACAGCACATAGATTACAGTTTACTATTTACTAATTACTAATTTACTAGTTGACTGTTTACTAATTTACCATGGCTAAGTCACTGAACTCTATTGGCTCTATGTACTCTAAGGGCAAGTGAGGGGTTTTGGTATAATGATTCTATCCCTGGTGCTCCATTGACAACTAATGTCCTCACATTACAGATTTCCAAGATAAGGAAACCCAGAGTTGCTTTTTTTTTTTTTTTTAAAGATTTATTTATTTATTTGAAAGAGAGAGTGTAAGAGTGGGGAGAGGCAGAGGGAGAGAGAGAAACTCATGAATGTAGAGCCTGAGGTCCGGCTTGATCTCATGACCCTGAGATCTTGACCTGAGACAAAACTGAAACCAAAAGTTGGACGCTTAACCAACTGAGCCACCCAGATGTCCCCTCGACTCCCAGTTCTTTTTAGCAGTCAGTGGTGCTCAATGAATATTTGATTTGTGATTTCTAAGGAGTTAATGCCCATCCCAAACTATCTCAAACCCTTCTAACTTGCCCATTCAGGGACATTCATTTTTGCTGGCATTTGGGAGTGCGTCCTTCCCCTCGCCCACTTTCCCTAGGCCCTCCATCAAAGGAAGCAGTAAACTTCCTTTCCACCTTAGTAATATTTCACAGACTCTGGCATGGAGACCAACAGCTGGCATGCCCACGGCCCACAAATCCATCTATAGAGTGTGTGTGTTACTTTTTGTAATAGGTGGAAAAGCTGTTTTCTCTTGGTGAAGAAAGGTTTTGAAGGTTCCTACCCTCCATCCCAATCCCTTTCCATATCAAATTTAATAAAAAGTTAGAATCAATACATAACTTAATTAGAACAAAAATTTATCAGGTTGCACTTGAATTGGCAACACCTTTATTCCTGCAAGGCACCTGACATGCAAGCAGGTATGTTGCACAGAAATGTTAAGTCTTTAATCAATACAACAAAGTATTTCTAGGCTCCCCAGCCTCATAAAATCAAGCAATCAGTTATCCTATAATATAAATCTGGTGCAAGCAGGATTAAAATTATTATTGAAAGCAGTTCTATCTCTTGATTAACAATTGCTGGAAGTTTTCAGATTTAATTCTTTGCACTTTACTTTCACTCAAAGTCAGAAACAAAATATCCCAAACTGTTGAATTTACTGATCAAATTTCACAAAGTCAAAAGAGTTCCCAAGTATAAAAAGGAAAATGATCTGCCGCTTGTAATGAAAAAACAACAAAGCCGCCTCTCTCACTAATTCTATTGCTAACAGTCCATGAGTCCTGCTCATGTAGACAGTCATGTTGTTCTAAAGGCAATAATGAATTTGAAAACATCTCATGCTCCAGAAATCTGTTTCCAGAATTATTATAAACTTCTGCCTTCTCCAGACAAAGCCTCATTAGTTCCTCTATTGACTTACTTCTGGTCACACTTTTCTGAAGCTGTTTTAAGTGCACAATGGAGCATTTAAATATTTTATATAAATAAAGGAAGAAGGACGAGTAGTGTCAAAGAGCTTTACTACTTGGCAGTGCTAAATGCCCACGACAACTTGGTTAGCCACTGAAAAATCACTCCAATGATATACTTACTAGAAATGTTCCCGGTAGCCTTAGAATAAAAGACCCAGCTGGAGAAAACTCAATGTCCAGCCCCATCACGGAAAAAGGTAAAATCAGCAGCCAAAAGATGCTTATAAAAGTATGCGAGAAAGTCTGCAGGAAATGTGCAGAGATGAGAGAAAAGTCCTGTGTGCACAGTAAGATAGACACATAGAAACCCAGAGATGCTGCTCCAAAGGGGCAACAGACTCTGTGTCCTTATTTATTCCTTCATTCAAAAAACACGTCAAATATTTACTATTTACTATTTACTATTTACACGCCACTATAGTAGGGCAAGGGTTAGAAGTTGAATAAGACACAGGCCTTGGAACTTTTGCATTATAACATTAGAGAAAACCCCCACTTGGGGATGGGAAAAAGAAATAAAAAAGTGTAAAGAACTTAAGCCAGAATTTGGGTCCTGCCAAGGGAACAGCAGTGTGAGTTATTTTTGTACAGGTCTCACCGTGGACCAAATTTTAAAAGCTGTATAGTACATAGAAAAATGAAACAAGAAACATCAGTTCTGGTTTCATTTAATTGGGACCTTTTGGCCTCAGAACAGTGCACAGTAGGTTGACTGGACAAAGCTCAGTGGTGAGAAAAGGCCACAGTGGGCAGTGCATGCACAGTGAAGGGAGTGAATTAGTTTGATGAGCTTTCCTGTAGCCTTGATCTCCATAGAGACAAGAAGTTTTGGCAAGATCTGATTCTTTGGTCCTCATATGCTGGGCTCTGACAGCTCAGCCATGGAGAGCTGCTGCTTAAACTAAGTCACTTTAAGCAACCATTCAACATACTTATGCAATCAGGTCAAATCTGTCTCTAAGGAAGAGAAGACAACTGCTGGCTGCACTGACAACTCTTGAACCCGGATAGCGCACGTCTCGCGGAGATCCCCAGAAGCTGGCTCTGAGCAACTCCTCACATTTGCCCTTTGACTAATTAAAGGTAAATGGCAGTTGTCTCTCTACCAGATTGTTTGAGAGCTACTAACTAGTTTTGGTTGAATTCTTTAGCAGAAGATGGAAAGAAAGGGGCTGGAAGCGGAAGAAGAGAGAAGAAATGCAAGACGGAGAACAGAGAGGGACCATTTGGTAGCAAAATTATTTCTTGTTTATTTTAATACATGATTGGTAGGACTTCAGGCTTGAGATTACTTTGATTTGGTTTTATATCATTCTCATGGCATCCTCATGCCAAATGAGAGATTTTATTCAGCAGTTGATGAGATTTTGTTTTGTTTTTGAAATCTGGCTCCTCTGATAAACTCTGGACGAATCTTAACAGGCTACCTTGTATGTGAAATATTAGATGTAGTTTGGTTTGATGGCATGGCTTATATGAGTCATGAGACTTTCATCAACTTTTAATACTAATAAAATAATTGGGCAGCTTTCTCTACCTTTCTGAGCCTCAGTTTCCTAAGAGGGTGGCTTTGATGATCACTCACAGTTCTGGAATTGTATGGCTTTCATTTCTGGGTAACTGAGCGTCACTGATATCCCGTGTCTTTTATATCAATTCTGAGCCTTTGTTTTGCTCCAGTAATTCTTGCAGGTCCTAACAACATATTTTGTTGCTGCAATACAATATTGAAAAAGAAAACCCCACATAATTCTGGGTAGATTTAGAGTATTTATTTATCATGAAGTTAATTTGAAGAGTTATTATCTGGTTTAGACCTGTACGCTTTACGTGGCCCACATGAATTTAGAAGGTGGTGGGAAAATACTTTTGCTCCCGTTGCGCAGGTATGCTTTGATATGACCCACCAAATCTCCCCTGAACGGAGGCCTGCTTTGTTCGAAATTTGTACCACTTGTAGTCTGATATCCTAAGCCCCCAAACAAAAGTAAAGATAGAAAGCATGCTCAGGCAGAGGACTTGAAACAGTGAGAGCAGGAATGTGAGAAACCACGTGCCAAGGACAAATTCAAATGTAAGCATTCGGAGGATTAGCATCTCAAGCAAAAGCTTTCTCATAGTCTTCATTTTTGACTAATCAAAATAAATCTTTAAAATTACACTGTGGCTAAGGATTCTTTTTCTTTAGAGAAAAACAGAAAGAAAAATCAAAAGCATACCGAGGCAGATCTATAGCTACAGTGACAGTTATGAGTAAGTAGCATTCACAATCCTTCAGGGTGGATTCCAGGAACTGAGCACAGTTCAGGAAGATCCTGAGCTTGCAATTGATTATTTAGAAAATGCTCTCCTTGCTGCTAAGTAAACACATAATGTTCTCTGGCAAGAGAATTTGTTTGAATTCTCAGCCCTGAAGCTAAGAAGTCAGGCAAGGCTGCTACATGCATTTCTTTTCTTTCTTTCTTTTTAAACATTTTATTGCATTTCTAACTACAAAAGAAAGAGGTTCTAATGAGGCACCTCCTTCACTCCCCACCAGCTTTTCAGCATGATCCTATTCTAAGGATCTTAGCCCAAGGAGCAGAAAGATGGTTGGGTCTTTGAGGTCAATGGGAAATGTGGTGATTAAAAATCATTGATTAGCAATTTTAAGGGAAGTGAAAATGGGAGATGTAAACATGCCACATGAACTGAAATTTCTTACCCTTTCTCAAAGGAGAGTCATTATGAAGATGAACAGCACTGGGCATTTAGAGATGCTTTCCCGGGGAGGGTACTAGTTTGCGAAAGGGAGCCAGGACTACCAAAAGAGGATGATGGTAGCTAGCAGAGACTGGTGGCCATTTGAGCAATGACTGAAGTGAAAAGACAGTCATGGAGGATATATTAGGTCAATACAATGAAAAGTAGCAGGGAAAGAGTCAAGTAGTCACAGGATAAATGTCTCTACAATATGCACAATTACCATACGAAAATATAGTGCAATAGAGCTATGAGAAAGGAACGGATAAAGTGGTAATGAAGCACAGAAATGAAAAATGCCATATTTT
The DNA here is from genome assembly GCF_022355385.1 of Mustela nigripes. Taxonomy (NCBI): domain Eukaryota; kingdom Metazoa; phylum Chordata; class Mammalia; order Carnivora; family Mustelidae; genus Mustela; species Mustela nigripes. Next base: position 93,829,402 of record NC_081562.1, read on the forward strand.
ATGTGGGAGAACCAAGAGAGACTTCCTGAAGGAGGACCTTGAAGGAAGAGGGGACTTATTTGGTGGGCCAAGTTGGGGGCAACACATTCCAGGTGGAAGACACATTAAGGACAAAGACACCAGGGCAGGAGGTCTGAGTAATGAGGAGTGATTTGGTGCAGCTGAAACAGACTATGAAAGAGGAAAGACAGGAATTTGAGTGGGAAGGGGTATTTGGGGCTAAATGGTTAAATGTTTTAGATGCAAAGATTTGAAATTTATTCCAGAAGGAGCAGAAAAAGAGGAACACAATTAGAACTGCCTATGTGTGAAAGATGAACTGGAGGGTGAGGGGAAGCTGAGAACTGCAATGGTGTAGGAAAGAATTAATGTTAAGCACAACAAAAGCAGTTAAGAGAAAGAAATGGTATGTGAGTAGCAACAGGGAACCCATGTTCTTTGGGCCTGACAGCCCATTGCATATGGGAATAAGGGTCAGGAATGAGTGGTCATGGCTATGGACTTTTAAATCCATAAATTAGGTAAATTAGAGAGACAGCAATACCATGATCAGAGGTAGAGGACACAACAAAAGGAAGAGGATGGTGGGGGATAAAAGACCTGAGGTCTTTTGTATATGCTATATCCTCAATATGTAAAACATGAAATAGATTATTTGACAAATATCTCTTTCATTTTGTTTTTTGAAAAAATGCATTTAACATATGAATACACATATTGATATGTGACATGTGAATATGTATATTCGAAGGTTATATAGGTGTGTGTTAGATACAGCATTCACATAAAATAAGACTAAGTTCTCAAGTTTATTTGTCGATTTCCTGTAAAGGGTAGAGTTGGAAATTTAAAAGTAAAATCACTGATTTCCTCAGATTGCACCATCAGAACTCTTGCATGGCTAACCTGCTTTGTCAACAAACTAGGTGGCTCCTTTCTTACTATTCTCCTCCTAAAGCCTGGAGGGTTGACATTTGGGAAACCTGGCTCTTTCTTCCAGCCCAGTTAAGTCCCTGGCTGCCTACCTGTCTATCATCCTTAATCACTTCAGTGCCTTTTGTCACAAGATTTTTCTCTGATTTGAGAAGCCAAAATAATCCCACTTGAGTCATTTGTAGGTCTTGAAAATGACAAACTTTAAAAACTGGATGATTTCTGCAGAACATTTAGTCCACATGAAAGAAGGGAATAGAGAGAAGGAGGTCATTGACATTATATAGTGGAAGAAACTCAAACCCAAAGGACTGGGTGGTTTGTTCAAGGTCACAGCCAAAGTGAGTGGTGGAGCAGAGACCAGCAACCAATTCTTAGTTTTACATTCCTCTGAGCGTGATATCAATGGTCCTCAACCCACTGTGTTTATTTTGTAGTGAGCCATTAGGCAACACACACCAGAGCAGCGAGAGTGGAGCTACCAATCTTGTTTCCCAGAAACTAAACAAGCTACCACAGCTTTGAACTGTGTCTTTGAGTATCTGTGCTTTACCTCAATTTATTGTGCTCATCTGTTAGCAAGAATAGTGCTAAGGTGTCAGAAAAGCCTATAAAGCCTATAAGTTTTTTTGGGGGGGGGGTGTCTGGGAATGTTTAAAAAATTTTCCATACTAAGTAATGGCAATTGCTTTATTTTATGCTATTTCAGCTTACAAAAGCTTCATATCAATACTCTGCTACTGGATAGTAGGGAAAGCTGTATTTGATTTAAATGTCTGGAGTAAGGCCTGGGTATTGGTATTGTTTAAAAGCTACACATGTTGACTTATTTCACTTAGCATAATTTCTCCAGTCCCATCCATGTTGATGCAAAAGTTGGGTATTCATCCTTTCTGATGACTGAGTAATATTCCATTGTGTATATGGACCACATCTTCTTTATCCATTCCTCTGTTGAAGGGCGTCTCAGCTCTTTCCACAGTTTGACTGTAGTGGACATTGCTGCTATAAACTTTGGGGTACATATGGCCCTTCTTTTCACTATATCTGTATCTCTTTGGGGTAAATACCCAGTAGCACAGTTGGTGGGTCATAGGCTAGCTTTATTTTTAATTTTTTGAGGAACCTCCACATTGTTTTCCAAAGTGGATACACCAATTTACATTCCCATCAATGTTGTAAGAGGTTTCCCTTTTCTCCACAACTTCTCCAACATTTGTTGTTTCTTGCCTTGCCAATTTTTGCCATTCTAACTGATGTAAGGTGGTATCCTAATGTGCTGATTTGAATTTCCCTGATGGCTAATGATGATGAACACTTTTCATATGTCTGTTAACCATTTGTATGTCTTCTTTGGAGAAATGCCTGTTCATATCTTCTGCCCATTTTTGGAATTGATTATCTGTCTTTTGGGTGTTGAGTTTGTGAAGTTCTTTATAGACCTTGGATATCAGCCCTTTTTCTGTAGTATCATTTGCAAATATCTACTCCCATTCTGTGGGTTGCCTCTTTGTTTTGTTGATTGTTTCCTTTGCTATGCAGAAGCTTTTTATCTTGATTAAGTCCCCAAAGTTCATTTTTGCTTTTGTTTCCCTTGCCTTTGGAGATATGTCTTGAAAGAAGTTGTGGTCAATGTTGAAGGAAGGGAAAAATTAAGGGAGGGAAATTGGAGTGGGAGACAACTGTGAGAGACTGTGGACTTCGGGAAACAAACAGAGGGTTTTAGAAGGGATGGGTGTGTCTTATGATGGGTATTAAGGAGGGCACAGATTGCATGGAGCACTGGCTATTATATGCAAACAATGAATCATGGAAGACTACATAAAAAAACTAATGATGTACTGTATGGTGACTAACATAACACAATAGAAAAACTAAAAAATATATATAAAAAAAAGCCACACAGGTAATTCTGATGCGCATACAGGGTTGAGAATCAGTGAAGTATATAGGGATATAGCCATTTCTATTCAACTTATTTAAACCTATATTGTTTTAGGAAAAGGCAAGCCCTCAATTTAAAAACTGTAGGTTATAACTGTATTTTCCAAAGTATGATTGGTTCATGTTGATTATATAGACCAGAAGAAATGTCAGATTCATTTTCAACTGGGGGAGTACTTGGTTGTTACTCTCATAGCTACTAGATTTTACTTTTTTTCTTTTCTCTTGGGGAGTTCTGGGAAAAATATGACAAGAAAAAGTGTGAGAAAAAAGGAACAAGATGAGGATAAACAAGATGAGGATAACAACTGAGTGTTTGTGGGAGGCTTGTATGGAGGGACAGTAATACTAAAAACCCTAGCTTTCTCCTCCCAGATGGATAACCTTGTAGACCTACATGACCATAATAACCATGGAACACCAAGGAGACAACCTCCCAGAACCATGGAGGAAGGATATGGAATCAAAGTTTACAGGAATGTCAGACAGGCAAGGAAGGAAGGCTTTGGGACAGAATCAGGAAGAAGTCCCATTACAAGGCTTTTAGAACAAGACCCAGGTTGAGAGAAATGACATTTAAATATTGAGCTTTCCCAGGAAAGCTTCTATGTTTAGATGTAGATTATAGAGAATATTTAGTATTTCCCTCAAATAGTGTAGTAAATACAATTTCTAAATCTGCTAACTTTGCCTACTGTATTCCTGGTTTTGTTCCATTGTGTCCTTCATTGCCCTCTTACTCCATAGTCTGACTTTTGTTTTGTCCTGACCTCATTCTTTCAGCGTATCTAGCTGTTAGCTTCAGTTTCTTTCTTTGTCACATTTTCACCTCTTCTCCTAGGAAATTAATAGGAAGCTACCTAATTTGTCTCATTACTTGAGACCATGTCCCACCTGGTCATACACCAAGTTTCTTAAGGAATGCCTTGCAAAGCAGAACCTAGACAGTTGCAGATGACAGCAATTAAATCCAGTGCTAACAAGGGACCCACTGTAAACAGAATTCAGACCTGATAGTGCAGTATTTTGGGTTAAAGTTGAGTCTTTCCACTGTCCTGGAGTAAGTAAATAGACTTTGGGAAGTTGCTTTCCCACTTTTAGGTCTCTACAGTACCAATGAGTACACAAAGGCAAGTATGCATCTATCAAATGCTCCTTGCCCCCATCAGAGTTATTCATGAGGCTTTCCAAACTCTCATCTTACTCCCAGGCATCAGCCAAATCCTAGGAGGCTCTGGGTCAATGTGTCACTCTGCCAACTTGAGGCAGCAAAAGCATCAGTCATCAGAAGGGTATTTTCTGTGAGTCAAAGTCAGCCTCCCCTAGATACCAAGCTTTCAATATTGACATCTGCTCTCAGAACAGACCCATAGGAAAAGTCATTTGATGACACCACTGAAATGCTGATAACTGGAAGCCTGAGGTAAAAATGCAAATTTCTTAATATAGGCTAAAAAGGCCACAAAACAATGTCAAGCTAAAGAAGCTGACATCTTCCTAATTGCCTGTTGCCTTGAGTCTTGAATACAACCTTCACTTGACCTGTTCCTCCTTCCTAATACCAAACTGATGTCTCCTTTCACTGCCAGAATTGCAGAGAATTGACCTGGGCATGCTTTTCTCTTTTCTTCAGAGAATTATTTATTGTCCTCATCTAATTTGACTTTTGGTGCCGATATTCTTTGAAAATTACATCTTAGGGATAGGAACCCCTCTTTGTGCTGATTTTAACCCAGGTCAGTGTTTTGCACTTGATAGGAATTTAATGAATATTTTAATTCAATAAATGTGTTGGTTGATTCATCATATTGCCGGAGGCTATTCTTCACTTCCTCATCAATACATTTATTTCTTTGCTGACTCTCTCAGATGCTCATGACTCCCCTCAACATTCTTGAAACTGTCTTTGCTTCTTTGGGATATGGAGTAAAAAAGACCATCAGGTTTTGAAGCCAAATGACTTTAGTTGAATTCCTAATCCAGCACTTAAAATCTGTGTGACTCTGGTGAAGTCATGATCTTTCTGATCTCATTCCTTTCTTCTATAAATCTGTTTCCACCTGAGAGAATGGAGGTAGGGTCAAGTACCTTGCTAAGTATCATGCTAAAGTACCTTGTGAATTAATCAATGCACATATACATACATACAAATCTCCATATGTACATTTCAAATGTAGTTGACCCTTTTTCATGGTGCCTAACTCTCTGTGATGTGAGGAGGATAAAGTTAATGATATGTGTATATGAAAGTATACATATGAAAGTACCAAGCACAGAAGAGGCCTGGATGATGAGGAAGGATGAGTCATGCATCTATGGGGAGACACATTCCAAGCAGAGGGTGCAGCTAGTGCAATGACACTATGGAAGGAAAGAGTTTGCATGTATCAAGAGAAACAGAATGATTGATATGGCTTAAGTATAGGGATCAGAGACAAGAGTGATATATAATGATATGGGAAAATAAGCCCGGAGAAGATCACACAGAACTGGCAGAAATTTGGATTTTATTTTATTTTATTTTTTAAGGATTTATTTATTTATTTGAGAGAGAGAGCAGGAGAAAGGGCAGAGGGGGAGGAGCAGAGGTGGGGATGGGGGACAAGCAGGCGTGAGCTGAGCACAGACCTGACACGGGGCTTGCTGCTGGGTTCACTGTGGGATTCCGGATGTGGCTCAGTGTGGGGCTCGATCTCAAGACCCCAAGATCATGACCCACACCGAAACCAAGTGTAGGATGCTTAACTGACTGTGCCACTCACTTGTCCCTGGATTTTATTCTAAGTGCAATGGTGTGTCATTTAAAGCTTTTGAGTAAGGGAGTAGAAAGATCCCCTTTACATTTTTTTAATATATCACAATAGCTACTATGTGGGGAGCAGACATTCGTGGAGTGGGGCCAGCATAGAAGCCAGAAGATGAGTTAGGAGGTGTTACAGTCACCCAGAGACTAACTGAAAGGAACATCTCTTAGAGAGACAATCATGGAGATGGTAATGGTGGACACATAAGGGTATGTTGTTGTGGAAGAGTCAACAATCAAAATATAAATGCTTTTGCTGACATTGAATGCTCCTTCTAATTTGACTTAATCCTTTTTTATAACTTGATCTTATACTTCATTTCTACATGCCTCTTGCGCTATTCAGTTTATGGTACAGTTATGCTCCTTTGTTCTTTCTTGCACTCATGCCTTGCTCACATCTCTTTAGTAAAATGCCCTCTTAATTTAAATAATCTTTAAACTTTCTGATTATAAAAATGCCCCCATAATATGTGCATGTTTATTTTATAAATTGTATGCATGAATATTATTAAATCATATGGTATTATTAAAGCCCATTTTTTTAAAATAAAAAAGCAAATACACATGAGGATGAAGGTTCTAAAAATTTCTCCCTCCACTCTAGTAGATGTCTTCTGAACCTCATTCTCTATCCTTGAAGTAAGCACATTTCATTTAGTCTTGGCTGTCATTTTTTACTGAGTCTTTGAGATCTGACTCAAGATGCTTTTTCTATGAAATTTTTCTTAACCACTTATTATTTTGTTCTGAAGTCCTAGAAACGCTTGGATTCTGTCACCTTAATTAAATTAAATTCTGCATTTATCAATCACTATCTGTCATGATTCACTCTATCATATCCTATTTTCTTCACCTGGATTGTAGGCTCCTTGAGGGCACTGACTAATGTCTTAAACTTGCTTTAAATCACATTAATATTTGTTGGCTGGAGGAAGAATCTAATAATATAATTTTTTCAGTCATGGACATCAAGAGTCATTCATTAATTCAGCAAAAATTACCACTGAGTGTCTAATTATAGATCACGTATTCAAGTTGCTGGGTATTAAGAAGTGACAGGACCAGCAAGTTCTCTTCTGTCATACAGCTGACATTCAAGAAGGAGGCTGATAGAAAATTAATAAATAAACAGTTGGTTGTCCAAGATCCTTTAAATTGGTGAGTTATTATTTCTACAGAGAAAACCAGGTAGTTGGAGTGTTAGTTGAGGTAAATGCAATGAATGAAGCCCCTTGATGATGTGTCATGGTCCTATATGATAGGAAGACTGAGAAGAGTCAAGCTTCACTGAAATGAGTTAAAAAATGCTTGCCATTCTAGGTATACAGTTTACCTGTGATCATGGATTTAACTCTAGTTCTATGTCCATGGTCATTAAGATTATTTGAAATTCCTTTGCCATAGTGACCAATTCTAATTTAAAAAAAAAATGTCTAGCCAGTAACTTATAAGTAAGTATAATAAATCAGTAAGGCTAGTGCTAGCTCTTATGATGACCAAATCCCAAATTCTCAGTGGCTAAACATGATAGAATCTGATTTCTTATTTATGTAAGAGTTCCTTGTTAACACTTGACATTTTGAGATTCAGTCTCCTTCCATCTTCCGGCTCCATCCTTCTCTAGGACCTCAGAATTCATCACGTTCAACCAGAGGTTGGGGAAAGAGGGAAGAATCACCTATGGGAGAATTTTGTGGTTCTGTAAAGTGGTGATAGGCACATTCTAGAACGAGGCTATGCCTCGTTCTAGGTGGCTGGGAAAGGTAGCCTCAGTGCATGGTCCTGGAAGAAAAGGAAATGGGTTTTGTAAAAAGCTGGTCAGTATCTGCCACAGTCAGTTTCTCCAGAGCTCCTTTTACTAAGGTGTGAAAAATACCCAAATTTATTGACCATCATAAAGCCAGAGAAAGTGTATATGCTAAAACAAACCTTTGACTTTATCCAGTGACTTTATCCCTGATGATTATTTTCTCTCACTTATTTTATCTTGCCACTGTTAGTATCATACATTCCACTGATCCCCCACAAACTGGCCCACTTTCGCAAATCTAAATAATAAGTCAAGATTCAATCCCAAGTTACAAATGTAATACTTTAATGCAAAGCTTCTTGCCACAAGTAGAAATTCACAACATATACTTTCCAGCTCATTAAACTCAATGCCTCAAAATGACCTGAAGCAGGCACCTCTTTTTCAGAGAAGGAAATGGTTGCTTCACTAGCTGTTAGAATGACTAACAATAAAATGTGTAAATTTATTCAATGATAAGCTCTTTGCCGTATGGTAAAATAATCTTCATTGCTCTCTTTCCTTGTTATACGTAATTTGAAAAATCTGGTTTAATTATTTTGACTTGACTTCTTTATGTATCATTTCTTTTGATTTGAGGGCAGAGGGGCAAGTGGTTAGTAGCTTGGGAAGCCTCAATTCTTTGACTTCTTATCTGTTTTGCTTATAGTCACCATGGCTTTTGCATATTAGACACTTTTTATATTTCTTGGAGCCTCTAAAAATAAATGATGAAGCATTAAGCTCACCAATTATCTCTGGACGGAGGGAGAGAGGGAATTATTTTACTAATTTTATTAACATTAAAAATGAAACTTTTAAAAACATTAGGAAAGAATAGGTACAAACATGTCAGTTCTTATTTAGGGGGGCTGGGATGGGTGTGGCTGTGATGCAGCCTGGAAGGGCAGCAAAAGGAATGGACACTGAGGACCAAGCTTAGCCAGAGGCAGATGCCGCTGCAGTAACTTACATGAAGGAAGTGGGATAGGAAACCAAACTGTGGCCAGAGATATGCAGCTAAGCCTGAACTCAGAGAGGAGGGGAGGTGGTCCATAGAGTAGGAGGCATAAGACAGGAATGGAATCTCTTACAAGGACTGGTTAGCGAAGCAGCTGAGAATCAATTCTCCCTCTTCTTCTCATCATCTCTGCTCCCCAACCACTCTAGGCAACCTTGTTTGAGCTTCCAGAAAGTGCTGAGTTCTTTATAAAGTTTCCTTTTCTGTAGAACACAATGGAAGTTCCATGAATAGGGTAAAAATTTCCTCTCCTATCACTCCACAGCAAGTTCAAGAAATGATTCTTCTATTGCTTACTTATGTATAGGTAATATAATAAAATATTCATTTATAGTCATTCTACCTAATTTATTGAGTTATTCCTTATGTAACCTCTGTTTTGTATCTTCTGCATGTCAGGGGCAGGTATATAAAAATGAAGTAATATAACATCAAGGGTTTTTTTTTACTGCAAATAGACAAGCATGTAAATGAACAATTAAAACACAATTCAACAACTCCGGTTCAAGATGCCTGGCTAAGAAAATCCATTTGCTTTTCCTCCTTCCATAATCCTACTGAAATGATAGAAAAAATAAATGAACCCACAGTGAAAGTAGAACCACCACACCCCTCCCCCCAAAAAAAAGGCAGAGTCACTGCATACCATTGGGCAATAAAAAAAATCTCACTAATTTGTTTTTGGCAGTCCTTGGAAAGGGCACCATCAGCAGGCCTGGAATGTTAAAGAATTTCTGGAAGACACATAGCAGATGGGCTTGGATTGAAACTGTGGTTTCTCTTGAGTCTGTGGTCCATAAAAACGAAATTGGATACCATTCAAGAGTGAATTTTCCCAGCTGAGTTCAGGAAAAATCCCCCATCTGATATCCAAACTTGCAAGCAGTAATAAGCCAAAGATGGTCAGGGTGGTGATGATTAAGAGGCCAATCGGCCCAACTGCTCCAGTCTCCATGGGAGAAGCTGAGTCAGGATTTGCAGCAGTTGAACGATGCAGGAACAGTTCTTTAAACAAATGAAGCAATTGATTAATGAGAAAAACCAGCATGAGTATTGATTCCAGGGAAAGAAGTGGAACAAAACAATAGACAAGGACCTTCTAGGATCAGAGGCACGCTCTATCTTTGTTCATATTCTTCCATCCGCTGTAGTCGAAGTTTCTATGGTTAGCAACCTCTTCACTGCTGAGGGAGAAAATGGTTGCCTCATCTGCTGAGATATGGAAGATATGTCTAAGATATCCAGCATCTGTCTAATTATAGTAAAAGGAGTAAAGAAAAAAAGAGACATGAGCAAGGAAAATAAGTAGAAGTAAAATTTTCTGATCTGAACAAAGACTTGACAAAGATCGTAGATAATTAAAACAAATGGAAAAAGAGACACAGCTAGGCATGTAATTATTAAACTTCTGAACAAAAATAAGGAGAAAATCCTATAAGTAAAAGGAAAGAAAAACTTGCTTACAAAATTGAGAATCAGACTAATAGCAGAATGCTCAGTTATCACACAGGATGTTAAAAAATAATGAGGCAATGTCTGCAAAATTTTGAAGGTTTTTTTTTTTTTTTTTTAGAGAGATTATGTATGTGAGTGGGAAGCAGGGGTGGCAGAAGGAGAGGGAGAGCAAAAATCTTAAGCACATTCCACACCCAGCCTGGAGCCTGATGCTTGATGTGGGATTGGACCTCACAACCCTGAGATCATGTCCTGGGCTGAAATCAAAAGTCGGATGTTTAAACAACTGAGCCACCCAGTTGTTTATTTTTTCTGATAATGTTTCTCCCGGTCACTTTCTAATATATTGTATAATGTATGTCATTTATTTTATCTCCTTTCCTTTCCCGGAAGGAAAATGTTTTTTGCACTGAGGGTCCTATATCCACTAAATTACCATTCAAGTATTAAGACGAAAAGTAAGCTTTCAAACTTATCACTCATGCCTTTCTCCTCCCTCTGCTCCCTCCCTCCCCTCTTCATTGCTTCGTTGATTCCTTCCTTCCTTTCTTCCTTTCTCCCTTCCTTCCTTCCTCCCTTTGTCGGTCTCTCCCTCCCTTCCTCTTTCTCTCCCATCCATCCAGACCAAAGGAGATATCAAAATATGAAGTGTTTTTCTCTGGGGAGAGATATTACAAGATTTTTAAATTTTCTTTCTTCTTTTTTTTTTTTTTTTTGGTATTTTCTCCCTCCCTCTTTTTTCTAACAACTCACTATTTTGCTGCTACTTCTATACACAAACCCAACCACAATTTGTTAAATATATTTATTTGCCAGGTTCTGACCTATACTATTTATGTATATCTCAAATGATCCTTACAATGACCCTATAGGGAATATGAAACTCAAGTATATGATCTATAAAATTAAAAGAGTAATAATTTATTATTTAGCCCCCTAGTCAACCCAAAGATCCTTTCTCCAGTCCTCTTCTTACTGCCTCAGTCTCTCAAAGGATGGGGAACACATTGCTTCATTAGACAACTTATTCCTTTGAAGGAATTTTCAGTCTACTCAGCTACCTGGTGCTATAGTTTGTCACATGTTCTGGGTTCTTGTTAACCTGGGCTGTTGGAAGATGATGATCATGTTGATGTTGATTTTCAGGTTTATGAGAGAGCTGGATGAAATGAACGGAATAGAGATCTAAAAATAAAAGAATAGAAGGTATTTCAGCATTTCAGGAAATAAAAGTAAGTGGATAATTCAGGCACAACTATATCACACAAAGAGAAGAATAAACATGAAATGCGTTATCAGGGAAAGGAATTGGAGAAAAGGATTATAAATGGGTTTGAGTTGCTTATATTTATTTTTCAAGGAGAGTGTTGGATTAGAGGGAACAGAAAACAATTAAATTGAAGTCAATTAATGTGTCAGGACCAGTGACACGATACCTTTGCTTTCTATTTCACATACCAGTCAAGTGTAGGTCAAGCTGAGCCCCTCAGAAAGCTTTGAAAATGCCCATGTCCAAGGAAGTGATGAGAGAAATTTGTAGGTTTAGGAAAATGTCTGCATTTCTTTAGCTCCAGCCAGAAATGACAAATGGCAAAAGGTCAGAAGCTACAAATAAAGAAAGAGTAAATCATCTTTGTTGTTCAAGGAGGTGTTTTGTTTAGTTTACATTTTTCCACTCAGGTAAGTTTGTCAGTACGTTCTTTCCAGATAAGTATGCTGTGGATTTACAACAATTTGTGCTAGGGAAAAATTCATTTTTGATAACTTGAAAATCTATACCATAGTTTTAAGGAGATACATGAAAAAGCATAACTGCCATTTTTGGAGGGTCTTCCCCCCCCCAAATTGGCCCAAACCTGCCCTATGTGAAGTCTACGCAGCTCAGTAAAATGCAGCTCAATCCATTCAGATGCTCAGGCCAAAAATCTAGGAGTTCCCCTGACTTCTCTTCCCATCCCCGTTCCTTCAACGAATAGGCAAAAGTTAGAGGTTGTGCCTCTAAAATTAATCCCAAGTCTGGCCTCGGGATATGACCTTAATTACCATCATTCTGGTGCAGGCCACTGTCCTTCTTCTCTTGCCTGACCCATTCCAGTAGCCTCCTACCCGGTCTGTGTCCACTCTTGTTACCCCATGCTGTATCCTCATCACAGGAGCCGGAGCAATATGAGAGCTTGTCATGCTCTCCTCAAAACCCTGTGAGGGCTTCCCCTCTTACCCAGAGTAGAAGCCAGAATGGTCTTCTGAGACCTGTAGGGTCCCCCATAATCTGACCCTCTTTTACTCTTGTTCACTCCACTCCAGCCACCACTCTCCTTGGGGTTCCTGGAACACATTAGGCCAGTCTAGTGCTTTTCTGTTAGGCATTTCCTTTGCCTGGAACCCTCCTCCTGCAGATAACCACATGGCTTGTTCTTCCTCTTCTTTCAAGGGACTGCTGAAGCATCCTCTGCCAACCATCCTGTTCAAAATAGTGACACATCCCAGCCTTCTCTGTTCCTTTACCTGCTTTATTTTTTCTGATAATGTTTCTCCCGGTCACTTTCTAATATATTGTATAATGTATGTCATTTATTTTATCTCCCCAAATAAAATATAAACTTTTTTGTTGGTTGGTTTAGATTTGGTTTATGTCTCTATACCTCCAGGACAGCTCCTAGCACATAGTAGGTGTTCAAAAAAATCCTTTTGGAATAAATGTGATTTAGAAATAATATATGTTTATAAAAGGCACATTTTACAAAGTGAAAATGTTGTTTCTTTGGTCTCAATTTGGCAAAAAAAAATAAAAAATGGATACCTTATAAGATAGGACAGCAAGATTTGTCACAGGGCTCAGGTTAATAAGCAATGGCTAACTTTTTCATTAATTAGATCCTGGAGAAACATGACTGAATATTAAAAAATAAAGTTTTTTTTGCATGCTGGCTTTAAAAATATTTTAACTATATATTTCAATGATACCCTCCAAAACAAAGAAGTTAACTGAAGTTAACTTTATATAGCCTGGAAAAAAATTCATAATGGCATGTAATATTCTTTGGTATTTATTTTAACTGTATTCAGATTTTCAAATTAGTGTCAGTTTTAAATAGGTATAAAAATGGAATAAAATAGCCTAAGGAATCTGGCACAGAGTGAATCTGAAGTGATATGAAACCTCAGTTCAAAATCAGAAGTCTTGTGATTCCACTCAAACTTTTTCTGGACTGCTTTGTGGCTAGTGCAGAATTTGGGATTCCAAGAGGTTTAGAGGTTCTGCCCCCGTGAAGCCCATGGTCAGACGGACAGATGCAGATTAAGGTTTCTCTTCTTAGCAGTGCTAGCGAGAGGAAGCAAACAGAATGTCAGATCCAGTCATTTGGTGATAATTCCAGAGGACATTTTCCCAAAGGAAGTCAATGAGATTTTACTTCTAGAAGATGTTGAAGATGTTTCTAGTGTTATTTGTAAAATGTTTGCTTAATTTCTAATTCGTATTTCAAATACACAAGCAGAAAATGACTCAGAAGTAGGGGATTCTCCATGAGGTCCATTACATATCCTTCTTGTTTTATAATTTTTTTAATATGTTATGCTAGTCACCATATAGTACATATCCTTCTTACTGTGCTTCACCATTCAGATATGTGATTTTCCAGGTCTTGCAATAGCTGTCTCTTCATTTGGGTACCCAAAGCTGGGTTAGGTGCCCATCCTAGGGGCCTCCACAGTATCCTACTTCCCACATCAGAGCGCATGCATTTTAACTGGCCTCTTGCAACCTCTGTTCCCCCAGGATAGCTGAGAGTGGCTCTGAAGGCAGGGAGGGAGTTGGCATTGGTTCTGGTGGGATCCACAGGACATGGCGCACTAGCCGAGTTGGTGGTTCCAACCATGTAAGGAGAACATGATAATAAACGAATATCTTCCTCGATGGATTATCTCACCCAGATAATAGAAATGAGGAAAGGAAATCCTAAAATATCAGGCAACAAATCACTTAAAATTCTAAAAGTGATATTTAAAAATCTAATTTTTGTCCATCAATAGGACTAGAGCCCTATCGCAGTTATTCTTCCATTTCCTCGTTCCTAACACTTGGAACCAATCCCAAAAGGAATTTATTTTAAAAAGATCCTTGACTTTATATGATTAGATAGAAAATAGAATTAAAGTTACTTGTTTTGGGGTTCCTGGTTATCGCTCCTGCCCATTGCTGATAAGAGACAACACCAGATAATCAAACTTCTGGAAGTTTGATTTCACCTACAGATATCCTTTCCTGAGTGCATTTAAGTTGTTCTCATCTTTTCCCCTTTTAGCTTGGTGCTTTTAGTTTCCAGTGACTTAAATTAACTCTTATGCAAAAGCAGGGAAAAAAAAGAGCAAGAATTCAAAGAAATGTGTCCCTTGTGTGCGATTGATTCTCAGCAGTTTGTTATTAAATCTTTAAATAATTAAATACAAGAGAAAACATTAAAGCGACATTAAAAAACCAACCATATGTTGAAAATATAAATGGAGAGGAGGGGAGTGGAGATAGCCATAGAATTAAAACTGCTCTTCATTAACCTTGCTCTGTGGTGTCTGTGCTGATCATTTCTATGCATGGCCTGTGTATAAGATCCTCCTGGCAAGGCTGTGGGTAGGAGAGGTGGGCTGAGCTTCTGGAAGAGGGAAACTGTCTGAAACAGTTTGCCAAGAGGAAAGGTCAGTTTGGAAGGAGACACAAGCAAAGACATGAGTGTAGAAATGATGAGTGGGTCATCGAAGGGTCCTTCAAACAAGTTGTTCTGGTTTTTTTTTGTTTTGTTTTGTTTTGTTTTGTTTTTTAATAATCTGGAATGTTCCCAAAATAGAAAACTTCCTTCCTTCCAGAGCACATGACCTGAATGGTAAGGTGGCAAGTCAGTAGTGATAAGAATACAGAGTGCTACCATGGGTGACTCACGGGCAGGGGTTTATTAAATGCTGGTTAGAAAACTATATATATATAACGAGAGGAAAGTGGGCAGAAGCCAAGGTCCCAGATGTGGAGAGCATGCAGAATGTCATGTGGATTTAACTATGTTCCCCGATACTCAGATGGTGAAGTCCTAATCCACAGTGCCTCGAAAGGTGGCCTGATTTGGAAATAAGGTCCCTGCAGATGTAATTAGTTAAGATGTGATCCCACTGAAGTAGGCTGGGCCCCTATTCCAGGATGACATGTGTCCTTCTAAAAATGGGAAATGTGGATGAAGATACACACAGGGAGAATGCCATGTGAATATGAAGGCAGAGACTGGGGCAATGATTTCACAAGCCAAAGAATGTCAAGATGGCCAGAAAACCAGCAGCAATGAGGAGAGGCCGGGAACAGATTCTTTCTCCACAACCCTCAGGAGGAATCAACCCTGCTGACATTTTGGGCTCAGACTTTTAGCCTCCAGAGCTGAGACAATAAATTTCTGTTGTTCAAGCTGCTCTGTCTGTGGTACTTTGTTATGGCAGCCCTTCCAAACTAATAAACCAAGGAAGAGCAAAGTTCTGAGTTTTGTGTCGTTTTTCACCTCTTGCACGATTTAGGTGGCCTTCCACCCAATACTGCCTTGTTGCTGGTCAGTCAGCAAACGCTCCCATGTGGCATTGCTGCATACCAATTAGCAAACATCTTCATACGGCATTGCGGTGTGTGTCAAGGAGCAAACGCACCTTCCACTCTTTCTAGCACTCAGCACAGTTCCAGGCACTCAGGGAATGTGAAGAATCTAAAAAGGATTCTTGCCATTGAGTAGTTTGCGGCATAGACCAGATATTCCTTTGAGCGTTCAAGTGAGTGAGGCACGCTTGCAGAGCACGAGGGAGGCTTTGCAGAGGAAGTAACAGCCATGGCGGCGGCATCGAATTATTGAGAGCCATGGGTCAGATGCAATATCACAGGTACATCATCTTCAAGGACAGCCCATGAGCTAGTCAGCTTTATCATTCAGAGTTCACGGAAGAGAGAACTGCATCTGGAGCTGTGAGGAACTCGCCCAGTATTGCACTGTTCATAAATGATGGAGCTGTCATTTGAACCCAGGTCCATCTAACCAAACTAAGTTAGAAAAAAGTAAACTTCTGTATTATACTGTTGTGGCTGCTGTGGTTATCTGGCTCCAAATTGCACACTTATAGCAGAATTGGGATTTTAATCTTGGCCTCAACAAACCATTCAAAGTTAATTTCATTAGACACCGCGCTGCTTATTTTTTTTTAAATAAAAATAAACACGTATTTTTAAAACTGTGAGATTTGTAATTAACTCTCGGTTTAAAATACTATTGCTTAACTTTTCCCACTCCTCATCTGATCTTGCTTAGCTGAATGGCTGTGATTTCCCTTGAGGTCAAAAATTATGTCAGATGTGTTAGGACCTTGATAAATAAGTTTTTAGGAAAAAACAATGTTAAGTTAGATTTCTTTGATTTCTCTCCTCTCCACGTCTCACTCCAAAAAGAAAACCTGCTTTTAACTTGGGATCATTCTTGACTCATGTTATTCTCTAACACCTCACATCCAATGTATCAATCAGCAATCCTTCACATCTATCTTAAAAATACATCTACCATGACCTCTCTAATCCAAATTATCATAAATTCTGGATGCATTACTGCCAAATTCTTCTAACTTGTCTCTCAGCTTCCATCCCTGCTGTTTTAATGAAGGACCCTCTGGTCTGAGAGTTCCATTGAAAAAGAAAGGTAGGCCTTGTTTCTCCTCCCTTTGAAGCTCTCCAAGACCTTTTCCTCATACCCAGAACCTACTGAGTTCATACCTAAGGTATTTCCTGTCTCTACCTCCAGATTATTTCTTTGACCACTATGATTCTCACTCCCTGGGCTCCAGCCACACTAAGCCACCTTTCTATCCCTTGAGGGCACTGAGCACACTCCCTTCTCAGGACCTTTGCACTGTGTTTTCTGCCTGGAATGGTGCTTCTGCAGATGTCCCCATGGCCTTGTCACATGTTTCCTTCAGGGGTCTGCCCAGATGTCAGTGTATAGGAGAAGTTCTCTGCCCGTCCTGTATGCAATAGCGCATCTTCCACCAAAATCAGGTTCTACCCCCACACTGTTTCATTGTCCTCCATAGCATTTATCTTTGTCCCTCTCCACTAGAATGTAAGCTTCATGAGGACAAGGGCTTCTGTCCTCATTTACTTCTGTATCTAGAACATTGCCTGTCACACAGACATTTGACACATATTTGTTGACTGATTAAATGAATGAAGAAAGATTTTAGTGGTTACAGGACTGTTGCCTCATCTCTGTGAATATCAAAGTAAATCCATTGCCTTATATGTGAGTAGTGTTTCAAAGCATTTTCATGTACATTAAGTAAAAAAAACCCCTCAGAAAGTCTATGAGAATTTGTGGAATAGATATTTACTCTGAAATAAGAGGGTTACACATAGGTGAGGTGACTTAGCCTGGGTCACATAGTTAATAATGGACTTGCCAGCTTTGAAAACAGGGTCTGCTCTTTCCTTTAAACTCAGAGTCTTTTCATAAAGCCACACTCCCCTTGCAAGTCTTGACAAATCTGGTAGCTACTTCACCATCCTGATGTACCACGCTTATTTAATATCTGCCCTGGCTAGTCGGAGGTATTGAGTGCAAGTCGAGGACAAAGCCATTTTGAGGATTTGGCTTGGGACCACCTGAGTTTGCAATCTTGCTGACGATGTCAATAGACTGTACTTGGAACTATTCTTACAGTGAGAGCTGTTCTCAGAAAGGCTTATGTGACTTTGAATGCTTTTGAGTGTGCCAACTCTGAAGGAATCTTTTGAATCTCTTCAGATTTAGACTTCTCTTTGAATCATGAGATCTTTGGTTGGGTAAAAACAATAAAAAGAAAAACTTTTCTTGTTAGTTATCCCAAAGGATATAGGAGGTTTTTAATAAAGTGGCAAGAGGTGGTCTCCTATGTTTTCAAGGAACTTCCATGGAGCTAGCCAAAAAGATGGCTCATTATGCAGGAAGGGGAGCCAAAAAGCAAAAGAAAAGGTCCACTTACTGTGAAGAGACAAGGGGAGGAACTGTAATGTATGTTTAGCTTCTATTTGCCATTAGGCACACTGATGGCACCCTGTCAGCAATGCAGCAGAGGAGTGAGCCAATAAGAAAAAGCTGGGAGAGACAGAACAGAAGCAGCTGTGTCTCAAAGCCCCAACTTTATTTGGAAATCCAAGCCTTATTTTCTCTCGGGGCTTGTGGATTTGCCACGTGCATTGACAGCGACATTCCTTCTCAGCTGTTTGTTTCCCGCCCTTCCCCCCCACTCTTAATTAGCCAATAAACATACACCAGGAATGCTCAGAAATGTGTAAGAGCAATGGAAGATACACAAGACACATGAGCTGTGCACCCGGCCCTTGAGAAGCTTATAATTGTTAGTGTAATTGGATACTGCCAAACAAATTGGAGCAGGAAAGTGGACAGTATATGTTGAATTATGTCTCTCTGGACCTTCTTTTGAAGCCTCATCACTTGGACACCCCCCTGGACAAGCTCCATAGATTCATCATTTATTTATCTATCTATCTATCTATTTATTATTTTAACATTTATTTATTTATTTGAGAGAGAGAGAGAGCACAGAGAGAGAGAGAGAGAGAGAGTGGGAGAGAAAAAAGCAGGCTCCCCACGGGCATGGAGCCCAGCCTGGGACTCGATCCCAGGACCCTGGATCATGACCTGAGCTGAAGGCAGATGCTTAACCAGCTGAGCCACCCAGGTGCCCCAAACTCCATAGGTTTACAAGGTATCCTTTCAGCATCAGACCCAGCCTGTGTACATTCTAATGATAAGAAGCCAGACTTCGATTCAACGTTCACCTATAAGCAAGCATTTATTGTCTACTATTTGCCCACATAGTTTTGTGCCTGGAAGTAGGCCCAGTGTAGGCAGAACCTTTTTTCTGAACAGGGGAGTTTCCCCAGGTTTTCCCTGCCCTCCATTCCTTGTTTGTCACTGGGAATTCTGCCTTTTAGCCTTTTAGTAAACACAGGAGACCAGTCACTGGATATCCATGGAATAACATTTCATTTTCCTCAGGGGTATAACCACTTGACAACCAGCATGGAAGCCAGGAAACAGACCTGTCCAGCAGCCTGTGTGCAGCAAAGAAATTTATTACTATTTCCTATTTCTTCCACGGGAAAAAAAGAGCTATAGCCTGTATTTTGACATTTTAAGAAGACTTACAGGAGTTATGCCCCATCAAATGAGCTGACGTTATGACACGCTGACACTAATGTTCAACAAAGCACATTTATTGCAGAATTTAGAGGCTAGTCACATACCTCCAAGGCTTTCTTATTACTATGATTTCTTCTTGGGCCTGCCTATCTTGAGGTTTCAAGAAAGGAAACTCTTCAGCTTTATTCCTGAGAATTAAGCTGACATGGGCACCTTGTGCATATTCTCTTATCTTTGTTCACCAACGAGGCTGATAAATCATACATGGGCTTGTAATTATTTCAGTACCTTCTTCTGAAGGGTAATTCAAAGTATTCTAGCTTCTTTTTCTAGTATTGAGGATATTTGGGAAAAACACATTTATATTTTCCCAGTTTTGCTCTGTTTTGGTATCCACAAAGCGTATTTTCTATTGCAGAGAACGATCTGTGGTAGTTGGAGTGCCTAATGTCAATCAGTGTTGAGCATCACCTTTGTGCTCATCCCTGTGGAGGATTTCAGTTCAGTCCAATAACACTTTGATGAGCACCAGCCAATTGTACAACCCTATGGCAGGTGCTGCAGGGCACAATAGATGAATTTACAGTTTCAGAGAGGACACAGGACATGCACACAAGTAATATATCCAAGGTCGGTGTCATAAGGAAAGCATAAGCCAATTGCAGTAACAGTTCAAAGGCATAATTCAGCTAAAATGTAAGCTCCATGAAGGCTCTATTTTGAAGGCTTTGTATCACCAGTGCCTTCCTTACCATCTGGCATGTGGTTGCTTCAAGGTAAGTACTTGTTGACTGGATAAAGTCTATCTGGGAGTGAAGGTAGGAGAGGAAGGCTAGGAAAAACTCTAATGTTGAAGTCTGTGGATAGCTGAAGGAAATAGCAGGAAAGTATTCCAAGTGGAGGGCAAGGTATTTGTTAAATTATGGGGGCCGTAAGAGCTGTGGAACATCTTGGCAGGGTTTGGCTAGAGTAAATGGTACCTACATGACAGTGATAGAAAGAAAAGTAGATAATTCTTGGGGCCAAATTATGGTGATTTTATAGATCAGATTGGGGATTTTGAATTATTTTATTGGCATTGGAGGAACATTAAAGTGTTTTGAGCAGGAGCTTGGTGTGATCTGAACCATGGTTTGGGGAAACTGATGTGGTAGTGATGTGTAAAATGTAGCTCCCAAACTTAAATGTACATTAGGTTCAACTGGGAAGCTTTTCAGTCACACAGGTTTCTCTATCCCACACAAGATGGAATGAATTGGCAAGTCCATCATCTGCATTTACACCAAGTCCTCAAGGTAATAGCCGATGAAGTAGTTCACAGAATTCAAGATTAGATTCGTCTGGGGTCAGTGCTTTTGGGACAGATGGAGGGAAAGATTGCAGGCTCATATGGGTCAATGAAAAAAAATCAGAGGAAAGAAAGTTCTGAGACCAGGAGAGTCTACAGAGACCTCCTGCAGACCTCTTGTCCCAGAAATGGGAGCCAAGCTTGAGTCAGGCACCAAGGAAATAATTCTTGAGAGGAGAATATGAACCTAAAATATTTGCTGGTCTAGTAACATGAGCAGGAATCAGGACTAGCAAGCAGAGGAGTGTGACACATGACTGCTGGGAACAAGACCACTCTTCTTGTCTACACCTGCCAGGAGAGCCCCAGCAAAGATCTTCCCAGAAAGCAATTGAGTACATCAATCATTATTTCCCTGTATCAGAACTTTCTTTTGTATTTGGCACTTGAGTGGAGATTTTGTGTGAAATTCATATGTACTCAGAGAATCAATAAGAGAGGTTGGTAAGTGTTCTCGAATCCACTGACTTTTTTTCCCCCTAACTTGAGAACACTGCAATAATAACACTGCAAGAAGACTTAGCCTTATTTCAAGGGCAATTCAAGACTACAGAATTAACAGCAGTACTCTTTTAAAGTCAAAGCATGACTTTCCACCTGTAATAAAAGAAACCTGAAACACAACTAAAAAAATAAAAGGCTTCAAAGATTTATTAACTCTTTGAAATGCTATTCTAAGCAGTATATTTAAAAGTCTATTATAGGGAAAGGTATAAAAATTGGGGTGGGGATTACACATGAAAATTTTTATTCCATTTCATTTTATTCCCTTTAAAAGAACAAAGATTTATTTAGGCACCAATGGCCAAGTAGCTTGGTTTTGAAAAGAAGGACCTGGGTAACATAAAATAATGGAGAGAACAATGCACAGGGAATTGAAGAACTGAGTGATATTATAAATAACAACAACAATAATAGCGGCAATGCTACACTTAATTTAGTGATCTCTATTTACCAGTCCCTGGGCTAAGTGCTTTACGCACGTCATCTCATGTAATCCTCATAATGACCCTGTGAAGTTGGTATGATTATAATCTTCATTTCACAGAGGGAAATTGTGATTTGGAGAGGGTAGATAACTTGCTTATGTTCAAATGACGCCTAAATGGAAAATGGTAACGCAACCTGAATCTAAATGCATACCGCTAACCAGTGCTTCCTGATTTTATCAGTGATGGGCTATCTTATCTTGCTGATAATACTTACTTGAAGTACTTACTAAATCCTCACAAAAACTGTAGTAGTCAGGTACTATCATTATTTCATTACCATTTTATGGATGAGGTCACTGAGACCCTGGAAATTTGTTAAGTTCCCCAAAGTCATACCCCTAGCAAGTAGAGAACCTGCCATTGAAATCAGATATTCTAATTCAGAATCTGCCTCTCAGTCTAGTGACATACAAAACATATTTCCTAGTAGTAAGCCACCAGGCTATCTTCTTATTCTTGTCCTCTTCAATATTTTCACTAACATTGTGTTAAAATGTTGATGACATAAATCTGTAGCAATGTAGTGATCACATTGGATGATTGATTTGGGATTTAAGTAAAATCTAAGAGATAGGACAAACTGAATCTAACAAAAGGATGTGCAAGAGGGATAAATATCGGAACTTCTTCATGGATCAAGGGCCATAGCTACCTGATGTGGTGACATGGGGCTAAGAGAAAGAAGGGGATCTCTTCGTAGGTAATGATAGGGAGTTTTAGGTGACAATAAGCACAATGTGAGTCAAAGATGGTTAATAGCACTTTGTTCCCAACCTCTCAACAACATGAGCACACTTAATGCTATCTTAGGGCAGTAATAGTACCTCTTTGCTTGTAGCTCATCAGAAGAAATCTGAAGTGCTGCATTCTGTTCTAGACACCAAAACTTAGCATGCTAGAGAGATGATGTGACTTAAGATCATGTTATATGGGAGTGGATGAAAAACTGGGAATGTTTAGCCAGGGGCAGAAATGACACAGTGGGAG
The DNA here is from genome assembly GCF_022355385.1 of Mustela nigripes. NCBI lineage: Eukaryota > Metazoa > Chordata > Mammalia > Carnivora > Mustelidae > Mustela > Mustela nigripes. Next base: position 93,851,886 of record NC_081562.1, read on the forward strand.
AAAAATCACTGCTTTCATGTGTTTACGGGACTTTCAAGGAGGAAATGTTATTTGATTGTTCTTTCTACTCAAAATAAAAATATGAGTAGAAAATTAAATTTAGCTTATAAAAGAAGAATCTTTCAAGAAGTTGGAGCTTTGGGAAGATGAAACTGGTTGGCTCATGTGAGATTATTAACTAACTCAGATATTTGTTAGAATCACGTATGGGCCATTCTAACACTGCAGACACTCAGGCCTCAACTCCAGGGAGATGTAGGGAGGGAATGTGATATTTTTTAAAAAGTTACCCAGGTGATTCTAATGTTCAGCTGGGACTGAGAACCACTCACATGAAGGATAATAATGATAATGACTATTGATGGGTACTATGTGCCATGGACTACACTACATGATCTACATGTGTAATCTCATTTACAACCTCATTTTGTCATCTTAATAACAATTTTTAATGTAGTGATTATGATCTTATTTTACTGATGGATAAGCTGAGCCAAATTTAATTATTTACCCGAGGTCTTCGAGGGTAGTAGATATAATAGGGTTGGTGCCGCCACCTGGTTACCAGGGTGGCGGAGGTTCTTGGAAGGTAGAGCTCCAGACTCAAACCCAGGTGAGATGAACAGGCATGAGATTTTGTTGCCTCCAATGCTGCTTTGGGATTGCAGTGGTAAGTTGGAGTAAGTAACAGGAATTTGTGATTTTGTTACCAACTGAGACTTCTAACATACAATAGATCTTTAGGTTAAAGTTTAGAAATGAAGTTTAAAAAGATATTTATACTTTTAGCACCAGAAATAAGTAGATTTTATTAAGATAAAGGAGAACCAGATTACAACCAGAATAGATGTATGGAAAGGCAAATACTCCAGACCAACAAAATGAATTCACTGTAATAAGAATTCCAGGAAAGGAGATATAAGATTTGGGAGATAAAGTTGAGGGGAACGTCCAGAAAAAAAGTAAAGAAATCTCTGAGGTTTTCATTATTCAGGTAAAAATAATTCTCTGAAATAAAGTTCTAAGAAGACCTGTTGCCTGAAAAGAGCAAGAGCGAAGATGGTCTCCTTTCTGATATGACTGGCTCAAGGAACAAGTGATTATAAGTTGTGCTCAATCTTTCTCTCTCTCTCTTCTCATCTTTTCATCTTTGTGGTGAGCTTCAATCTTTCTCAGTTTATTTCAGGAATTGACATATGGCATGATGCCTGATGGCAGCAACATCAGATTCATATATCTCTGGTGTTGTTAACTTGAAAAGCTAGACAGATTTTTCCCTTGCAAGCACCAGTTGAAAAATTCTATGGAAGACTTTTTATTGGCTTAGCATGAGTCATGTGCTCATGTTTAAATCAGTCATTGTGTCCAGGGGATGAGAGTCACATTCCCCAAAACATAGTCAGGAAGTATGGCTTATTATGGAAAGACTGAGAGGGTAGGAGGGGCTGCTAGGCAGAAAAAGACATAAGCCACTCAAAACATGCTTAGCAGTGAACCAATAGGGGTTTTCCTGTTAGAGTTAAGAAAAAGGCACAAATATTCCTTGGCATCACTATTTAACATTATTCTGGAAATTTTATCTAATTGGCCAAGGTAAAAAAAAAAACAACACAAAAGTGAAATATGAGGTGTAAGTTTAGGAAGAAAAGAGACAAATATATTTTTTAAAAGATTAGTAGAGTGGGGAATATAACTTAAAAATATCAAATAATGCCAGTAGGGCACACTACTTAAAACAGTGTTAGAGGTTAGAGTAGAAGAATAGGTTCTACAATAGGTCATTCTCATGGATAAAAGTGATATTTCAAGTTGGTAGAGAGAAGATGAGTTATTCAGTAAGTGAATAATTTGGACCAATTTAGTAAATGGTTTTTCTCCAACCGGAAAGAGAAAAGTATATTATTATTTCATACCATACACAAAAATATTTTAAAACTGTAATTATTATTGAGCAAAATATACATTTTTAAAAAATTTGATGAGGATAGATTAAAAAGGAAAATCTCAAACCCAAAAACCATAAAAGAAAAAATGTTTGAAAATTTAAAACTTCTTTGCAAGGAAAGATATAATAGCAAAACGACAAGAGGAAACTGGGGTAAAATAGGTATAATATGTATAAACTATATTTCCCCAAATAATATTCTAAACATATTACAAATCAATATGAAAAACACAAATGAGCAAATTTTTTAAATGTGCAAAAAGAACAGGAAATTCACATAGATAATACAAAAGCCAATCATAATGAGAAAATTAAAAGATTAATTTTGTGGTGATATGGGGTGAAGGTGATTCATACCATTGGGGGAAGTAGACTTTGATGAAATTCTTTAAAAGATAATTTCACAGTATCTCTCAACATTTAAAATGTGCTTACTCTTTCATTCAGCAATTCCATACAATCCTAATTGTATATGTAAAAGTGCAAAGAAAGTGGGGTATTTTTTGTTAGAGCAAACATTTAGAGATAATGTAAATGTCCATTAGTAGGGAATAGACAAAAGTAAATATGTTATCTTCATATTATACATTATTATGAAGATTTTAAAAGGAATAAAGTAGATCTTATAGACTGGTATGGAAAGTGTTGATGATATATTATTCAGTGATAATATGATTTGCAAAGTATGTGTAGCATGATCTAATATTTGCTTAGAAATAGAAATCTGTAGATGTATATATCCACATTCTTGCATGCACATGTGATAAGGCTTTGTTACAGGTACAGAAAGCTTTAGCGTTGTTTTTGCCAGACAATGAAAATGGGATATAATTTTCTTTCCTTTTCTTTCTTAAAAAAATTTAAAACTCATAATTTTCCTTAATATAAAATTTTCAAAAATAAAATTGGTTTCGTTTTATTTGGTTCCTTTCTTTGATGTTTTTAATGATAAATGTTTTAAATAAATTGAGAACTTTATATGTATACACATGTATTAAAGCATAGTGATACCAAGATATGTGCTTTGAAGATATAAACGACAGAAAATGTTTGAGGCATAGATCTTTATGAGAATGTTTAAATCTCAGTAAAGCTGGTAGAAATGTTTAGCTCCACAGGCAGAAAAGAATTCATTGAACTATTATATTCCAACCTGTTTTATCCACCAGAGACTGTCATGTAAATGTCTGACAGAGCTACGCATATGAGAAGTTATACAACATCAGTATTCATTAAGATGGGTCATTCAGTACAAAGTGAGCTCATTTTACCAATATAAATTTTCAGGTATTGGATGAAGGGAAATCAAAGATGAAGGGAAATCCAAAGTGTGACCTTGAGCCATTGCCTGTGGGTATAGTCTTGTTTCATCAATGTCAAGGAAAGCAGTGATAACTTTTAAGTTACCTTGGAGCATCAGCGCATGCAAATTACCTTACGGTTCTCTCCCTTGATGAGAAATCAAGCTAATACATACCTGCCTATTTCATACAGAAGCATACTCTCTCACCTCACACTAATGACAGGGGGACCCAATGTGGGTTACAAAATTTCAAGCTCAGAAAGCATCCAAAAGAAAATGACAAGCAAGAGTCAACCAAAATACATTATAGGATTGTGCTAATTGACTTGGACAGAATTTCTTCAGAGTTTGTTACTGTGGTGTCACTGATGTATCCCAAGGGAGAATGGTGCATAGACTGTGAACAAAGTGTCATGATTTGCACTCATCGCTGGCCCATCTAAGTACGTGGGATTCCCCGGATGCTGGGGTTAACAAGGCTAATAATGAAGTTTCCCTAAGTGACAAGCAATGCAGGTAAGGAAAATTATAATAAGTATCAGATTGCACATCCAACATTTTTCTAGATTCTTTTCATTTCCTGTGAGCCTCTATCAGTGCTCCATTTATATCTCATGCATCTTTCCCTTATTACTGTTCTTTTCCTTTTTTTTTTCTTTTTTTCTTTTTCCCAGCTTAGTGTCTAGTCCTGTCATTTGTTGTGTATGTTTTTCCAGAGGATCAGATTTTATAGTTCTGTGTCAACTAACATTAGATTTGTCAGTTCATCCCTTCTATACCTTTCACATAAAGGCATTCTGTCTAAACAGGGTGTCTCACTTAGAGGGTTACTTAATTACTCTGACATTTGGAAGATGTAGTTCTGTTGCAGGGTCCTTTCCAGACAGGCACTTATGTGGCTATGTTTCTATTCAAGCGTGAACACAGAAAGCATTGGTGCTCCTAAGAAAGTGGCCTTGGGAAGTAATACATCTGGGCTATGAGATGAAATACTGGTGAAAATGTGTTCACTTTTGAAAACTCCCATGCCATTTTGACTTTCTAGTCTCTCTTGTATGGAATGATCTCTTCTTCACTTAGCAAGCTGTTATGCATCCCGAAAGACCCAGTCCCAATGTCTTTTCCTCTGCAATACTTTGACTTCCCTGGGCAAAGCTAGATTTTTTGACCTCTGGTTCTCTTATCATATTATATATGATACCCTTATTATAAGCAATTACTATATATACAATTTAATGTCTCCAGATTGTCATACAATGACTGACATGTAGAATGTATTTAGGAGATGTTTACTAAAGGATGAATGGATGAATGAGCAGGTGAGTAGATGTACAAAGGAGCAGTTAATTAAGTTATTGATGGTCATGGAGAATAAAAGATGAAAAACAAATTCATGGGCAGAAAATATGTAACTCAAGGAGAGTCAGTGTCTTTTTTTTTTAATTTTTTATTAACATATAATACATTTTTATCCCCAGGGGTACAGGTCTGTGAATCGCCAGGTTTACACACTTCACAGCACTCACCAAAGCACATACCCTCCCCAATGTCCATAATCCCACCCCCTTCTCCCAAACCCCCTCCCCCCAGCAACCCTCAGTTTGTTTTGTGAGATTAAGAGTCACTTATGGTTTGTCTCCCTCCCAATCCCATCTTGTTTCATTGATTCTTCTCCTACCCCCTTACGCCCCCATGTTGCATCACCACTTCCTCATATCAGGGAGATCATATGATATTTGTCTTTCTCCGCTTGGAGAGTCAGTGTCTTTTAAGCTGCGGTGATTAGAGACAGTTTTATGGAGGAGGTCAGATTTAAATTGGGCCTCAAAGGATGAGTGAAATTTTGCTACTCTAGTGATCAATAATATTATTCATGAAAGTGCTTTCAGAAGCATAGAAAGTGCCATAAACTGCAAATACTTCATTAATACTTATTATAGTATATTGAATGTACTGAACAACTTGTAACTGATACTCCAGAGAATATTTATAATGGAAAAAAACCCCAAAAAATAAACCTTAAAGCATAGCACAAGTAAATTAAAAATTGTGGTAGATGGTAAATCTACCTATGGCATCTTTTGAATATTAATAAATTTATATACTAATGAACACTTCTGGGAGGAAAAAAGAAGTCCTAAATAGTTTTTCTAATTTCATGACAAGGCAATTATTTGATTTGCAATTTTTGGTCTGTAGTAATATTTGCATTGTGACCCCCTCAGAGACTGAAATTAATTTTCAGGGATATGGTTGGGATCTAAAAAATGTAACACCTTCAAATGCCACATGACCCTCTTCCATCGTCTCTCTGAGTGTCTTTATTTGCAAAATAATTTTGTAATTCTTCATTTCTAAAACTCAGAGTTAGGCTGTAATGTTCTGGAGAGGAGAGAAAGACACATCACTTGCAGTAATACCTATATATTCTAATTGATATTTACAAGCACATATTTAGAAAAATATCAGAAACAGACATAGTTAGACATAAAGACCTGGTTCAGAGTAGACATAAAGACCTGGTTCAGTAGTTTGTCCAGTTAATTTTATATTTATCTGAAAGATTGAGTCCCAAACCTCAAGTTGTCAGACTTAACTAACGGCCATTTGATTCACATTTTCTCAAATGTCCAGATGTATATACGATAGAGCTGCCACGTGGTTTTGAAGAAGCTCATCTGATCAAGTGAGGTTGGGGTAGTGTCAATGGCAGGCTGAGAGTATTGCATGCCTCTTAGTCAGTCTTTAAATGCAATGCCCAAGTTTGCAGAACACTGTTTACCTGGCTTCAGCTGGGTAATTCATCTTCTGGTTTCCATGCCTGAAGCAAGTAGTCCTGAGGGATAGTTTCCAATGTATTTAAATAATTCTAGTACCAAAAATTTTGCACTGAGCCTTATGATGGAAGTCACTGGGAAGTCATTAAGTGGGCAGAATCTGGGTTGGCTTATCAAATCTCTAATTTTGGGTTTTATGTTTGAAATGCTATTTAGAAGGGACATCTTGCATTTTACTATAAAGTCTAAAATTTACTAGACATGACAAGGGGAAAATGAGGGTCAGTTGAAAAATTGGAACTTTTGCTATTATAGGTACTCTACCATTGATGAGGGTTTATTACTCAAAACAAAGCAGTCAGTCATGTTGGCCTTGGTGCAGTAGAGAGTAACATTTAAAAGATTGCTTTTGAATACTGCCAATCAACTATCTGAGTGATGAGTTCTTCTTTTAAGATATGGATTGTTTCTTACTAACTTCTGAGTGCTAGACCACATGGTTTATATAGGTTATCTTATTTTATCCTCTCTATAAATGAATAAGCTCAGGTTTAAGTAACCTGCCCAAGGTCACATGGCTGGTAAGGGAAGATATTGGGTTATGAGTACAGGAAATTTGGCTCTAGAATTTATGCTCGTTTTGACCTTGTATTTATTTGCCCTTTAGAAACATTAAAAACAATCCCCCTAATGATGAAAATTGGTTGATACTTGACTGAGAAGAAAGTTTGGCTGGGTCAATTTTTTGGCACTTAACCATATTGGAACACCTGGTGTTCAAAGACATGTTCCTATCATTATAATCTTAGCATCTGACTCACATCAGCCAAGCTCAAGAGAGCTGGGTTTATCACACAGAAGGACTTTTTAATAGTTTCCAGTGGGTGGTTATTCCTATCCTATGGCAAGAATAAGCAGTGGTTAATAGTATGGGTATTAGGGATAATCATTCTTGGATTTAAATTAAGGTCCACCACTTACTAGCTATCTAACCTTGCACAGTTTTCAAAGCCTTGCTTTCTCTACTTATAAAATGAAGATAATACCCCCATTATATCAAATTGTTATGACTTACTTCATAAAACGTGCTTTTTATGGGGCTGGAGTTATAGTCAACCTTTAATAAGTAGTAGTTATTATTAAGGAAGGTTATGGGTACATGATCTGTTTCTATCTTCCCAGTATCTGGAAAATCATATGAATAATTAGTAGGTAGTTTGATAAACAGCACATCTGATAAAAGAGAGTTGCTACTTTATGGACTATTCTATGGAATATGCTATTCAAGTTTGGAAAAGTATTATCTCCCATTACTGTGTTTATTGTATTAGGCACTGAAACACTCAGCTCTGCCAGAGTCAGCTTCTCTCCTTTAAACAGTGCAGGATAAACATCAATGCATTCCTAAGCTTTAACTCTACTTTTATAAAATTTCTGTTGAAACAAACTTCCTTATGAAAGGAATACTGTCTTTCTTCAAATTTTAGGTGCCATCTCTAGTAAAATGGCACCATGGATTAAAGACTATTTTTAGGAGAAAAAAGAAGTGAGGTATTAAGTTCACACTATTAAAAAAAAAACACTAATGGAAACTAGTTTACATTTGTCTACGCAATTATATACTACTTCTCCCTTAAATCTCTTAAAGTATGAGTGTTGAATTTCACATTCATTCTAAAATTTCTTCTAAAGCACTTTTGGCCATCAGCAGTTAGGCATCATCTCATACTAAAACACTTTTTTATAACACTTGTCCAGCACGTTTGGAATTTACAGTATAATTGCAAGCCATGTTTAATGCATATGAGGGTTTATGCTACATTTTCTATTTGGTTTAATGCAAATATAACTCTTTATTTGAATTAACTATCCCTAAAATTAATTGGCTTCTTTTGAAAGCCAGCCAAAGCTTTTGTCTAAAAGGTATTTATCCTTTAGATTTCATGACTGTTACACAAAGCCCCCCTAGATTTAGAAGTCCTGTGATCTAGTTCAGGAATTAACAAACTATAACTTGCAGACCTAACCTGCCCAACAAATGATTTTGTAAATAAAGTTTTACTGGAACACAATCATACTTTGGGAGTGCTGTCAATACTGACTCTATCTTTGGTCCTCCATCGTGTTCATGTTTGCTTGATAACCTTTCTTAGAACTATATGTTCCAGGTCCCTTGGAGATCACTATACATATCTTAGAAACGTCCACCAAAGTCAGGGTAGCGAAAGGTTTGTTTTGGCCTCCCATGAATATGTTAGAGATAACAAAGTCTTTCCTCTTCCTGATGCACAGGTAGTGCCACAAGATCTAATAAAGGTCGGCTGTCAGTTAGGTGCCTGCGAACTCTACGATCTCGTTACCATGCCCTTCTACACATCCCTTGGCCCTATAAAATCTGTAAACTAAAGTCTAGACTTTGCAGAGAATAATTTTGTAGCTTGATCGTTGTCTGCCTAATTCCCCCCACCTCTCCCTGCCCCCATTAGTCATTTATCCTGAATAAAATACTGTGTAAACTCTATGGAGTTGCCTGGTTCATTTTCTGATATCAAAGTGTCTTCGCAGTTTGGGGATGCTTCATTATCCCTCTCTCATCTTCTAACACAAGCCCATCTGTTTATGTATAGTCTATGGCTGTTTTCATCCTACAGTGGCAGAGTTGAATAGTTACCACAAAGTTCACATAGCCTGCAAAGCCTAAAATATTTAGCATCTGGCTCTCTATTAAAAAAAAAAGCTGTGGACCCCAAGAGATTCAATAATTTCTAATATCTAACACACATTAATTCTCTCTCATTACCTTCTCCTCCACATTATCATTGCCGTCATCAACAACATAGCTAAGAGGTGTTACTATGTATCCATCACTATATGGAGCGCCCAACATGAGTTGTTTTATTTAATACTCATGAACACCCTTTATTTCACAGATGAGGAAATTGAGGTTAAGGAGGTAATTTATCCAAGTGCATGTAGCTAGTAAGAGGTGACATCAGAAGATACAGCTTTATAAGCATGATAGGACAGAAGAGAACTAGTAAGGAAATATGCAGTGACTTAACAGATCTGGAACAGTTGGCTAAACAAGGGTCCAAGCAGGGAGTCTCAAAAAAGATTAAGCAATGTTGCAAGTAAAGTCAAGCTCACCGGAGCACCAGGAGAACATACACCTTGAACATCAACTATTTTCCATACGACAGAATCCCTAGTTTCTTTACAGCTTCTGGTTACATTATACGCCTCCATGAAAATGTCAGCTCCGTGAGAGCTGAGACTTCTATTCCTCCCACTCCAGTGTTTTATCCTCTGTGTTTAGAGGAGTAGACAGTCAACAAACAATTGCCGAATTAATGAATGAACAAGTCCTCAACTGTGCAAACAAGGGGACAAGGGACAAGGAAGACATTATCTCTGGTGGCATTCTCTTTGACTATCTTAATATTTTGGCAACTGTAAGTTATGAAATAAGTGGCAGAGAAAAGAGCTAAAGAAGTAATAAATTGAGGTTACCACTTGATCCGGTCTTATAATCCTTAGTTTAAAAGTAAGTTTCTTCTGCCTATATTATTCAAAGATGATTGGTTACAAGTGAAAAGAGAAAAACAATTTACTAGCAAAGTGCTAGTAACATTTGGACAAGGACGGATATCTCTCACTTCTATTTCTTTCTAAATGATGGCGTCATTATTTTCTACCAGAGACTGGCCTCTTCGATGAGGGGAAAAATTACCAGTAGTCCCAAATTCATATTCTAATCCTCTATCAACTGGAGGATAAAAGCTTTTCTTGACTCCATAGCAAGATACTTTAGTTTAATGGAGCCACTCCTCATTGCCGCTGGAACACCCATGTTCCTTACTTCAGTCTGTATCATTTTCCATCTGGATTATACCTATTGTCTACTTCATCAATTCCCTTCTTCCCTTTTAATTTATTTCTCCAATCTTATCAGGTTATTTCTTTGCTTAAAATCTGTGAGGACTCCTTATTTCTTTCACACCAAAACACAAACTATTTGCAAAGCACATATAACCCTCTTTTGATCATCCTACTTAATTCTCCAAGTTCATCTTCCAACATCTCCACCCTCTCCCACACATTAAACCTGAACTCTAGCCATACTGTATTACTTACTGGAAGTTTCCCACTAATGACTTTTTCTATCTGGAATGGCTTCCCCATCTCTATCTGATTCATCGACTCCTATTCATCCTTAGAGATTCAGCTCCGTCTTTTTTCCCTTTCCATTCTGAGAAGCATTTTTCTTATATGTTCCCACAAAACTTTGTTTTATTCTATCATATCACTTAGAGCATTTTTATCATCTGGAATTGCTTATCTCACAAACTGGACTGTGAACTTGAGGGCAAGAACTGTGTTTTCTGTTTTTTTTTTTTTTTTTTTTAATTACCAGGAACAATCATATATTCTTAGTAAACATCTGTTGGGTGGGTCAATGATTACATGTGCGAATGGCTTAACATGACAATAACAGATAAAATAAACTTCCTTTATGCCATAGACCATAATCAGAGTTTTCCATGATCAGATGTAATATGGAAAGATATATGTCAAGAATCTCATTTTTGAAAAGTTTGAGAAACAGTTGGTTAACAGTGTGGTCATGAAAGCTGGATGATGTAAGTTTAGATCCCACTCCTTCCACCTACCACTTGCAAGGCCCTAGACAAATAAATTAACTCTCTATGCCTTAATTTCTTCATCTATTTAAATAATAAGAGTATGTAATTTATAGGGTGTGAGAACTAAACCATATAGGTCCTGCGAGGAACACAAAACGTAAGTGCTGAACAACCATGAATTTTTCTTTTTAAGATTTTATTTATTTATTTGACAGAGAGATCACAAGTAGGCAGAAAGGCAGGCAGAGAGAGAGGGAGAAGAAGGCTCCCCACTGAGCAGAGAGCCTGATGTGGGGCTCCATCCCAGGATCCTGAGATCATGGCCCGAGCCCAAAGCAGAGGCTTAACCCACTACTGAGCCACCCAGGCGCCCCCAAACATGAATTTTTATAATCGACTTATTTATTATTGCCTAACTGAATACTATGCCATGGCAAGCATCTGTGTTCATGAAAAACATCTTTTATAGATATAGACATGTTCAGGTCTGAATTTTAAAATCAAATAAACCAAAAAAACAAGAAAACAAACAAAACCCCCTGCAGAGCCAGAGTCTCAACCTTATGTATGTTAGAGGTAAGACATACACAGACATGACAATAGGATGGATTCTGGGGTTGGCATGAAAGTAAGTTGGTTTAGTTTTTCTAATTAAAATGTTGATGGTCTGTTATAGGCAAAATGCCTTACTGTGGAATTGTGGCTTTTTAATTATAGTTTTTAAATTAGTTTAAAATGTATTTTAAACTTTGAATCAAATGTTTGCAGAACTTTGCAGAATCCTTAAATATTTTGGGGATTTTTAAAGATTGTGATTGAAACTATAGGTCTCAATGGTCGCAGTCTTTCAATCAAGAGCCTCTGTTTAACTTTAGCCTTTCAGTTGTGTGTGTGTGTGTGGGGGGTGTCATCACTCTCTGAGTCACACAGTACTCCTTAGTGGCACCATATTCAAACTGGAAAAGTAGTTATTGAAGAACAAACATTGCCTTCAGTATACTAAAGACAGAAAAAGAAAAAAAGTTTTGGGATTATTCATTTAATCTGCTAGGTCTAGTGACAGTCATTGTATTTCTAGTGACAGAACTGGAATTCGCAGGTGACACTGAAATGATACATCTTCACTGCGGACTTATTTATTTGACATGAATCAAAGATAAAAGGATCCTCTTCAGAATTCTGATTGGCTGGCCCAGGATTTGAACTAAAAGTCTTGGTAAATAATCTTTGCAAGTGAAAGGATAGAACAATCTTTGCCTAAAATCCAAATGGGACTTTCCACATTAATGAAACTTAATTTACAAAAGTCGGTTAAAAATCCTGCTTACAAATTTGTATTATAAAATCTCCTAGCCCTAAGGTGTTTGCTAAGAAAATTGTAGATATTTGTTTCTGGATGAGTTATTAGGAAATCTCTTTAATGCATTGTCGATAAAGAGTTAAAATTTAAAGCTGTTTTAAGTTAATAAAGCCAATTGTTAAAGCTTTGTCTTCCTTTTGCATGTAGCATGTGCATTAAAAAACCAAAATAACTGTAGGCAGTTAGAGCTATAGGTACTCATATTTTCAAAAGAAAAGAAAATTGCTTTTGAAATAAGGTATACACACACCTACACATTGACTACCTAAAATGCCTACTGACCATGTGTTTTGAAAAGATGGAGTGCTTATTTAATAAATCTGAAAATGCACAATGGGTGATATAAAATGCATATAAAATTAAACCAAACAGGTGCATTAATCACTGCCACCAGGACAAATGGATCCAAGCAGCAAACATTTATTTAAATGACCTAAGGCAGGATGGAGGAGAATGGTAGAAGATAAAAAGCCTGGGATAAGTTTATAGGTTTTTCACTCAAACACCGCAGGGGTTAGGGGAGAAACAATGGGAAGTGAGCACACACACACACACACATACACACACATACACACTGACCTTCTTTCTGACAGAGATGGAGGAAAAGGGTGAGAGGGGTGGCCATCTTCTTAATGACCTAATTGTAAATCCATTTGTTTTAGATGGCTAATCTGTTTTTATTGTGTCAGTACAGATGACTTGGATAATTGTTGGCCCTGTGGCTCTGGAGCGATCAGATGGCACATTATAAATTGGAAGGTAGCCAGGTCTTGCCCAATATAGAGTTGGTTAAAACCTTTGATGACATAAGTGTCTGATAAATAAAATATACCTCGTCAGTGAAAGCTTAACTTGATAATTAGATTGCAGAGCAGGTTGTTTCATGTTTGAAATCCTACAAGCTCTGAGATACTCAAGAGTTGAATCAAACTCAAGAAAAAATTCTAGTAAGTTTAGGTAAAGTCTGGTTTCTTCATATTGAAAGAATTACTTCTTAAAGTGGCTTAACAAAGAGGCCTACAGTCTGTCTGATATCTGAGTATTATCTGAAAAATGTGGCTTTGAAAAATTAAGTGTGAAGGAGTCATAAATGCATCATAAATTGTGGAACTAGTTTTCTCTTGAGAGATATACAGATTCGAGAATTGAAGATGAAAAAAATGGGGCAATTGTTGTCCCTGCCTTTGGGTTTGTAAAATAGTTTTATGATAGTCTGTGTCTCTCTCAGTCTCTCCCTTCTCAAGGGATCTGTAAACCTAAGAAATGTTAAGGACCTCTAGCAGGCCTGTAAAGTGACCAGAGACCCTATTTAAATCAGCATTAAAAGGAGAACAACATGGTATCAGCTTTTACCTTCCTTAAAATTCCCATAAATTATATCCCCTCCCCACCTTAATCTCTTTACACTGTCCCTGGTTGGGAGCAATTAAGAGGGGAAAAAAAAACGCTAAAAGTAAAATACAAATTATGTTAATCTGGATGTTTCTGGATGGCTAGGCTGGAGGGAACATACAGCCTTAGCAACAAACCCTGTCAAAACCTGCCTGACTCACGATTTGACATCACAGGACCCTCACAAAGTTGCTCACCAGGGTATGTACTGGAATCTAGGTAAAGTGGAGAATAGCAGTATGTACACGTCTGAAAAGTACCATCCACCTTGCACCTCATTTGTCCCATGCTGACTCTATATGTAGGACTGTCTGTCCCAACAAGACCTCAGAAAGGATGTGCGTGGATCTATACACGTCCCTGCCCTGGCACGACAGCTGGTCCTTGGCGCTGCGTGAGGATCACGTCCGCCCCACCGAATGCTTCCACATCACGGTTAGCTATGAGAGGAGCCATTTTGCTAATGTCTTAATCCTACTGCCACACTCTTTATTCTCGAGAGATTAACTCACTTCCTATTTATGCAACATGCCTAAAGAGGCATCTTCTCAATTTTTCCTCTCCTCCCTTATCTTCTCTTTTCCCCCATCTCCTCACAATATTTGCTCTGTCATCATTGTCCTTTACCTTCCCTATTTGGTGACACTTATTAACTATCAACAGGAGGAGATTTAGGAATATTATTTGAATAAGAGGCTTTTGAAGAAAGAGACTATGGATATTCCCTTACTGACTTCTGAGGGTTCTTTTTACATTTTCCATGGCCTTTCACTGACCAGAGGGAACCAAATGGGCTCATGTTGCTCCATTATTGGGTCCTCATGGTCTTGGAAGATCTCATCAACCCAAATGAGTCTACCGGTCACTTCTCTAATGGTACAGGATTTTAGAACGAAAATCTCCATATTGTCACAGAAACCTGGACATTTGTTCTCTGGTTCCACAGTGACAGAATGAAGAGGAATAATGCCACAAAAACAAGAATGGGATTTTCATTGGCAAGCAAATAAGTAGCAACTGGAATGGTTCTAACAGGCACATATTTTATCAGGTCAAAGATATCCAAGGAAGAACCCCAGAGACATGAAAGGCCAGGTAAGGGATCCTAAGAGCTTACTACCTGGCTGCAACTTTACCCACAAGGACAATGACTAACATTTGTAACCTGATTTTGGTTATGCTTCTGCTCAATAAACAAAACCCTGAGGGAAAATCTCTGAGGTTCTAGTTCGATGGTGGTTTCAGTTCAGATGGACTTTCTGAATCCTGGTGTTTACTGCCTACCAGTGGAAAGTTCTCAAACTGGTAGAGACATCCTAGAGGGAGTTTGGTGGTCAGTGGTTCTTGACCCCTCTTCTGCCTTCCATTGGTCAACAGTTCTTTTCAGTTTTCTGTCATTCCCTCCTGTCCATCCCACTGCAGCATCCTTCTTCTTGATCCCTGTGATTTAAGTCCTTCCACACTGTTGAATGTACACCACCACCAGATTGGCTTTCTTTAACTATTGGGCCACATCTGTCCATTATATGCCACACATGGGAGTCCTCAGGCAATTTGGTCTCATTTTAACATTTTTTCTCTTGGCTTCCATTTCTTCACTATTCAGACACTTTAGTCTAAAAAATGATAATTTTCTACTCTTACACATCTTTATATAAGAGGATAATGTAGGATACTTGAAAGAAAGAAATCTATTTTACCCAATTTTCCCAGCAGTATCTTTACATGTCAAATGGTAGGTCTTAGCAAATGCATTGTTTTGTTTATGATGTATAGAAAACTTTTCTTTATTTGGTGAAGGAATTCAAGCTGTGGGAAATGAATTATCCCATCCCTCCCTAACCAGCATAAACTAGCGTAATCAAGACTTCCTAATACCAGGCACTTCAATAAAGAAAAGAGGATGGATATGATGGGCAAAGGGAAGAAAATGAATCCCCCAGGTAGTGGGTATCTCTCCCCTCTGGTTGCCAAACTAGATGCTTTCAATATTAAGGTGTTTCCTTTTGGGGAAGAAATGGTGGCCATGGAAAAGAGCTAATGACTCCCTCCTCTGGATAATGATTTGAATACAGTTGGGTCTAATTCATTGGTTAGATGAAGAAGAAAGTCAGAGGAACTACACTGAGTCTCAGGGCATTTGCTGAACAAATAAGATGTTATTACAGCAACTCTACCCCTTGTCTGGGGATTTGCCCTGCTATTTTTTCTTCTCCTAATTCTGCTTCTTACTAAAATATAGCCCTCACTATTACACTAGAACTTGGAGCGTAAGTCTCATTGGCTTAATTATTATTTGATCAACTGTTTTACCTGCTAACTATGATAGACTATATATATATTTATTGTCTCTTCATGCAAAAGGATTATACATTCCCATTCTGTTAAGCTTGGGAAGACATGTGACTTGTTTTGGCCAATGAAATATGAGCAGCAGTGACATGTGTCACTTCCAGGCAGAAGCTACTTGAGCCCCCATGTTTGTCTGTTATGTTCTCTTTCCCCTGATTCTCCAATCACAGAAGCCTGTATCAAATGAAACCTTCATCAGCCCCAGTCCCTGACTGACTATCAGGAAGTGCTATTTTGTCAAAAATAATGCACAGAAAGCATGAACAAAAATAAACTGTTGTTTTTATTTTTTTTTTTAAGATTCTTATTATTTATTTGACACAGAGAGAGAGAGATCACAAGTAGACAGAGAGGCAGGCAGAGGGAGAGGGGGAAGCAGGCTCCCACCTGAACAGAGAGCCCGATGCGGGGCTCTATCCCAGGACTCTGAGATCATCTCCTGAGCTGAAGGAAGGGGCTTAATCCACTGAGCCACCCAGGTGCCCCTAAACTGTTGTTTTTAAATCACTGAAATTTTCAGTTTGTCACTGCAGGATAACTTAGCTAATGCTGCTTGATACACTTACACAGCAAAGATTAGTAATAATAAAAAACCGGCTTCCTTCTGCTCTTTTCCCTCTCTTAAAGTAAGACACTTACAAGAAAAACTCTAAGAAAACTCCCATTCTTTTACCAGCTTTTCTTAAGAAATAACTCGATATCCTATTATAATCCTATTTTTCCAATTCATCCCCGACACATCACAGAAAATTCGTAAATGTATATTCAGTTAATGAATCATTGTAGTAATAATACAATAGTTTACCCACAGCAGGCAGTAAACAAATTTTTGTTAAGTAGTTGAATGGCAATGGAATATAATTATATTTTTTTTTAATTTAAGCATTTTAAATTTAAGCATTTTGTACTTTTGTGACAATCCAACACATATCAGAGCATTCTTTTCTTCTCCATCAGAATTGATAAATGTTTACATATATATTTTCATGGTATTTATTGAAAGTGAACTGCAATTTCGTAATTATGAAATCCGACCTGATTTCTAGGTAGTGTGGCAAAGATTTTCAAATGTTAGATAGCTTATGCCTCACCCTGAGGATGCCTCGTGTAACTGCACACACTGGGGTTTACTCAGAAAGTACAATTTTGTAGGTCTCAGCTGAATCTGCAGTTCTAGCTAGCGTCCTCACGTGATCCAATCTGGGTCATCTGCTGACTGCTTTGAAAATGTCTTACCAGAACAGTGCTTCAAAAATTTTAACATGCAAACCGATGAACCAGGGGCCCTGTGAAAATGCAGATTCTGATTCAGTAGTTTCAGGATTAGGTCTGAGAATCTGAATTTTTAACAAGCTTCCCATTGATGGTGGTGCTGGTGGTCTCAAGCCACACTTGGAGTAGCGAGGAAGTAAAATAATAATAATAATAATAATAATAATAATAATAATGTTTTCTTGTTTGTGGATCCAGATTTGTTCCTGCTCCATCATTATTGTGATTTATAAAAATCAGTTTGTACTTGTCAGTTAACTCCTTAACTAGATTTTACACTGCCTGAAGCCAGGAAACAGGCTAATTATAAGATTTCTCTCTTCCCCCTTGGCTTCCACCTCAGCGCTGAGCATTTGCCTAGCAGGCACTCCATAAGTGCTGTTGATTGATTGATGAAACTGCTATGGCCCGCAGAGCAACATGATGTACATAATCATATGCAGTAAGATACCATTTTTACAGAATAGGCTTGGATCAATGTCAAAATGGATTTTTGAGGAAAATGAAAATTGACAACCAACATGACAATTTTTGAAAAACTTAACTTACTCAATTTGGATAGTGTGATCAAACATGCCAATAAATCCGTTTCCACCCTTTAGGAAAGAAATGGATCGCGCAAAACTCCATTCAGTGTTCTAATTAAAAGTACGCTAAAACTTTTTCTCTTGAGGTTGGTATTTTTGTTGTAAGAGTATTGCATTAAAAACTAGAAACCTGTTTTTGTGTAAACAGTATCTTTGCTGAGGAGACACCGTGTAAGAAGGCGGTCTTAGCTGTAAATTCTAGCTTTAGACGTCATTTCCTCAAAGTGAAAAATAATCCTGGAGAAATGAAAACAGAAGGGGTTTCCTATCCTTGTGGCGAAGCTATGCGCTTCACCGTTCTGGGCTCACGGCTAGCCTAGACACTCACCGGTTCGTTCAGGGGAATACTTTGTCCCCGCACTCTGGCCGAGCTGCTGCTCTGCGAGTGCTGCACGCCGCCGTCTCTGAGCTAACCGTCTAGTGCAAGACAGGAGAGGACAGGCAATCCTCCTGGGCAGCGAAGATAGGAGACATTCAAGTTGATGGTCACAGAAGAATGACTGCAGGCCTCAGAAAGGTTCAGAATGTGACTCGGAACTGAAATCTGAAGCATCATGAGAGAGCCAGAAACTAGGCAATGGGGGAGGAGTGAGGGGGGGAAGAGGGGGATGGTGGAGGGGATGGGGATGGGGGGTAGGATGGAGGAGGGGGAGCCTAGGAAGAAGGGCCTTTCCTGCCCAAAGTGCCGGAAGTGCACTTTCCTGCTGGAAGTGATGGAACGCTGGGTGGATAAGGTGAGCTGGATCGAATGGTAAGGCTCACTCACCGCTGGGTGCGAGGTAGAGAGGGTGAGGACGGTGCCGGCTACTAACCAGAAGCAGGATTGTAAAGCTTATTTAAACCATATTAAAGTTTGTATTTTATTCCTGAACACTGTGGTTTCAGCGGAAATAGCCTGGGTTTCTCTTTTAGGACGTTCACTCTTGGAGGACCTTTGTGCCTAGATGGTGACAGTCCCACAGCCCTTGCATTCTTGTTGTCTCTGTAGGACTCCATCTCCCCCCACTTATAACACAGGGCTTTGCCTTTTTCAGCTTGGTATCAATCTTAGAGCATGATGCATACCAATAACAAATTGAACAGAAGAGTTTGCTTAACAAAGTGAAGGATTTTTGTCCCTCTCCATACACATATTCTGTGTGTGGGTACTAAGTAAATTCTCACTGATTGTAAAATGGAGGCTGGTGTCAAATAAAATTTGGAATTAGAAAATAGTAATAGATCTTTCCCATAGTCAGAGGATGAAAGAACATCATTTAATTTAAACCCTTCTTGTCTTGGGGGAAAAATCACACTTGAAAGTTGCTGTAAACAATCTGAAGTAATCAGGGGGCGCAGCCAACTCCAAACACTGTCACACCCACCCTGCAAATCCAATTCAATTCTCCTTTTGTCTGGCCTCGCAGGAAATTAACCAGACAAGCCATTGGGATTTGTTATAATAATACTTCTTTGCATTTATATGGTTCTTTCTGGTTTCAATGAACTTTATGCACATTAATTACTTAATCACAAAGGCCACTGTGAGGTGGAGAAGCAAATATAGTTATCCCCATTTCTCGGGTAAGAAAATTGAAAATGCAGAGGGGGTAGCAAGCTGCAGATTGGTCTGCCAGGCAGCAGTAAACTCAAGATTAACTCCCAGAAGGCCAGTACACAGTCCATTAGCCCAAATTGTCTCAAGACGAAAACTATTCCTGGAGTCCTGAAAGAGAAAGGGCTCTGCATTACCATAAGCGAAAGCAAATATAGTAGCCCAAATTATTCCCTCGTTTCTCTTTTTCCCTCTGAGCGCAGAAACAATTTCATGGATCCTTGAGACAATTATTAACCTTGGGGCCGGATCCTGTGCTTGAGTAACCTGTTCCCCAAGTATAAATGAATTTCTGTTTGCAGGTACCTTCATTTGTGGAGGATGCCAGGGTACGGATTCTTGCTCCTGAGTGCCGAACGGTACCCTGGTGGCTCCGAAACTTGTCCACTGATACGATCTTGCCCCAGGGATTTTCTCTAGCCCAGAGGGAATTCCCAGGTATTAGAAATTAAATGTTGCCCATTCTTCCTTTTCGTGTCATCTGTTGACTGAGAATGGCCTGCTGCGTGATGCGGTAGCGGTTTATTTCATGCAGGCTTTGGAAGAAAGGCTCACTTGGGGCTCAGGCTACTGGAGAGCTTGGAGAAACTAGCTGGATAAATTCACATATGTCCCATATACAGCAATAGTTCCCAGCATCTCGAAGACAACCAGGAGTTAGAAAGGCAGTCCCAATTGGGGGCTTGCAGCAAGATGCATTACAGATACGTGATAGGCAAGATGGGAATATTAGCGGCATATCAAGTGCGATAAGCCCGGAGCATGGTCAAAGTAAGCATAGTGAATCCACAGAGCTATAGCAGGCCCTTCCCTTGGTGTCTCTGGGCACTGCTAACTGAATACTTAATTAACATTTTCTATCCCTTGGGTGATTAGAAGATATCAGAAAATCCCCCCAAATTCATTTGACCTCTTTAGGTATTCAGAGGTAGTGGACTATTAAGATTTCTCTTTCTTTTCCTTTTCCCCCTTTCCTCCCCTCCCCCCTCTCCCTCGCCTCCTCCACCTCCCCTTCCTTCTTTCCTTCCATCCATCCTTCCATTTATTCTGAGATTTCTCTCTATTAGGGGCACCTTCTCAGAATCTCCTCCCTCCCCCAACCGCTTCGTAGCTTGGCTGCTGCCTTTCTGCAGGCCTCTCCTGCCTCGGATTTGCGTACTTAGTTTAGAGAGAGGAAAACGTCAGGAGCACGACTGGGGATGAAGGGAGTCCAAGTTCTGAAGGAAATAGGGTAGAGGACCTTTTGGACAAAGGAATGAAAATACACCTGCTTCCTCGGAGGAAGTGAAAGTATTAAGAGCTATCATTTACTAATTATCAGG
The DNA here is from genome assembly GCF_022355385.1 of Mustela nigripes. Classification (NCBI taxonomy): domain Eukaryota; kingdom Metazoa; phylum Chordata; class Mammalia; order Carnivora; family Mustelidae; genus Mustela; species Mustela nigripes. The sequence goes on from NC_081562.1 coordinate 93,872,433, forward strand.
CATTTTTAGGTCTTCACATACATTATCTCATTTAATAATTATGCCAATCTTTCAAAAAGGGTTAGGAGAAAAATACAGAGTTTTGCATTTTTCCAAATAAATTTGTCTTCTGCAAATTAAAAATATGGAACTTTCTGTCCTAGAATACATAGAATTTTAGTACTAGAAAGGACCTTAAAATCATCCACTCTATCTTCCCTCATTTCACAGGTGGAGAAATTGAGCCCATTGTGGGTGGAAAGCCAAGACCACGTTTTCTGCCTCCCGGTTGTGGGGAGAGCAGACATGGATTCAGAACCTGAGTTCCATGTCTGCCCTTTGGTGCACTCAGGAAATTGTTCAACCTTGCAAAGCTGCCTCTGTGCACAAAGGAATTCAACTCTATGCTTTCTGAGTGGGGTCACTAGCAGCCCTGAAGACTTGATGTCATCTCTCTGCTAGACTACACTGCCTCTTACAATAGTAACAATCACATTTAGAAATTGTGCGGGAAACTAGAAATGCAAAAGATGATGCACTTCCCTGCACTGAGTTTTTACTTTCTCTACCCCCACTGGTGCTTTCAGATTCTTATTAGAAGTGAAAAGACTCAGAAAAAATTCCACACAAAGCATATTATCCCAGAAGTTAAAAACTGCAGGATCTCATAAAATAAAAACTACCTGGTCATGTACCTTTGATGTACAGCTCATGAAAAATAAAAAGGTTTAGAGTATGGGACACTTCTGATTTTTGGCTTTAAAAATAAATACCAGGAATTCCTGCTGAAACAGGAAATTCTGGTTTTGAAGTATACAGAGACTGAAACTGTAGTCCAAAGCAGTACAATCAGGTCTTTCTGAGCTACTCCCAGGCTGTTTTGGAAAGAGGAAGATCAGCAGGGAGAGCTTGGGCACAAACCAGGCAGGCTTGCTGGTTGCTGTCCCCGGTCGACCGCACTTGCCTCCATGTGGCTCCGCAATCGCTGCACTGTTTTTCACTCCAGTGGTTATTAGGATGCTGGAGGGTCTGAAGACAGTAGCAAAGTCTGAGCTTCGGCAAAGTGTTGCCACTGGAGACAGCTCTGGCTAGAGAATTTGAACAAACATACGGAGGTTGCTTGTTTTCACTGCCTCTTACAAGTTTACACATTGATAAAGTATGTCTCCATCTTTCATTCTGTTGAAAATCCAGTATATATACCTGACACTGCATTAAATTAATGATTTATACTCACATGCCGCACTGGGTAGACCACATGATTAGTGGCTAAAATTCCCTGCCCTAAAATTGTTAGAATTCTTTTCAAAAGGTGTATTTGTTAGCAGACATGAGGTAAACAGTACTGCATCAGAAAAGATGGTTCATTGGTGGGCACATTTTTTTTATTATATCTGGAACATTCTGTTCTTTGATAATTTTCACTATGAAATATTTCGGGCAGTTTTAAATGGTGGCACTAAAAATAAAGTAGTGGGCACTGAACAGATGGATTGAATTAAGAACAGGTTTAATGCCAAGTTCACTCATGTCTGAATGGTGAAAAGAGGTATTCATTTAAAAGTCTTGTTATTATTTAAAAAAAAAAAAAAACAACAGTGATTTTTTTTCTTCCTTCTTTCCTTTTTGACAACAAAAGCCATGTTAAAACTGGATATACATATTCTAAAGGATTACAAGAAAATGTAAAATAAAATCACTTTATATAGCACATAAGGAGTTGGAAAAAAATTAAAATGAAGAGTAAGTTTGAATTACGAACAATTTCTATTAAGTTTGAAATCTAATGAAATACTATAAAAACTAATTTTGAGGCATGCATGATGATTTTCAGGGGTCAATTTATTTAATCTTAACAAATTATGATTTCTACTTCTGGGAGAAACTATTTGGAAGCCACAGTCAGGTATCTAAGCATCAACTAACTGTTGCAAAATAAGACTGACTTAATTGTAAATGAATCAGAAACATATGTTTTAATTTTCCTTTAAAATATATATGCAGCTTTGTAAATTAAAACTTTCTTTTCAATAAATGGTGCTGGGAAAATTGGACAGCCACATGCAGAAAAATGAAATTGGACCATTCCCTTACACCACACACAAAAATAGACTCAAAATGGATGAAGGACCTCAATGTACGAAAGGAATCCATCAAAATCCTTGAGGAGAACACGGGCAGTAACCT
>NC_081562.1:93874998-93895487 GCF_022355385.1 Mustela nigripes
CAGACCTGTACCCCTGGGGATAAAAATATATGTTTATCAAAAATAAAAAATTAAAAAAAAAAAAAAAAAAAAAAAACCTTTCTTGATTTTTTATATCAAGCCAGACCTCAAATATTTGAAAAGAAGTTGAAGCTATTTGACAAACTTAGAAATGAATTGGACAAACTTAAAATTAAAGGTATATGATGAAGAAAAAGTTACATTTGCAGAGATGATTTCACGTGGTCTGTGTGTTGCTTTTGAGTCAGAAGATTTTGGTTCTGGTATTAATTGTTTAAGGAAGTTGCAGTGTCTCTGGGCATCACAGTTGCTCGCCTGTACGCCTAGTGGAGGAGGCCATCTTTGGGTCTCTTTCAGCTGAAAATTTCCCAAATGCTGTAGAACCAATGAGAGAACACATATGAAAGCAATCTACAAAATATATAGCATGAGACAGCTGCTTGAAATTATATATTGTGTGTTTCTCAGTCACATTATGACTTCCTTAAGCACAGAAATCTCTCAATTTTGTACCTACAAGCTCTTAGCACAGTGGAGATCTACAAATAGCTAATTCACAAATAATTATTTAATGAATAAATGTATACCCTTCAAAATCAGAAGATGATTACATAACCATATATAACCATAACCAGAAGATAATTGCAGACCCATATATAAATATTACATATATATCTATGTACATATATATTTATATTTACAACATTGCATCTAAAATGACTTCTAAGGGATTATTTACTTAAGTGTCAATGACTAAGCCAGTAGATTAAAGACCGCCAGCACCCTAAAAATTGTATGTGCCTTCCTCATTGTCTTGCTTTTGTTAGAGTCTGTGTTGCCCTGGAAATAACACTGTGGCTTGAGCTTGACTCATTCATTCCCTGCTTGAGAATGAAAGAGCAGTTCATCTTCTTCAAGTTTCTTTTCATATCATCACATCAGACTCTCACATACCAGGGGGCATCCTGTGCTCCTAAGCCTGGAGAGTCTCTGTAAAGACTTTAGCAGGCCAACCAGAACTAATTATAAGCATAAAATTAGTTGCTTATAAAGTTTCCCATCCACAAACTATAGTGTCAGAAATGTTCTACTCTGTCTCTGCATCTTCATACCATCAAAATCAGGACCTTTTACTAACCTAAGATCTTGAGCTCAGGTCTGTTTGCTCTTTGAGAATATGATATGACTTTGACAGGAAGGAGAGAAAGACTTCCTGCTTTGAACAAAAATTGCCATATAAAAAACCACTTTCCTCCTTGCTGGTATTCTTCCTTGACATCAATACCCATGAATGAAATTTCAGCTCCTATCATTTATCCTTTGATTCCTGCTGCCTGACCCATTTCCCATGCCATACCTGTTGGCCTGAACTGTTTATTCAAGAACCAGTGAAAATTCACCAAGCTTTCTCTTGATCCCGAGTTCACAGCTTGCTACAGTGTGACCAACTATGCCCCACATAAGCTCTCCAATCATTACACTCTCTGTCTGCATAAAATACAGTAATATTTAAATCAAGAAACTGGATTATACAGATATAATCCTTTCAAAATTTTGCAAAGATTTAGCATCTGAGAACTAGAAAGATTCTAGAGGAGAATCTAGTGTGCTGGTTTTCAATCTTTATTTTGCAAAACCATAAGATTGCAGAGATAGATGAAGGATTCTGTAATCGACTCAAAATGATTTTTCTTCAAACCTCATTTTATGTACTTATAAATTCTTAAAAATAAAGAAATCCTCAAGTATGTCAGATACGTAAGTTTTAAACATATGGGAGACCACCAATTTTCAAATTTCTCATCAACTGACTTCATGATTAATAAATATCAAAAGTTTGAATGGGTGCCTCGGTGGCTGAGTCGGGTTAAGTGACTGAATCTTGATATTGGCTCTGGTCATGTTCTAAGGGTTGTGAGATTGTGCCCCGTGCCAGGCTCCAGGCTCTATGCAGAATCTGCTTGAGATTCTCCCCCTCTCCCTCTTCCTCTACCCCTCCCCTTGCTCTCATGCTCTCTCTCTCTCTTTCTCTCTCTCTCTCTAAAATAAATAAATAAACCTTTTTAAAAAATAAGTATTAGAAGTTTGTATGTATTAAATCACATTTATGCTAATAAAGTGCCAGTCTTGTTTATGGATGGTTCATATACATTTGCAAGAATGCTTCTATTTTAAAAACAAACAAAAAGCTTAAAAAGATTTGATCTAATCTATTTCCCATCCAAAGTAAGAATCCTTTCTAAAAGATCCTCAATAGACATCTTTCTAGCTGCACTTGAAAATCGGGGGTGTGAATTCATCATTTTACAGCTCAGCCTGTTTCATTGTTTCAACGTTCATGTGTGGAGTAGATATATCTCTGCTGTACCTTCTCACCATTGGTTGTGGTTCTGTTCTTAGGGAAAACTTAGAACCACTATAAATCTTCTTCCATGTGACATCTCTTTAAATATTTCCTCTCATTTCCGTATTAAGACATCAGTTAAAGTTCCAGATACAGAAGAAAACTCGGTGCTTGGTGAGTAGGTGGGAACACAGTTAATTTATGATGGAGAAAACAGCAGAAAGAATGCTTGGAAATATCCAAAGTAGAACCAGTTTTAAGGGAAATATCCCTTCTCAATGTTCATTACAACATTACTCAAGGTGGCCGAAGGGTTGGACATATCATAATTTCCAATGGTGTAAGGTTGTCTAAATTATAGTAGGGTCATGTTGGAATATCATGGGCACTAAAAAATAAAGCAATGGAAGAACAATGTCATGGGAAATGATCGCAATATTTTGTTGAGGAAAAATAAAAGCAGATTGCATGTTTTTATATTTTATACTTCATATTTTATATATTTTAAATTAATCATATACACACATATTGAGAAGACACCAAGACGATATTAACCAAACTAGCGACAGAGTTTATCCAAGATCACAAGGATGACTTTTATACCCTTTTTCCTGAATTTTTGCATTTTAAATTTTTTTTAACAAAAATACATATCTCTTTTATAATAATAAACAAGGAATAAGGGAATATTTTGTCATCTCATTTTTTTTTTGAGAGGTATAAGAAAGACTTAATTCCCTTCATAGTCAGAAATACCAGTTTTCAAAATTCTGCCTTGCTTATGCAACAGCCAGTCAATAAAGAAGCATTTGGCTCTATAGATAACTATGAAAGTCTTGAATTTGGTGCAAACTGCAGATGTAAGCTTCATATAAAGCTGGCTGTCCCTATTAAAGATAAAAATCCCTTCCCCTGACATGCATGGGCACACTCCAATTCTGCCTTAGACACCTGGCTGTGTTATTACCTCTGAGGATTCCACATGTTTAGCACACACACTCTATAAACCATTCTTGGATTCCAAATGCATTTATTTCTTTTTTGTAAACCTTGACCCTCTAGGGAGGTCTCTACTGAGATGCTCTGTGTGTCTGCATACTGGTCACTCATTAATTATACTCATGTTGTTTATTAGCATTGTGAGTTTAGACCAAACTATAAATGTCAAATGTGCTCATTACCTCTAGTGGCCCCATGTACCCAAAGTACCAGCTGGAATTCCTGCCTTCCGTGCCAGGCTCTCGCCGCAAGAGGGACTCCACAAAAGATGGTCAAAACCGTGAAGCCCTGTTATGTGTTTGCTAGGCACAGTTTCCTCTAAGAATATCTTATAATCACTCTGATATTGGGCCACAGTATTGACAGCATAAGTGGGGCTACATTTGGGTGATGTGTAAGCTTCTACTAGACTGATACAAATGAGCTCTGAAATACCGTGCCATAAAATGTATCCCATTCATTAACAACGCTTTCTGCCATTCTCTGCCTTCCAAATCCTGATCTACACAAAGGGCAAATGTTTCCAGCTGATTGTGATATCCAAGTCACTTCTCTGAAGGAAAACCCAATACAGCATCTCAAAAGATTAATATGAAATTACTACAAAAGCTCTGAAAGGGAAAATAATCATGAAAATTGCCACAGCACAGAGTAACTGAACTAAATAGACCAGGACCATAAACAATGTACAGTAAACATTTTAACACCACATTTAAAATTACGATTTTAGGGCACCTGGGTGGCTCAGTGGGTTAAAACCTCTGCCTTCGGCTCAGGTCATGGTCCTGGAGTCCTGGGATTGAGTCCCACATCGGGCTCTCTGCTCAGCAGGGAGACTACTTCTCCCCCTCTCTCTGCCTTCCTCTCTGCCTACTTGTGATCTCTGTCTGTCAAATAAATAAATAAAATCTTAAAAAACATATGATTTAAATCTTGTTATGTCTGGAAAGAACCAAAGTGTATTTGTGTATGCCTCAGTTAAAAATCATGACATAAAAACCCGGCACCTTCCAATCTACAATTGTTTAACCTTCAAACCTATTGAATTAACAGTTGTGTTTGACTTTATTTCTTTTTTTGCTTGTTTGTTTGTTTGAAATCACTCAGTGGTTACCTATCAGAATTCCCAGGCACTTTGGCTCACTGCGAATTCTTTACGCCAATTAATTTTGATCAAGGTGTAAAATTTGTTTTGGCTGCAAGTGAGTATACACATAGCCACGGTGTGCTGTTGAATGAATGTGGGATTAAGAGGCTTATGTATCCAGCTGTAGAGAAGGGTACACATCAGTGGGATTTCAAGCAGGAGGCTCAGCATGTGGGCCAGCCAAGGCCAAATCTAGAGGACTTGTTTATTGGAGAACTCAGCCTCTCAGGTATGGATGAGTGATGTCAAGTCAAGAAAGAGTTCTGTTCACACAGAACCTCAATGCCGTGTTGACAGACGGCCCACCAAGTGAGCAATGGGATAAATCATGGATACTTTCATTGACGATGGGAGTCATTATTAATCTATAATTATCTTATCACTGTTGATGAGGTTTTGAAGGCTGTGTGAGTGGGTCTCAAGAAATTCTAGCTTTGTGAGTGTGCTACAAAGTGTATTACAAAGCCCAATAGGCTGGAGTCAGAAGAAGCTGGCAGTAAGACTTTCACACCATGGCCTCTGGGCTTGTGAACCGGTCATCCTTCAATCTTGAGCACTGTCATGATGGTTAGAGGCTACTTAAGTGGTGGGCACACTGCTTCAAAATATACCTATACTCCAAATAAAAATATGAACAAACATTTTCTGCTATTTGTCAACTTTTCTCCACAAAACTCTCTCCACACACATTCCAAACTAAAGAATCTCTATATACCTTTTTTAAAAAAAGCATTATAGCTTAAGCATAAAACATTATATAGCTCCATGACTGAGTGTTTACCCAAAGAAAATGAAAATACTAATTCAAAAAGATATGTGCATGCCTATATTTATTGTAACAGTATTTACAATAGCCAAGATATGGAAGCAGTATCCAAGTATCTACAGTTAGAGGAATGGATAAAGAAGATGTGGTAATACATACAATGGAATACTACTCAACCATAAAAAATGAGATCTTATTGTTTTGCAACAATATAATGAAACTAGAGGGTATTACGCTAAGTGAAATAAGTCAGGCAGAGAAAAATAAATACCACACAGTTTTACCTATATGTAGAATCAAAAAACCCAAACAAACATTTTTTTTTTAAAGTCCCAACCATAACAACAAATGGACATAGAACCGAATATAGGGAACAAACTGGTGGTTTCCAGAAGGAGCTTGGGGATTATGGGATGGATGAAATAGGTGAAGAGAATTAAGAGATGCAAACTTCTAGTTATAAGATAAATGTCACAAATATGAAGAGTATAGGATAGGGAATAGAGTCAATAATATTGTAATAACACATGGTGACATATGCTGATCAGAGAAATCATGGTGAGTACTGAGTACTGTATAGTGATGTGGAGTCACTATGTGAAACTAATATAATGTTAGGGTGTGTCAACTACACTTCAATACTAAAATTTTTTTTTTTATTTCTCTCTTTTTCATTTTCAATAAGTTTAAGCAGAAGTGATAAATCTCTTGAAGTTGTACCCGAAAAATACTTCACTATGTCACTGGTCACTGTAGTTGATGAATATGTTCTCAGAGGCTTCTTTACAGTATTTAGCGCCAAGTACCTGTGTTTAGTGTATTCATTCTTCAGGAATGGAATCTGAGGAACGTGTCCCAACCCAAAATTCAGTACTTCTTATCATGCTCTCTTGAAATATGATAAAAAATAAAGACCTCTCATAAGTATCAGGAAGAGTCTGGAATTTTTATTTTATGTTATCAAAATTCAAATATCTGCACTTTCACCTTATTTTTATTTCCCAAATCTCCATATCATCTTTTTCTCCTTCTATACAAATGGAATAGACTTTAATCTTTGTGCCCCCTGCTCCCCCACAGACATCCTTAGATGCCTTTTTTCCCCCTTTTATTGAAGGTTTTGCTTTGAAAACATTGAATAAATCTGACATCTAAACTCCTCCAGTGTGCTGTCATATATATTTCTTCTGCCAGAGCCTAGAGCCCTATGTTAAAATATAGCTTGAGGTGTAAAAATTATTGCTAAGAAAAGTAAGTCATTTCTTTTTCTTTGCAAGAAACAGTTGGCCTTGATCTAAAAAGACTATGCAAGCTATTTTTTCCCCTTTCCATAATTTTTTAACCAGTTTGGTGTAAAGGACCCTCGGAGGGGTGGCCAATTAACCCATTTTCTTAGGACAAAGGCCTAAGAAAGGCATTGCTTCAGTAGCCTGGACAGTTGGTGACTTTAACTCAGGCTAAATTCTGTTTGAAGAGACTCCATGTGGGCAACCTTTAAGCATCCCTTACGGTCGACTCAGGTTGTAGAGCATCATAAAAATTCTACAGTTATAAGGGACCTTAGGGATGAGCTAGTATGCCTGATTTTAGAAGTGAGAAGAGGGGAATACAGAGAAGTTAAAGGGATAACTTCAAGTCATGAAGCACTTTTGGGTAGAACCAGCACTGAAAGCCAGGCAACTTATCTCCTAGTTTAGAGTATGTTCCATAATATAGTGCTTTCCATGAGACACAAATAGAAGGTCTCAGTGTCCTCACCCAGACAACTGATTGAGGATGTGGTATGTGGGCAGTTCACGTACCAGACGCCTGGGTAGCTGAAGCGTGTTGGTGGAGTGAAGCTAGCAGTGTGGGCGCAATGGGGCTCCTGGAAACTGAGTGGGGAGAGGAAAGACTGATTTCTTTCCCCATGCAGCTTGGCTACAGTATCCACAAGCATCTTTAGTTCCTGGGAGATGATTCCTTTATAAATGGCTGGAGATGGAAAGCTTCATGTGAGGCTGAGGTTTCTCGTTTTGTATGGAAGGACAGCAGGAGTCCCATCCTGGCAGCAAGCACTGGACTGCTGGTCCCTGAGATTTCTGTTTTTGTATAATAGAGATGGAGGTGGACAGTAGCCAACAATAGCAGTAGTAGAGCAGAAATGGCAGTGGTAGCCACAGAGGACACAACTGAAGCACATAGAAGTTTAGTGGGTTTGCCAAATTTATAGGGCAAAAGGAATTTGAACCTTGGCAGTCTGGTCCTGAAATCGGCATCCTTACTCTTAAGCCAACTTTCCAAAATAAAACATCAGGAGAAGTGGGGATCAGGGAAACAAAAATGGAGGCAAAGCTTCCAGAGAGTTAGAAAGGACGAAAGCAAGAGTGTCCCCACTTCCTCTGCAGACTGCAGAGATCATGGGTTGGCAGATTTTTTTTTTTTTTTCCTGTAAATTGCCAGATAGTAAACACTTTTAGCTTTGTGGACCCTATGGTCCCTATCAACTACTTAAAGTAGCCATAGACAATGCAAGGATGAATGGCCATTTTCCAAAATCTTCAGAGAATTAGACACCAAACAGGAGTTTGCCAGCCTCAGAAATAGATCCTTGTAGCTCCAAGGGCGAGAAATGGAAAGAAGAAATGAAGAGAGACTGAAGAAGAGTCTTGTCTTTATGTTGTGGGGCTGTTCTGGGATTGAATGAGTTCGTACATGGGAAATGATCTGAGCAATCCCAGCATCTAAGTGCTCAATAAAATCATCACTGTTAGTTTTTTGCTGCTATTGTTGGCTTTATATACATATACTTTGGGGTGGTGGTATTCACCTAAGCATCTATAGGACATTCTGACATTTTCCAGGATAAGGTAGGAAAGAGCAAAAGTTACCAAACCCCATATTTCTTTTCTCCTTGGTCCTATTACTAGAACGTTTTCACATTCAAAACAATCAAACCTAGGGGTGGAGTGGGGGGATGGGTGAAATAGGTGATGGGGATTAAAGAGTGCACCTGTGATGAGCACGGAGTGATGTATGGAAGTGTTGAATCACACATCATACACCTATAACTAATATCACACTGTATGTTAACTATCTGGAATTAAAGTAAAAACTTATAAAAAATGATCAAAACTCATACCCACTTCTATCTAATTTCAGCCTCAAGAAAATTTTCTCTGTTAGAGGAAATAAATAGTTTTTGAGGGGATATAGGAACCTACCAATATACGCATCCCACTGATAACAATTTTGATAATTGGTTTCATTTCTGAAATCTCTTCAGAGTTGCCATGTGAGATGTTAATTGAAATGCATTTGTTCTCATTAGGTCCACACATAGTTATTCTCTATACTGTTAAATAATTCACTATAAAAAACAGATGATCTAATTGACTAGCTCTTCTTAGTGTATTTGAAAGTGTAACCTGAAAATTCATTCATTCAAGAAACAATGCCATCTCCAATACCTGATGCTGTCCAGATGCTAGGGAGAAAACACCAAACAAAATATATGACCTCACATAGTTTACATTCTGACCATATCAAAATAATACGATGCTCCATAAAATACCTTAGTGAATATCTACTCGACAGAAACTAAAGATTAACAAAGGAAAAAGATAAAGGTAAATAAGCCACTCTTGCTTTTTCAGTCTTTCTCTTTTATTTTCCTTTCTTTCTTTTCCCTTTTCTTCCTAACTTCATCCCCTGGCCCCTGCCTATTCCCTCCCCTTCTCCGACTTCCCTATTTCATTTTCCCCTCTTCCTTCTCTTTCTTTTTCCTCTTCTTCATCTTCTTGCCTCCCTTTCTTTGTTCTTTTATCCCCCTTTTGTCTTTATGCCCTTTCTCAAAGTAGCAGAGTAGTTAGCAGTCATAGTAACTTGAACATCTTTATTTAAATTAACATTTTCTAAATTTCCTATTAAGAAAACTACTTTTATTTTTATTAGGAGTTTCAAAAGCAGTTCCCTTTCTACACAGTGTTTTAAAATAGCAAGTTTATTACAAGAACTTCTATCTTCTTTTCTTTTTCTTTTTTTTATTTTAAGATTTTATTTATTTGACACAGAGAGAGCACAAGTAGGGGAAGCAGCAGGGAAAGGGAGAGGGAGAAGAAAGCTCCCCACCATGCGCCAGGCAGGGAGCCTAATGTCAGGCTCAATCCCGGGATCCAGGGATCATGATCCAAGCCGAAAGCAGACGCTTAACCAACTGAGCCACCCAGGTGCCCCTACCTTATTTTCTAACAGACTTTTCTTCAAAGAAAAAATTTTGTCTCCTTTCTGAGTGAAATTGCTAGATCAAACTTTATTATGTTTCTAAGTCAATTGAGTTTTCTTTCCTGAATGTGTGAACTTACTTAAAATTGTCAGAATCTCAGACTTGAAATTCTCTAAGTATTGTAGTGTGTGTCTATGTCTGTGTCTGTGTTTATGAAGCCTATAGATTGAAAATGCAAATATAGCAAGAGCTATCTGGTGTTTCTGGTCACCCTAATGAAGAATGAGTAGTTTGATTAGATGATTTTTAAGGTAAGGTCACTGTAGGATGATTTGTTTTGTTAGTGGAATTCATGGCATCTGGTTTCTTCAGAGGGCAGTCTGTCTACTAAGTCGGACAGCCTGGGTTCAAATCTCAGATCTACCTTTTACAAATGTGTGACCGTCAGCAATTCATTATAACTCTTGGAATCTCAATGTCATCATCCATAAACAGTCATGATGATTCCTAGCCCATGGGTTTGTTGTGAGATAGTGCATGTGTGATACTTTGTTCTGTGTAAGACATAAATGTTCAGTAAATAGAAATTTGTATAACACTAGTATTTGTATTTTGTTCCACTCACAATGCCTGAAGCAATCTTACTACATAAGTAACTCAGTATCAAAATGGATATGCCCTCATGAAGTGTTTCAAGAATGCCACCATTGTCTTTACGCAGTCTTCTCTAATATTCTTTCCTTTATAGTCTAAGATACTCTTCCATAGGCTAAGGGTAAGATGCTACCAAACATGTATATTTGAAAGAGGCAGAAATAAAATCTCTTATTGGGTTTACCCTGGAGGCATTATGTGTTTATTTTGATATGTATCTCAGAGACTGATCACCAAATAGCAAGGCTATATCCTAATCCAATAGTCATTGTATATTTTACCTGAAACTTCATGATATTTATATTTGAAATGTCAAACTTCTAATTCTTTCTCTTTTTTTTTAAGATTTTATTTATTTATTTGACAGAGAGAGATCACAAGTAGGCAGAGAGGCAGGCAGAGAGAGAGGAGGAAGCAAGCTCCCTGCTGAGCAGAGAGCCCGATGTGGGACTTGATCCCAGGACCCTGAGATCATGACCTGAGCCGAAGGCAGCGGCTTAACCCACTGAGCCACCCAGGCGCCCAAACTTCTAATTCTTGATGGCTCCATCATCCTATCTTATTGTAAAGAACTGGCAAGAATAGATGTCACAATTGAGTTGCATTTTACAGTCTACCACATGGAACAAATGTTGGGCTGCCTCAAGATTAATATAAACATACCCTAATTTTTAATCTCACAAAACAAACTGAGGGTTGCTGGGGGGAGGGGGGTTGGGAGAAGGGGGGTGGGGTTATGGACATTGGGAGGGTATGTGCTTTGGTGAGTGCTGTGAAGTGTGTAAACCTGGTGATTCACAGACCTGTACCCCTGGGATAAAAATATATGTTTATAAAAAATAAAAATAAAAAATAAAAAATAAAAAAAACATACCCTAATAAACCTTAGAGACTTTCTCTGGGTTTAGGACCTTCACAGCAATGAACTGATTTCACAGACAGATGAAACTTGAGTGACAGTCCGGAAGAAAGAAAAAGTAAATTTTCCTTCTCCTTCTTTAAATTTCCAGATGTGTAAGAGTAAAGGCAAAGGCTAGTTTTAATCAGAATTTTAAAAAAAACACATTTGTTTTAAACAAAAGGAATAATACATTGTGACCAAAAAGAATCTCCCTCTAGAAATTAAATTACCCTGTCTATATTTGTTGAGAATAAAATGTTTGGAGAACTGGGTCAATATTGCAATGGAAGCTGGTTAACCATGCCTCAGAAAATTTCATCATCTATGAAAATCTGTATTGCCAACACGAACCTAAACCACATTTCAGTTTGTCTGAAAATCCCTACAACTATTTTGCATTTTACGTAATGAGAGGCAATTTGGATTTTTTTTTTTTTTTTTTTTTTTTACATCTGGCACAGAGCAGCATTGATCTGAAGATAGAATATATATAGATTCCTGGTCCTAGACAACCCTAATTGACACAAATGTTGTTTGTCTTGGTGTCTTGAACCAACCTCCTCTTTTATAGATGGGTCCTGAGGTGAAGAGAGTGAAAGTGACCTGTCAGAAATCATTATCAAGAGCATTATCAATAGCATTGCCAGGTGGAATTCAAAACACTTCTTTATTATTATCATTTTTATTTTTATAAAAGCTTCTTTTGTAAAAAGAAACAAAAAGCCATATATTTGATATTTTGATATTTTCTTCTTAGAGAGATATCTACAATGTTCACTAGTTTTTAAAATTTTTTTAATTGTGGTAAAAGCACCTAACATGAGAGCTAGCTTTTTGACGAATTTTAAATTGTATGGTACAATATAGTTAACAGGCACGCTGTTGTACAGCAGATAACTCAAACTTGCTCTCTTGCAAAGATGAGACCTCATACTAGGTGAACACTTTCCCATTTTCCCCTCTGCTCAGTACCTGACAACCACCATTCTACTTTCTGACTCTATGTGTCTGACTGTTTTGGATATCTCATATAAGTAGTAGCACATAAAATTTATACTTACGTGACTGGTTTATTTCACTGAGCATGATGTCCCCCAAGTTCATCCATGCAGTTATAAGTGGCAGAAATTCCATCTTTTTTTGAGGCTGAATAATATTCCACTGTGTGATGTACATCACATTTTCTTTATCCATTCATCCATCGATGGACACTTGGGTTGGTTCCTTATCTTGGCTATCGTGAATGATGCTGCAGTGAAGAAGGGAGTACAGGTATCTCTTCAAGATACTAATTTCTTTTCCTTCAAATAAGTACCCAGAAGTGGGATTGCTGGATCATATAGTTCTATTTTCAATTTCTTGAGGACCCCTTATATTATTTTCCATAGTGGCTGCACCATTTTACATTCCTGCCAACAGTGCACAAGAGTTCCCTTTTCTCCCCATCTTCTCTGACACCTGCTCTTTTGGGTTTTTTGGATAATAGTTATCCTAACAGGTGTGAGCTGAGATCTCATTGTTGTTTTGATTTGCATTTCCCTGATGATGAGTGATGCCCAGCATCTTTTCATGTACTTGTCTGCCATCACATATATTCTTCCATTCCATAGGTTGCCTTTTCATTTTGTTGTTTGTTTCTTTTGCGGCGTAGGACACTTCTCGCTACTCAATGGAGAATCCAATGAATAAAGAAGGAAATAGAAAAAAGTCTTAAAGTAAATTTCCAGCAGGTGAGATATTTCATTTCCTTTTTTCTTTTGTATACTAGAATTATAATGAGAGAAATATGAAAAGCCTGAGGTTCTCAGTGCATTCTCTTCCCAGACAGCAAATTCACATGCAAAGAAGAACTGCCAAGCAAGAGTTTGCTCACTAGACATGATCTGGAGCAAGGAAAACAAGCGGGGAGGTCTGGATGTTGGGGGTCAGTAAATAATGATAGCCCAAGGCATCTCTGGATATTAGCATTTTCTCCACTGACCAGTTCAGGAGAAAGCCTGAAGAGTAAGATAACTTGTTTTAACCAAAACAACAGGTACCAAGTGCTCATTTTTTTAGAGCTCTTTATTGGATGTTGTTACTATGATTTGCTACCAATTATGACCACTGCTACTACTACCAGACTGTCACTAGTGATCGATTATTATAAACAGAGAGAATAGCAGGCATTATACATCTATTATTATATTTCATCTGTAGTTACAGTTATAACAATTGCAAGAAAAGGTATTATCTTCCTAGGGTTAAGTAAAATGTGGCAACCTGGAGACAAGGTTAGCATGGTCCTAGATCTGTCGTTAGGAGAGACCAAATTGACTCAGGCATAAGAAACACAAGATGTTTTAAGTCAAGAGTCATGCACACAGTTTGAATGCAAATATTGAGGGAGGGGGAGAGGATAAAAACAATTACCTTGGAAGTTGGTTTTTAACAGTATCATATTATCATTAGCAGTAAAGGAGTAATTATCACAGTTAATAAAATCACATTAAAACATATGACAGATAAAGAAAGCACAATGGGAGAAATTTAATGGAATACATTTCCTGCCAGATTTTATATTGAGTGTTAGATTATTTATAGGACATATGTTCTAGGAAAACAAATGTTTAAACTGGAAATGAGCAAATCTGAAGACATTTGCTTCTTTGAAGCATTGTGGTTTTACATTATTCTGGTAATTTATATGCCCTAGAAAATATGTTATTTCTTTTATTAAAGCATATATGACTTTCTAAATATATTTTTATATAGCATTATTTTGTTTTGTAAATAGGAATTTCCATTTTAATTTAAAGTAAACCAATTTCATAATATTAGAAGGGTTACATCATCCCACAGCACCTTCTCTCTGCCCACCTCAGCCCCCTCTCTCCGCCACCCCACCTCCCTCCCTCTTTCAACCAGCCCTCCCTCTACGCTCTGTCCCCTCCCCATGACACTCTTTGTTACCTGCTTCCCCACATCACTTTAGCTGCTGCCTCTGCTGTTTTGCTGCTGTTATGATTCACCTTTCCCCTGCCTTCCACTCCTAACATTTTCATTCTTATATACTATACTGGAGAACCCAAGTGGTACTATGATTTAAACTACGTTTTGAAGTTGAGCTTGCTCAGAAGAAAGACCCAAGTTAGAAGTCCTGCTTGATTACTTATCAGCTATATAACATTGAGCAGTTTACTTCTCTAGACTTTGGGTTCCTCATATATAGCATGAGGATAATAATGGCTGTTTTGCTGGACCATGGTGCGGATCCAATTAGAGAATGTCTATAATGTTCTCAGTGTCATGCCTCCTAAGGAGCAGGTGTCCCATGAACAGCAGCTAACAAAACTGCTGAAGGAGAAGCCCTTCTTTCTGGAAGGCAGGAAAGGTCTTGCCTCTTACTTAGGGCTCTGACACTGCACATTTGTCTACACGGCAGCTTGCTCTGTGGTCTTTTCCAGATTATTATCATCTGCATCGCAAGTCTGCAACCCACTGTTTCTCCATCCCAGTGTTTCTCCAACTTTACTATACATATCTCACCTGGGGGATGGTATAGAGTTTCAGGCCTCTGATTCCGATTCCATTGTTTTTGTGGTAGAATCCAGAAAGATGTGTTTTTACAAGTGTTTCTAGTTCTGAGACAGGATTAGGGACCACTGATGTTAAAAAGCACCACTATGACTCAGAGTCCGTGGCTTCTCTGGTCACATTGTTCCAGGCGTAATGACCACTAGGACACCATGCTCATCTTCCACATTGATCCTAAGGCTAGAACAATGTTATCTTCAGACAGGTTCTCTCTAACTACTCTTCTTTCTCTTGATTCTGGACTTAGCACCCTAGAAGGTGTTATTTGTATTGCCATTTTGTTTAGGATGGGAAGAAAGAGTTTCTGCGTAGACCAACTCCTGTGGGTTTCTCCTTCATAACAAAAATTCCTTTCTCAAATATGGTGGTTCTCAAAGTGTGAACCCAATTAGCAGTGCTGGCATCACCTGGGAAATTCTTAGAAATGTAGAATATGAGGCCCTACTCTAGACTTACTGAAACATATACTCTGGTAGTGGAACCCAGAGTGCTGCATTTTTTAATCAAACATTTTGTTTGGGGGTAATGGTAGTTTCGCATACACTTGTAAAGGAGCCATACAGAGATTCCCCCGTGTCCTTTACTCAGTTTCTCCAATGAAAACATCTTGAAACTGTAGTACCATATCACAAGTAGGATACTGATAGTGATGCAGCGGAGATATAGACATTTGTACCCTCACAGGAATCTTGCTGTTGCCATTTTATAGCCATTCCCACTCCTTTTTTGCCCTTACCCTTTGCTTACCTCCTGGCAGACACTAATCTGTTCTCAATTTCTATAATTTATTGTTTTCCAAATGTTGTTGCATAAATGGAATTATACAGTATGTAACCTTTGGCAATTTTTTTTTAATCTCACTAAAATTTATTCTCTGGAAGTTGTGTCCATGGTTTATCCCTTTTGATTGCTGAGCAGAGTCATTGTACAGAAGGGTCACAGTTTGCAGTTTATGTATGGTCACACTCACACACTGAGGACATCTGATTTTTCTTTTTTCACTCTTGCAAATAAAGCTAATATAAATATGTCTTCACTTCTCTGAGCTAAATACCTAGCAGTATAGTTTTTGCCTTGTATGGTATTTGCATAATAAATTTTTTAAGGAAATTCTAAACTCTTTTCTCTTGGTCATTTTACATAACTCAACAAAGTGTTGGCATCATTTTATTTTAACAGTTTAATTAAAGTATAAATATGTACCTTCCTATGTCCTTTTAGCTTCCTACTTATAATTTTCTTAAATATTTCTTCTATATACATTTAGAATCACATCTATAATAATTAAGAGTTGTAATTTTTGTTTCAACCATCAAACATAATTTTAAAAATCTGAGATAAAAAGAAAAACCTGTTGTGTTTATCCATAATTTTTTTTACTATGTTCTTTTTCCCTTGCTGATGTTCCAAATTTCCTTCTCTTACTAGTTTTCTTTTTTTTTAATTCTTAATTTTTATTTTAATTTTTTATTTTTTATAAACATATATTTTTATCCCCAGGGGTAAAGGTCTGTGAATCGCCAGGTTTACACAGTTCACAGCTCTCATCAAAGCACATACCCTCCCCAATGTCAATAACCCCACCCCCGTTCCCCCAATCCCCCTCCCCCCAGCAACCCTCAGTTTGTTTTGTGAGATTGAGTCACTTATGGTTTGTCTCCCTCCCAATCCCATCTTGTTTCATTGATTCTTCTCCTACGCACTTAAGCCCCCATGTTGCATCACTACTTCCTCATATCAGGGAGATCATATGATAGTTGTCTTTCTCTGCTTGACTTATTTCACTAAGCATGATACGCTCTAGTTCCATCCATGTTGTCGCAAATGGCAAGATTTCATTTCTTTTGATGGCTGCATAGTATTCCATTGTGTATATATACCACATCTTCTTGATCCATTCATCGGTTGATGGACATCTAGGTTCTTTGCATAGTTTGGCTATTGTGGACATTGCTGCTATAAACATTCGGGTGCACATGCCCCTTCTTGATTGGATTATTTGTTCTTTGGGTGTTGAGTTTGCTAAATTCTTTATAGATTTTGGACACTAGTCCTTTATCTGATATGTCGTTTGCAAATATCTTCTCCCATTCTGTCAGTTGTCTTTTGGTTTTGTTAACTGTTTCCTTTGCTGTGCAAAAGCTTTTGATCTTGATGAAATCCCAATAGTTCATTTTTGCCCTTGCTTCCCTTGCCTTTGGCGATGTTCCTAGGAAGATGTTGCTGCAGCTGAGGTCGAAGAGGTTGCTGCCTGTGTTCTCCTCAAGGATTTTGATGGGTTCCTTTCGCACATTGAGGTCCTTCATCCATTTTGAGTCTATTTTCGTGTGTGGTATAAGGAAATGGTCCAATTTCATTTTTCTGCATGTGGCTGTCCAATTTTCCTAACACCATTTATTGAATAGGCTGTCTTTTTTCCATTGGACATTCCTTCCTGCCTTGTCGAAGATTAGTTGACCATAGAGTTGAGGGTCTATTTCTGGGCTCTCTATTCTGTTCCATTGATCTATGTGTCTGGTTTTATGCCAGTACCATGCTGTCTTGATGATGACAGCTTTGTAATAGAGCTTGAAGTCCGGAATTGTGATGCCACCAACTTTGGCTTTGTTTTTCAATATCCCTTTGGCCATTCGAGGTCTTTTCTGGTTCCATATAAATTTTAGAATTATTTGCTCCATTTCTTTGAAAAAGATGGATGGTACTTTGATAGGAATTGCATTAAATGTGTAGATTGCTTTAGGTAGCATAGACATTTTCACAATATTTATTCTTCCAATCCAGGAGCATGGAACATTTTTCCATTTCTTTGTGTCTTCCTCAATGTCTTTCATGAGTACTTTATAGTTTTCTGAGTATAGATTCTGTGCCTCTTTGGTTAGGTTTATTCCTAGGTATCTTATGGTCTGGGGTGCAATTGTAAATGGATTGACTCCTTAATTTCTCTTTCTTCTGTCTTGTTGTTGGTATAGAGAAATGCAACTGATTTCTGTGCATTGATTTATATCCTGACACTTTACTGAATTCCTGTACAAGTTCTAGCAGTTTTGGAGTGGAGTCTTTTGGGATTTCCACATATAGTATCATATCATCTGCGAAGAGTGATAATTTGACTTCTTCTTTGCCGATTTGGATGCCTTTAATTTCCTTTTGTTGTCTGATTGCTGAGGCTAGGACCTCTAGTACGATGTTGAATAGCAGTGGTGATAATGGACATCCCTGCCGTGTTCCTGACCTTAGCGGAAAAGCTTTCAGTTTTTCTCCATTGAGAATGATATTTGCGGTGGGTTTTTCATAGATGGCTTTGATGATATTGAGGTATGTGCCCTCTATCCCTACACTTTGAAGAGTTTTGATCAGGAAGGGATGCTGTACTTTGTCAAATGCTTTTTCAGCATCTATTGAGAGTATCTCATGGTTCTTGTTCTTTCCTTTATTGGTGTGTTGTATCACATTGACTGATTTGCAGATGTTGAACCAACCTTGCAGCCCTGGAATAAATCCCACTTGGTCGTGGTGAATAATCCTTTTAATGTACTGTTGAATCCTATTGGCTAGTATTTTGGTGAGAATTTTCGCATCTGTGTTCATCAAGGATATTGGTCTATAGCTCTCTTTTTTGATGGGATCCTTGTCTGGCTTTGGGATCAAGGTGATGCTGGCCTCATAAAATGAGTATGGAAGTTTTCCTTCCATTTCTATTTTTTGGAACAGTTTCAGGAGAATAGGACTTAGTTCTTCTTTAAATGTTTGGTAAAATTCCCCCGAGAAGCCATCTGGCCCTGGGCTTTTGTTTGTTTGGAGATTTTTGATGACTGTTTCAATCTCCTTACTGGTTATGGGTCTGTTCAGGCTTTCTACTTCTTCCTGGTTCAGTTGTGGTAGTTTATATGTTTCTAGGAATGCATCCATTTCTTCCAGATTGTCAAATTTGTTGGCATAGTGTTGCTCATAGTATGTTCTTATAATAATTTGTATTTCTTTGGTGTTAGTTGTGATCTCTCCTCTTTCATTCATGATTTTATTTATTTGGGTCCTTTTTCTTTTCTTTTTGATAAGTCTGGCCAGGGGTTTATTAATCATATTAATTCTTTCAAAGAACCAGCTCCTAGTTTTGTTGATTTTGTCTATTGTTTTTTTTGGTTTCTATTTCATTGATTTCTGCTCTGATCTTTATGATTTCTCTTCTCTTGCTGGGCTTAGGGTTTCTTTCTTGTTCTTTCTCCAGCTCCTTTAGGTGTAGGGTTAGGTTGTGTACCTGAGACCTTTCTTGTTTCTTGAGAAAGGCTTGTACCGCTATATATTTTCCTCTCAGGACTGCCTTTGTTGTGTCCCACAGATTTTGAACCGTTGTATTTTCATTATCATTTGTTGCCATGACTTTTTTCAATTCTTCATTAACTTCCCGGTTGACCCATTCATTCTTTAGAAGGATGCTGTTTAGTCTCCATGTATTTGGGTTCTTTCCAAACTTCCTCTTGTGGTTGAGTTCTAGCTTCAGAGCATTGTGGCCTGAAAATATGCAGAGAATGATCCCAATATTTTGATACCGGCTGAGTCCTCAATTAGGACTTAGGATGTGATCTATTCTGGAGAATGTTCCATGTGCACTAGAGAAGAATGTGTATTCTGTTGCTTTGGGATGAAATGTTCTGAATATATCTGTGATGTCCATCTAGTCCAGTGTGTCGTTTAAGGCCTTTATTTCCTTGCTGATCTTTTGCTTGGATGATCTGTCCATTTCAGTGAGGGGAGTGTTAAAGTCCCCTACTATTATTGTATTATTGTTGATGTATTTCTTTGATTTTGTTATTAATTGGTTTATATAGTTGGCTGCTCCCACGTTGGGGTCATAGATATTTAAAATTGTTAGATCTTCTTGTTGGACACACCCTTTGAGTATGATATAGTGTCCTTCCTCATCTCTTATTATAGTCTTTGGCTTAAAATCTAATTGATCTAATATAAGGATTGCCACTCCTGCTTTCTTCTGATGTCCATTAGCATGGTAATTCTTTTCCACCCCCTCACTTTAAATCTGGAGGTGTCTTTGGGCTAAAATGAGTTTCTTGGAGGCAACATATAGATGGGTTTTGTTATTTTACCCGTTCTGATACCCTGTGTCTTTTGATTGGGGCATTTAGCCTTTTAACATTCAGGGTAAGTATTGAGAGATATGAATTTAGTGCCATTTTATTGACTGTATGGTGACTGTTACTGTATATTGTCTCTGTTCCTTTCTGATCTACCACTTGTAGGCTCTCTCTTTGCTTAGAGGACCCCTTTCAATATTTCCTGTAGAGCTGGTTTGGTGTTTGCAAATTCTTTCAGTTTTTGTTTGTCCTGGAAGCTTTTCATCTCCTCCTTTATTTTCAATGATAGCCTAGCTGGATATAGTATTCTTGGCTGCATATTTTTCTTGTTTAGTGCTCTGAAAATATCGTGCCAGCTCTTTCTGGCCTGCCAGGTCTCTGTGGATAAGTCAGCTGCCAATCTAATATTTTTACCATTGTATGTTACAGACTTCTTTTCCCAGGCTGTTTTCAGGATTTTCTCTTTGTGACTGAGACTTGTAAATTTTACTATTAGGTGACAGGGTGTGGGCCTATTCTTATTGATTTTGCGGGGCATTCTCTGAACCTCCTGAATTTTGATGCTTGTTCCCTTTGCCATATTGGGGAAATTCTCCCCAATAATTCTCTCCAGTATACCTTCTGCTACCCTCTTTCTTTCTTCTTCTTCTGGAATCCCAATTATTCTAATGTTTTTTTGTCTTATGGTGTCACTTATCTCTCGAATTCTCCCCTCATGGTCCAGTAGCTGTTTGTCCCTCTTTTGCTCAGCTTCTTTATTCTCTGTCATTTGGTCTTCTATATCACTAATTCTTTCTTCTGCCTCATT
>NC_081562.1:93895497-93917508 GCF_022355385.1 Mustela nigripes
TATCCTAGCAGTGAGAGCCTCCATTTTTGATTGCACCTCATTAATAGCTTTTTTTATTTCAACTTGGTTCGATTTTAGTTCTTTTATTTCTCCCCAAAGGGCTTTTATATATCCCGAGAGGGTTTCTCTAACATCTTCCATGCCTTTTTCGAGCCCGGCTAGAACCTTGAGAATTGTCATTCTGGACTCTAGGTCTGACATATTACCAATGTCTGTATTGATTAGGTCCCTAGCCTTCGGTACTGCCTCTTGTTCTTTTTTGGGGGTGAATTTTTCCACCTTGTCATTTTGTCCAGATAAGAGTATATGAAGGAGCAAGTAAAATACTAAAAGGGTGGCAACAACCCAAGGAAAATATGCTTTAACCAAATCAGAAGAGATCCCAAATCATGAGGGGGGAGAAAGGGGATAAAAAGAGGTTCAAAAAGAAAGAAAGAAAAAAAAGAT
The DNA here is from genome assembly GCF_022355385.1 of Mustela nigripes. Classification (NCBI taxonomy): domain Eukaryota; kingdom Metazoa; phylum Chordata; class Mammalia; order Carnivora; family Mustelidae; genus Mustela; species Mustela nigripes. The sequence goes on from NC_081562.1 coordinate 93,895,945, forward strand.
AAGAAAAGAAAAAAAGAGAAAATGAATAAAGAAAAATATAAAAAATTAAAAATATATATATTAGATAAACTAGTTTAAAAATGTTAAAAAAAAAAGGGTAAATGTTAAAAAAAAAGTTTAGCAGAAGAAGCGACAAAAATGAAAAAGAAAAAATTAAATTACCTGCAAGACTAATAAAAAATCACCAGGAGAAAGCCATGAGTTTCGTGCTTTGCTTTCTCCTCCTCTGGAATTCTGCTGCTCTCCTTGGTGTTGAAACCGCACTCCTTGGTAGGTGAACTTGGTCTTGGCTGGATTTCTTGTTGATCTTCTGGGGGAGGAGCCTGGTGTAGTGATTCTCAAGTGTCTTTGCCCTAGGCGGAATTGCACTGCCCTTACCAGGGGCTGAGTAATCCACTCGGGTTTGCTTTCAGGAGCTTTTGTTCCCTGAGCGCTTTCCGTAGAGTTCTGGAGGACATGAATACAAATGGCGGCCTCCTGGTCTCCGGCCTGGAGGAGCCAAGAGCCCGAGGCCCTACTCCTCAGTGCGCCCTCAGAGAACAGCGCCCAGTTACTCCTGTCTGCCTGACCTCTGGCCGCGCTCCGAGCTCACCGAGCCTGCTACCGGTTCAAGGTAACCCAGAGCTGTGATCTTACTGTCGGCTCTGTCTCTGTAGCCGGCTTTCCCGTTCCAACACCTGCAAGCTCTGCGACACTCAGAAACCCGATCCTTCTGTGACCCTGCGGGACCTGAGGCCACGCTGACCCCGCATGGGCTTCGCCCCAGTTTAGCCTCCGGAGCCCTGATCCTCAGCGGAACAGACTTTTAAAAGTCCTGATTTTGTGCTCCGTTGCTCCACCGCTTGCCGGGAGCCGGCCCCTACCCCTGGGGTCTATCTTCCCGTTGCTTTGGATTCACTTCTCCGCTAGTCCTACCTTTCAGAAAGTGGTTGTTTTTCTGTTTCCAGAATTGCTGTTCTTCTTCTCTTCGATCTGCCGATGGATTTGCAGGTATTTGCAATCTTTAGATAAGCTATCTAGCTGATCTCCTGCTAGCTGAAGTAGTCTCAGCCTGCTACTCCTCTGCCATCTTGACTCCTCCCCTTACTAGTTTTCTTTTTTAAAGAACTTTCTTTAGCTCTTCTTTGTAGATCTGCTTCAAACAAATTTTCTTGGTTTTCTCTTGTCTAAGAATGTCCTGATTATCCTTTATTTCCTGAAGCATATTTCCTCTGGGTATAGGATTCTGATTTGGTATTTCTCTTTTTTTCCCAATACTTGAAAAATATTGCACTATTTCCTCTAGATTCCATGGTTTCTGATGAGAAATTTGTAGTCATTTGAATTGTCTTACTATCATAAATAAGATCTCATTTTTCCCTACCTACTAATAAAATATTTATCTTTGACCTTTGTTTTCAGACTTTTAATTATGATGTGTCTCAGCATAGATTTCTTTGGGTTTATCTTGTTTGGTATTCTTGCCAAATTGGAGAAGTTTCCAGCTGTTATATCTTTGAGTACTTTTTTAGCTCCTTCTTATTTCTCCTCTCCTCTAGGACTCCGATGATGCAAAAGTTAAATCTCTATAAAGTTCTGTGGTTCCTGAGGCCTATTTAGTGGGGGAGCAGGAAGTATCTCTTTGTTGTTCACACTGGGTAATTTCTATCTCCCTAACTTCCAGTTCGCCAATTCTTTCACTTATCCTCTCTATTCTACAGTTGATCCTGTCCTTGAACTTTGAAAATTTCTGCTATTGTATTTTCTTCCTTTTTTTTTTTTTTTGCTATTGTATTTTTGATTTCTAAAATTTCCATTTGGTTTTCTTTATATCTTTAATTATTTTGCTGAGACATTCTATTTCTTTGCTGAAGCTTTTGATTTTATCATTTGTTATTATCTCAAGCATATTCTTTATTGTTCACTGAAACATTTTTGTGGTAACTGCTTTAAAATCTTTGTCCAATAATTTCAACTTGCCCATCATCTGGAGGTTGGCATCTACTGATTGTCTTTTTTTTTTTTTTTTCATTTGGTTGAAGATTTTCCTGGTTATAGGTATGATCTAACTTTTAATTGAAATTGGACATTTAAAAAAAATTATGTTAGGAGACTCTGGATCTTATATAAAACCTTTGGCTTAGTTGGTTTGTTCTGACACTGCTTTGGCCAGGAAATGTGGGGCAATGTATCACCTTATTAGTGCCAAATGGAAGTGAAAGTGCAGTTTCCCTACTTGTCTCCACTGACAGGGAAATGGGGGCTCCTAGTTCCAGGCTGAGGTGGATGTTTGAGCTCACATAGCCTCCACTGATATTATAGTGAGGATGGCCTCATTACCACCAAGTAATAGGTAAAGGTCCTGAATCTCTATTAGGCCTCCTCTGATACCACCTCAGTGAGGAGATAGAAGGATGCCTCATTATTGTTAGGTGGTGATGGAAGTCCAGGGTCCCCACATGGTCTCCACCTGGGGAAGGAGCTCTTTAGTAGCTGGAGAGAAAAAAATTTCTGGTTCCTTGCCCTGCTTAGCCTTCTTTAACACCACCCCAGCAAGGGAATTCTGGTGTTTCATTAAACCTCACTAGGATGGAAGGCTAGGTTCCCCATTCAGCCTTTGCTATGAAGGTGTGGTCACAGTTTTTGGTGTTTTGGAGTAGAGCTGTTATTTTCTAAAAGTTTCTGTCTTTCTGGCTGCCCCTTTCTGAGTCCTTTTGTCAGAGTTTTGTGTTGCATTTTGTTTGGTAGGTTTTTGTTTTGTTTTGTTTTGTTTTGGTCTGAGACCCTTGGCATTTGCTGATTGTTCCTTTCTTTCACTGCAAGTCTTGTATGAGGAAAAAAAGAAAACTCAGGGAACTCATTGTGTCCTTCCTTGGGTCTCAAGGTTCTAGTCGGTTTGCCTTCTTCCCTCTACCTTTCAGAGCCTTCTTGTGTCACACACACACACACACACACACACACACACATGACGTCCAGTGTTACTAGTTACACTTAACGGACAGAATAGGGGAAAGTGTCTACTCCATCTTCTCAGAAGCAGAGGTCACCCAGTCTGCATTTGACAAATCCTCCAGGTGGTTGTGGGGCATACTGAAGTCCTTACAAACCTGTACCACCTTTCCATGGAGCAAAGAAATGAGTGTTTGGTGTTAACATGAAAATCTTTTTGTCATTGTTACTATCCTACCAGAAAAAATCCTTCTTTTATCCGTAAATCCTTTTACAGCTCCCTGTTGTGCATCTGCCTTACATCATTTTAAACTCAAGGCTTTGGGATCATTTCAGAAGCCAGGGTGGGCTTCGGGGCCCCAGGTTAGATAGAGAACACAGTCAAGAGTAGTCTTTGAGTGTAGTGCCCCAGGCCAACATTTGTGGTTCATACTGAACGTGAGAAATCATGCAGAAAATATGGTACTGATTTGGATATAATTCACAAATGCAGCTGAGCCTTCTCAAAAATAAAGCAGGAGATGCAATTATATTCCCACTGTGGGCATGTTTGTCCCATGCTTCTTTCCTTCCCAGTGAGGGAAGAGTAGGAATTAGCATGAGCTGGGAGTGCCCTGGGGAAGCCGTCTAGTAAGAACAATATTACTGAAGGTAAAATGATACCTTAAATTGGCTTTAATCATCCAGTCATTTAGAAGTTATTTATTAATATCACTATACCGATAAGATTTTATTTTTAAGATTATAATATGATCATCATTATTGGAATTTTCTGAAGCAATACTGTATATGAAAATAGTCATTTCATTTTTTGAAGCAGATTAATCATCAAGACATTTCTTTACTATTGATACACTGTCATCATACCCCCTTAGCAGATAAAGAAACTAAACAAGTGAGGTAAAGAGATTTAGTTCTCAACAATTGTTTATTAAAGTTTATGAAAATGATAGCACAATTAAGCACTTATTGTGCATGGAGTGATGTTCATAGGACTTTATTTACATGTGCACATTGTTGGGTCTTTTAATCTTTATGGAAACATATTGTTACCATTGTCCTGGTTTTTCAGTATTCTCTCATTTGTACCCATGGGATTTTAATTTATGAAGGTGACTAAACAGTAACGCAGAGAGGTCAATGCCACTGAAAAAAGAGTTTATTACTTACATTTCCTAAGAGAAGGGGTCATGCCATGCTACACAGGGCCATGGAAGAAGAACCAGATTTGTTCAGGGAGCAGAAGTAAGAACAAAGGAAAATCAAGGACAGACCCTTTACTAGGTTTCCATGGGAAAGGCATGGCAGGGCAGAATTGGTAATTTCAGTAATTTCAGTAGGCTTTGGTTTATAGGGATTGTCTCTAGTTTCTGATACCTGGCCCTGGGGTGATTTAGGAAAGGGAAAATATTGGCTTGGTGTATGTGTTAAGTAAAGAGGGGGGTTGGGGATATAGACTCAGTATTAGTTCGTTTGCATTTAAAAGGCATGCTCCAGAAACAAGTGGTTTACTATCTTTAAGAATTAACTAGTTCTGGGACAATCAGGTCTCTAAGTCCCCCCAAATATCAAAATATCATAAGAGATAGAAAATTTTAAAAACATGATTAATACCAGTGTGGACACTGAGGCACGGAGAGTTGGAAGGACTAGCCCAAGCCACACAGCCAGGAAGTGGCTGACCTGGACATGAATGAGACGCAGCTGCCTGTGAAGATCCTGCATCGATTCAGCTTCAGGATTGTTTCCTGGTTCTTATCTTTGCTCCCAAGTGGCTCTAATGATCTTAGGCACAAATGGCCGATGGGATACAAAAACGAAAGTGCTTTTAAAGAGAACAAGGAGCAAAACTCTTGAAAGTTGACATTGGGAGATAAAGCTAATAGAACTGGGATCATTTAGCCAGGTGAAGAGAAGGCTAAGTTGCTACGTTGGTTTGTGAAGGATTGTGACACACTGGACTGTGGAGAGCTGGGATTTATCCCCGTCTCCACAAAGGACTCAGGACAGCTGTGGAAAGTTTCCTAGGAACATTAATTATAAAACAGTAGTGGACTCTTGGGTAAGGACTTGAATCTACTCAGGAAACAATCTCACCCCCCACTAGCCTTCCCATCTGTACTTATACACTGTTCTTAATTCTCATAATTATTATAATAATTAAAGTATAGAGTAATCATATGTAAGTGGAATCATATCTTCAAAACCCTTTATTTTATATTATTCTATCTTAAGTAATTGTCTTCTCATGTAATTATTTCTGAAAGGTATGAATTTTAATGCAAAGTGCATTTAGTGCAAGAATATCTTGCTATCATTTTAACCAGATTCCAAATCTGTGATTATCAAGATGGTGAGGAATTCACTACCAGTCATGAGGGTATAGGATGTGCCTGGGGAATGGGGGGAAGGTGTCTTGGCCCTACGCTTCCAAAGTCACACAAGAGAATGGGGTTAAGATAGTTTCTGAAAAGTAGGAGTTTCTTGTCTTCCATATGATGATTACAAATAACTATTATTCAAGTTTCATAATCATTTCTAGGTAGGACTGTGCTTCTCTATGGTTCCTTTACATCTGGGTGGCTCTGTTACACCTGTGCCAAACTCAGTCACAGAAGTGATAGTCTTGGTGCCTGGTGCACAGTCTCTCAAGGTGCTCCACCTGGTTTGTAGAGGAGTCAGGGTTGATTCTGCTACTCTGGCAAGTACTGACATCCTGTTCCCAAGCTTACGGAATCTCTCCTATTAAATACATGGAAACTTTCTTCCAGTTTTTCAATCCCGAAAACGCCCTTTCCCCTTTCTCTTCTCCTTCATTTCCTTAATTCAGGCTTTCAAAAACAAGTGAATAAGAGGGATTGTCTTTGAAAAATTTCTGCCTTTGGCCTTGGAACACATATATGGTAAACCCAAGGGCCTTCTCCATTTTAATGAAGGAAAGATACAGTGAGAACAAAATGTAATGGAGTATCTCAATAAATAGATTCAGAGAAAGGTGGTGTATGTCACATCAGCAAGGTACTGCAAATCTGTTCTTACTGAGCCTTGCACCTAACATTGCCATCTGCCATCATCTGCGGCCTCCAATAAAGGGCTTTGTAACTGCTAGTGACCAGCTGGTCGTTTCTCTCATTATTCAATGCAAATATGTTATACCAAGAAAGTATGGCATGAAATAACATTTCAAAATATAATGCCACATTAGAAAAAAATCCTAAATACCAACAGAATGCAGTTTTGGCCATGGGACTAAAAACAGCTTGTTGGAACTCATTTTGTTTGTTATAACTAAGCCACTCTGGAATGATTTCTTCTTTTCCAATGTGTAATGGTTCATTTCATGCATGAAACAACTGTAATGAAAACAGCTCTTTACTAAGTCTTTGCCTTTTGGCTTTAAATTGCAATTAAAATAACATTATTCAGGTCTTGATTGTTCTCCATCTTTACCTCTGGTGCTTAGGTTGTGGCATTTATCTAAAATTCTTTGTCTCATATAGAAATACGTGAAAAGCTGAGAAAATCAATTTTAATGAAAGCAGGGATGGGAGAAACAGATAGTACTCCAAAAACTCAGAGATTGCAAGAAGCTTTTAAACAGAAGCAACAACCATCATGAAGTGCATCAATAAAGGAATTAAAGACTTGGAAGGCAGCCAAAATATACAGTTGCAGGCAAGCAACGAAAGGGTGTTAATAAATTTACATCCCATATGGGGGACAGTCAAGGTTAGGCATTATGGCCAAACAGAGATGTTCAGAAATAAAATAGATTGCTTCCACCCTGTTGGAAGTGGGGGTGGTGGGCAGTTCTGTTTTGTGGACTCTGGGACCACACAGGGATCTGCAGGAAAAGGCAGCAGCTCACTCTCCACTCTCCAAATCCATCCCCATCTGTGATTTTTCTTCTTTCTCTTCACAAAAGACAAGCCACTGAAGCCGTGACTTTTCAAAGTATCCAGAAATCCATGTCTGCAGCAGCAGAGCATGGGGAAGTACCAGTTCTCTGCCATCATTCTGATCAATCCTGCTTCCCAAATCTGTGCTGTCTGGTTCTTCTCACCCCTCACTACCACTGCCCTTACTTAGCCCCCATCCTTTCTCAGTGATACACCCCTGTGACAGCTCCCAGTCTACTCCCCCTAACACCAACTCATTCCCAGGGCTGCAAGAATCTTTAGATAAATGACAGAAATTGGAAGACGTCCATCTCTTTTATGACTCCTGGTTATCTACTCAATGAAAGCCAAGTTCTTCAGAATGTGTTTTTGTTTTATTCTCTTTTTTTAGTCTTATGGATTTTATATCTGCATTCATCCCCTGTTTTATTTTAGGAAACCCACCAGTGTGTGCTGTTGGTAGGAAACACATTGCTTCTGTCCAATAGTTTTCCAAAATATATTTTCTTTTTATGTGATCCTGGATCTATTTCTGTTGTTTGCCAGTGTGACTCTGATTTGCAGAAACAACAAATCCCCTTGTGGTTTCTTACTTGCTTTCTCTCTCTAACCTTATTTTTTGATATCCCTAATCCCTTCCCTGGATTAAATTCTGTCCTCCCAAACTACTTGGACTCCACTGAATGCTGTATGCTCTCTCTCCTTCAGGTACTTGTACATGGTTTCTCATCCTCCCTGAACATCCTTTCCCTCGTGCCTTTTACACATTCTTCAGTTTCGATGTCAGCTCCTTCACGTAGCTTTTGCTGGTATTCAAACAATGGGCTATCTCCTCTTGTAGGATTGTAGCTTTACTCCTCTGTTGACACGAAATTACTGGCTCATCTTTCCTTTGACTAAGTTCTAGGAGGATATGGACTTTTCGCTTTTTAAGAAAATGTTTATTTTTATTTTTAATTAATTAATTAATTGATACTTTACTCTTATTTCTCTTGTACCTAGCTCCTCAAGGTAGGATATAGGAAAACAGTAATTATCTTCCCAACAAGTAAATTGTCAAGTTAAGTTAGTTGTAGGTGAACTAGGAACATGTATATTTTCCCCTTTTTTGATATATATATATATTATCAAATATTAGTACATTCCAGGATGGGATTTTTTACATTTCAATTATTCACTTACCATCTTCATAACGTTTGTTAGCTCTAAATAATGCCTGTGCTATTATTTGCTTAAGAGTTCTCTTTAAATAAATTAGTTTTTATTAAAACATATTTAAGAAGGCAACTTTGTACCAATAATGTAGGTAAAAAAACAAAAACCATTATATGTCATAAATAGAAGGTTCAGATCCATATGAAGGTAAAGCAATATGCAAATATTCAAACTTTATACAGGAATATTAATATTAAACAATGTACACATACTTTGAAATGTGTCTTGTGTTCAATCACTGATGGACAAGCCATGCTTTGGAACCAATGTTTTATATTATAAGAACCATCTATAGCCTTGTTTTAAGGTAGTCTTTACCTTCCATACTTCAGTTGTTAAGATTAACATGTGAGATCAAATTAAGCTCTTCTTATAAACTGTAACTTCTATACAAGGGTAAATTGTTATTAGTTTTATTCTATTTGTCTTGCAGAAGATAAACAAGTGAAGGAATAAGACCACAAAGAAGTCAGGACAGGGAGAAGGAGTCACATTTCATTCATATAGTTGCTCATTAAAATGTAACTCAGTTTTACTTAGACTTCCAGAGTATGCCAGAATTCAAAGCTATTCCAGGAAATTGTTTTTCATGTCACTAACTCATTATCAAAGTCACTTTTTCAGATTATGAAGTTGAAAAGATCTCATTTTAAATTAATTACAATTTCAGTCTCAGAGAGTGCGTTAGTTGGAATTAAAGGTTATGAGTACATTAACTGTACCACCAATATAAATTTTTATTTAAAAGTAAATATTCATACAAAGTCAAAGCTCACAAAAACACACACCATTCTTTTATAAAACAAATCCAAAATAATTCCATTACAAAGAAGTTTCATTCTTATTTTTCTGATGCCTGTGTTTAGTTACAAGTGTCCTTATTAAAAACATGAGGAGCAAAACAAAAACAAAAACAAAACAAAACAAAAAAGCATGAGGAACCACCACAAACTCACTATCCAGACCAAGAACGGCATGTTAACCACGACTTCCGTCTCCCCACTTCCCCTCATCTCATCCTCTCCTCCCTCCCTAGCGGTAGTTGTCATCTTGATTTCTGTGTTTATCATTCTCTTTATCAACAGCTTTCTTCCTCATGGTTTTAAGATACATCTGTGTCTGAACAATGCATTACTTAGCTTTATTTAATTTGGAAATTATACAATGGGCATTGAGATGTATGTAGTCTTCTGGGAATTGTTTTTTGCACTTGATACTGTATTATATCACTAAGATTACTGCGTCTTGTTACATAGAGTCGTAGTTAATTGTTTTTTATTATACGCATGCACACACACGTGTGTAATATAAGTAAATTACTTATGCATTCTTCCTACTTGGGCATCTAAATCGTTTCCAATTTTACGGTTGCTCTAACTATGCTATTGTTGCACCAACACAGGTAAATAATCTTGAGAGCACACCCAACAGGCTTTCCTAAACAGCATTGGGGAAACTTGTGGTGATGGGGGCAGTAGATCTACAGGGGCAGTAGTTGTTTGGTGTTGCCACTACCTGTGATGATTAATATGAAACAAGCAGGGGCTTGTTAAAATAGGTGGCTCCCATATTAAGGAGTTAAAGATAGTGAATTCTCTGCTCCCCTCAAGAAGAAGGAAAATGGATTTGACATTTTATTTTCACAGTCTGCATTATAAAAGTTAATTATTCAAAATAAATAATAATTTCCATATTCATTTGATTTTGGAGAAAGCTTGCAGAAAGGCTGGAGAATGTTATCAATCAGGAGCTCTTAAACTTTATTGCATATTATTTACAAATCACGGGGGGAGGGTAAAAATTCTGATGCCTAGGTCATTCTACAAACCAATTCTGTCACACTCTCTGGGAGATAAAGTTCCCTGGGGATTCCAATATACAACCAAGATTGTGAACCCCTGCTCTAAGCCACAGGATCTAACCTGTGTGTTAATCTCTCATCCTTAAACTGAGCATGTGCAGGCTGACTCCTTTGAGTCTGGGAGTGCTCAGAAGACAATATTAAAGAAACATAAGGAAAGAGAAGTAAAAATTTCAAATTCACAACCATTTAAAAAACAGCAGTTCACAAACAAAATGGTTCACCTGAAACCGAGAAAATCTCAATCACCTTGATTCTTAAGAGGTAAGAAGTAGCTGCTGTACTTGAAACTTTGCTTGACTTTCTCTGTTTCTCTCTCTCCCTCTCTTCAAAGTACATTTTGAAGTGTTCTTTCTCCCTCCACCCATCGCAGCATTGGCGGGCAAGCTCTGGGAATAATTAGAAAATGAATGCCATCTAGAACTGAGGTTTTTGTATTGAAATCCATTTCCTTTTTGGTCACTTTCTTGCTGTTCCTCTAGGTCCTTTCCACTAAATGTCACTCACTCTCATCGCATAGAGAACTCTGGAAACTAAGGCAGGATGTTGGCCCTTCCTTCAAGAGAGTTTAATCTATAGCATTTTATTGTCCTCTGTCTACCGAGTAAGCATTTGTCAAGCAGGTGCTGTGTGCTGTGCGCTCAGCGAGGTAGTGAGGCTGTGGAAATGAACAAGGCATAGTCCACAATCTGGTGGGGAAAACAAATTTCCAAGCAAATAACATCTTTCAAAATTAATGAAAAAATCTAATTTTTGAAATAATCATATATTTAGGTGTTTTAAAACATAGGAAGCGTAAAAGTAGAATGTCTGCCTTCTACCATTGTCCAGTTCGCAAACACCTTCCAGTATAAGCAGTTTCTTGTGTGTTTTAGTGTGTGCAGTTTCCTGTGTGTGTTCGTTTCTTGTGTGTTTGCAGAGATTTTAGCATATATGCAAATATAAATATGAACATATGTTTATCACTTGGCCCTCCTTTCACATTGCAGCCTTTCTATAGAAATATGTGAAGACCTTCTTCATTATTTTACAAACAAATATAGTTATCATTGTATTGGTATTCCATAATCTATTTTACCAACTCATAGAGACAGATATTCAAATTTCTTCTCCAATATTTTTCTAAAACAAATAATGTTACAATGAAGAGCTTTGTACATATGCCGTTTCATCATCTCATCCATGTAAAATCTAAGATAAATTCTTAGCAGTGGGATTATTTAGTCAATGAACTTGTACTTTCTTTAAAAATGTATAATTATCCTGTCATGAGATTTTTAAAGTATTTATTTATTTATTTATTTAATCTTTATACCCAACATGGAGATTGAACCCCCGACCCCAAGATCAAGAGTCATGTACCCTTCTGAGCCAGCCAGGTACCCCTGAACTGGTACTTTCAATCGATATCACCAACAATATATGGAGGTACTTCTGTCTTCACTCCAGTGCCAGCACACAATGTTCATTGAAATTTGAATTTTTGCTGGTATGATGGGTACTGACTTTTGCTGATATGGTATGATGTCAATTTGCAACCCTTATTATGAGTGAGTCTGAACATCTCTTTAGAGCACCAGTTTTATGTAAGTGGGGGTGAAAGTTACACTTAAATTAAGTAGAATAGAAACAATTTATCATCTCTGTCCCTGCATGGGGGACACTCACCTTAAGCACAATCCTCAGCAGTTTGCATTGGATTCTTTTTCAAAATGCCTTACCAAGTCATGGTGAAAGCATGACGAGGACATGGCTTTTTTGTTTTTGTTTGCTTGTTTGTTTGTTTGTTTGTTTCTTTTCTATTAGATTCATTCTACTTGATCTTTCAAAATTCACCATGGCCTCAACTTCTGGATTGCTACCAATGTTTTGTATGAGTTTGATCTTCATTCAGCTTATTTGAATTCATGCTTGTCACCATTCAGATATTTTGGTGCCGTTTTTGCTACTTCCTTTTTTCATGTGATTTTTCTCAAGTTCTCCTATATTATTACATGCTTAATTCTTAAGCATATAACTACAAGAAAATTCTAACTTGTGAAGCATTTTAGGGTTTACAGAGTGGTTTTAGGTACATGATCTCATTTAAGGCACTCAACAGCTGTCATTTACTCTCGAGAAATTGCCTCCATTTTAACGCAGAGAAAGAAAGTTATTTGCTGTCAGCGTTACAGGTAGCCTCTCCTGGGTCATGGTGGGATCCATATGCAAGAACTCGAAGTCCAAATCCAGTACATTTTTTAACTAGGCTTGAAGTAGTTGACTGTGACAAAATAATCTTTGGTTCTCCTTTGCCTCCATGTCTGTCTCCTGCATCCACAGAGAGGTCATTAGCAACCTGGTGAGCAAAGGCACAAACAGGATCTCATTCCCCTGATTTCCCTCCACAGATCTCACTTGCATTGACTTTTCTCTGGGTCCAGCTGTCAGAACACACATTCTAGTCGGAGTGACTTAAGAGACTTACTTCATAGGCAAGTCAGTGCACAATTGATTAGGAATTTCTTCCAGCTTCCTCCTGACTTGGTCTTGTTACAAGGTTTGTCATTAAAATCAGAAGGACTGAATCACCTACGTTGTCAATTGGGATATTTGTTCTTTGGTCTAAAATAAATTAACACAGCCCTGAAAGAAACCTTTTATCCCATTGGTATCCATCATCACCATTCTTTGAAGTGTTTTTGAAAGGAGCAGTTGAACCAGAACATTTTATGAAATTGTCAGTATGAGTCCTTGGAGGGCCAGACCTAAACAGCAATGTGAAGAGAGCAAGCACACATTATTTTCCTCTGCTTCAGAGCCTTTCATCTTCAGCACAGCAAGCTGTGTATGGTTTCCTTCTTTGTACAAGGGCACTGTGTTTTACTTTGGTCTGAGCCTCCATGGCATTAACTGACAATTTCATAAAAGATTCTGATCCAATTGGATTAAATGGTGAACTTCATGATGTGCACAAGGTGTGATCTGACTCCCATTATGATTATTATTAGACTTCATAACTTTCTTATCTGGTAATATTAGCAATTTGCTATGAGTCTCTTGGCCACATCCCTGTGGACGTTTGAGAAACAAATCCAGCTGAGCTTTGAGTCCTGCCTTATAATAAATAAGTGAGCTGCCTTGTGGAAAGCCAAGAAAAGAAAACACTTTGGGGGTAAGAGGCTGACATTTGCTTCAACAGGCATAGGCAGGTGGTGATAAAGACACAGAAATGATTTTGGAGGAAGCTTACAAACAAAGCACAGTTATAGATACTTAGCTGGAAAATGCTATTAAATTCAATGCTTCCCAAAGGATTAATGCTCTTTTCTTTAATACCAAATTCCATTCCTATCACGCTCAACTTTAGTTTCTGTTTTTCACCTTTTCCTCCACAGCAATTATTTATTTACTTTTTCCCCCGCCTCTACCTCCTTTTAGTTACGTATCTCCAGAACTGAGCGAATATCCAATAAATATTTGTCGAGTTCACAACTGAATGGACCCAAAGCTGATACACTTGGACCTGGCCCTGGACCCATCCATATCCCCTTCAGGGTGTCTGCTCTCTCCTATGCTTTCTACTTTTCTGTTTCTGCTATTTTGTGTCTCCCTCTTCAGTGTTTAAAATTACTCATGTGTCTCTCTCTCACCTTGAAAACAAAAGTAGAAGAGGTTTTGTCTATCTAATACCCCTTGCAACTCCCACTCTATCATTCTAGGCTCTTTCTAAAGTCATGACATGCCTATCTATTTTCACTGCCTTGCTCTCCTTGCTCTTTTCCTGCATTTTCCAACTTCTGCCCCTTATGGTGCCCCAATGAACTGTAGGCCCCTTCCCCATGTTTTTTTCTTTGGTAGCATTAACATTGTCAGTACTCACTCCTTCTTGAAACACCTTTTTCATTGGCATCCTGACCCAAGTGTTTTCCTACTTGTTCTTTTTCCCCTTCTTATGTGTTTCCTTTGAAAGGGCCTCTCCTTTGCCTGTTTCTTAGACATTGGTGCCCTCAAATATTGGTGTCCTTAAGAGCACTCCCCCTCCTCTCCCCAGGTAGTTTCTCTTACTCTCCTGGCTTCCATGATCTCCCCCTCCGAGTTCTCCCAGACCCTTACAGAGACCAGTAGAAGTGCTGCAAGGATCTGCGCCCGGGTGCCTCTCAGCACTTCACCCAGTAAATGCTCAGACTTTCTTCATCTATTCCAGAATTTTACTTCTTTTCCTATTTCCCAGTTTCCATGAACAGTGCCCTCATCTTTCTGGTGGTCCAGTCCCGACTAGAAAAGCAAGCATCACTCATGACTTCTACTTAGTCTTTACCCCTCTAGCGAATCACAAGGTGCTTCCATTGAAACACCTTTAAATATTTCTTCTAGTCTCTGCTGGCTCTGCCCAGGTACCAGCCACCACCCTCTTCACATTTGTTACTAAGACTTTCTTCCAAGTGGTCTGTCCAAACTTCATCTTGCAGGCCTACAGTCTGTTTCCATACATGGCTAGACTGATATTTCCAGAATGCAGATTTGGCAACATCCCTCTCTACTTAAAGCCCTACATTTCCCATTTTATTAAAGCAAGCACGTCAGCATGTCAAACTGGATCCTACAGAATGCTCACATACTGCTGCTCGCTTTTTGTGTTCTGCTTCACACTTTCATCCTCAGGTCCTAACCTAGCTGCTACTTCCTACAGAAATCTTTCCTGACCACCAGAGACTGAATTAGGGTCCTTTTGTGTTTTTTACCACAGCATTCGAATATCACATTTTTTAGTGAATTGTAATTAGTTTTTTTCCTCATAAGTCCTCTCAAGTAGTAAGTTTCTTGAAGGCACAAGTCGCTTTTAACCTTCTTATCATTATGTCCCAAGGATATTTCCTGGCATATACTAGATACTCACTTAATATTTATAAGACAAAAAAGATAAGTCCACCTAAATTACTTGACATAGTTCCTACTCTTCAGTAAAAATTTGGGATAGAATGATATATATAAAAGGATCAAGGTAGTTCTTCAATAAACATTATTTCTTTTCCCTCTCTTACTTGGTTCCTAAGAAATATTTACTTAGATCTGTGGAGTGGATTAATTTAGTCTTACAATGATTTCAGCTTTTATATTAAAACTTATTGCCATTTAGAGCCAATAGAAGTATAGAACTTTATGGCTGCAATTGTCTTATCTATAGTTCAATGCCCTGTGAAAGTACTGCAATCATATTTCTAGAATAAATTGAAGTCTATTGAGAATGAACAGAATGTACTAGCCATAGGGTAGCTGTTCCATAGAGTGACACTCGGATTGGTTCTTGAATTTCCCAGTTGGAAATTCAATCAATTATCAGAAGACTTCACAAAAGAAAATAATAAGGATTCTTATTAGCAATGATAAAAATATCTCATGGATGGATGCGTCTATGCTATTTACTAAACACATGAATGCACATGTAGATTCCATTCAATTAGTACTTACAGAGAATTAGAGAGCCAGGGTCAGATAATGTAGCTATATAAACCATAGCAAAGCATATAGAAAAATGCTGTTCAAATAATACTCCTGTTCTTTTCCCCTACTTTCACATTTTGAAATTGGTGATGAAAATGATGCATGTCTTACAAAAAAGGATAACATTTAGATAAGCCTTAAGTACCATGCTCGACCCTCACAACAATCCTAAAAGGACTGAACAGACACCATTTTCACTTCCAATATGAGGACACTGAGGCAAAGTCTATGTATTTGTCTGTTTAGTTATTCATCACCTATTGGACATGTCCTATGTCCTGAATACCTTGACAGGCATTGAGTTGTGAAAACAAAAAAGATTACCACCTGCTCAATCACTTCTATTTTAAGATTGTTACCTCCTTCCCTCACCCTCGCGTATCTCTGTCCCCATTCCCTGGTTGTTTAGTTTACGCTGTGGGGCTCTGTGTGCCTGGGGTGGGACTAGAGGATGGAGGGAATGGGAGAAGGAAAGGGGGGGCAGGGAGAGCAGGAGGGAGGAAAGAGTAGAAGAGGAAGAATGGGGATGAAAATGTACAGCTCTCAAAAACAATGAGTAGCCTTGGGTCACTCACTGATTTTTCCCTTTCCAGTTCTCATCTAGATACCTCCAGCCACATCTCCCTCGTTTCTTGTCTTGAAATGCCACAACATTCTATGCAGCCTTAGAAACCGCCCTCCCTCCACACTTTCTAGGCCAGATATGGTTGATTGGTGCTTCGCTTTGATGTTTGCCTCCTTGGATGTGCCTTGTTGAATCTGAGTCTGGAAAGCCAAATTCTACATTTGTAGACTCTTGCAGCGAGTTCTGGATACCAACTAGATACACTTATGCAAGATTTGGAACCTGGAAATGAGGTGAATGCTAGCATGCTTCCATTGTTTCTGCTGGCAAACAAGATCTAGGGACGAGGGTTGAGAAGCCATGTGATGTGGATTTTTGATCCCTGCACCAAATCTATGGCTTTGATTTTTGTACTCAATGGTTCCACTGGTGGTCTCCTTATTACAGCTCCTCTAACACTTCTCATGATTTTAGTGGCATTTAATATCTGTATTAGATTCCTTTCTGTTTAAAATACCTATAGAGTTTACTATTTTCTCTACAGAACTGTGGAAAATACAGAAACTTTTCCTCAAATTAATTTGAAGAAATTCTGTTTTCCAACCAAATCTGTCCTGCCCGAGGCAGGGAAGATATCAAGAAAATATCATGAAAGCAGAAAAAGTCTTACAGAATGTACAGTCTAGTGATTGCTTTGTTTCATGCAGTTTTTAATGAGGAAGACTGGGTTTGAATCCAGATCCTTTGACCCTGGATTCAGAGTCTTTTACTTCTATTACCTATCACTTTTCCAAAGCAGTTAGAATATTGCTCCAGTACGTGGCAAAAAGTAGAAAATCAGCAGATGTTTTTCCATTTGAATCGAATTTTCAACATCTTACAGGATATATTTTAAACATAAACATAGGAATCCCTATGTGAAAACCATTTCATTCTTTTTGGAAACAAGTACAGAAAATCCTCTATATTTAGAAAAGCAGTAGAAATGAGAAAAGAGTTAAAAGGTAAGACTTTCAATATCAGAAAGTAGGTAATTTTTCCTATTACAGTAAAAAATACGTTTTGATTATAAAATAAAAAAATTCTACTTCCAAAGATTTAAAATTCATGGACATGTCATTTATGAAAATTACTTTTGAGTTTTAGTTTTTATGTAAATTCCTTTCTATACCAGAGTGAGTTGAATTATTCAGCAAAACTTCCATTATTTCAGAGCAATATTGCTTAACAGCTAACATGGACCCAGTGGATGTTGTCTAAGGTCATTGGAATGTCTATGTCCTGATAGAATTATGTAGAATTGCTTTATGTACCTATTTATCTTATAGAATTTCAATTATATCTTGTTGATATTTTATGTAATCTGAAAGCCCTAAATATAAGATCTATGATAAATTTATACAACACTTATATATGTGAATTATATCACACATATATATATATGTGATATAATATATATATGTGATATATTTGACATAAATCACTGTCAAAAATAAGTGATACGACATAGGTATGAACAAATAATTGGATGAAAAATGACTTATTCTACCCACAAGAGATGAGCAAATCATCATGTTTCAAAAATAAGTAAGAGTATACCAGATCTGGCAAGTGGGAGCAAGTAAGGTTGAAGTCCAATGTAACAGAACAGTGCTGAGTAACAGGAAATTACTGTATACTTAAAAAGTGCAACACATAAGAAGAAGGTTATGTTTGTGCCACTATAAAGTAAGTTACCGGGTGTAGAACAGACTGAGGCCAAGTCAAGAGAGTTTAGGGGGTATGGTTGTATTCTCTGAGTCATGGGTGGCCACTCAGACATTAACAGGGGACTGTCACGTGCATATTTATTCTCAGAGGTAAATCTGGTGGCAGTGTTAAAGATACACAAAGAGTTTAAAAAGGAGGTCTGTGCAAAGAGTCTGGCTAATGATAATGACAATAATGGTTCTGGAAGGGAGGGGCTGAATCTGAGAGAAATTTTGAAAGGGAATAGGCCAGCTTTTATGAATAAGTGTGTGTGTGTGTGTGTGTGTGTGTGTGTGTGTATCTAGTGTGTGTTAGGATGTCTGAATGAGAATTAATTCTGTGTCCTGCTTTCTGGCTTGGAAGACTGAGTGATGGCGACACCATAAATATGAGAAAGAATGTAGGAGAAGAACCTTAGTGTCTGGAAATGATGACAGATTCCTTTTGGACAAGTTAGATTTGAGATGACTGTAGAATATCAGGTTGGACCGGTAAGGAATTTATTATTATTATATATAATTGGAGGTTGGTTTACAGATTATAGGAGAAGCTAGAAATTTGTTTTTCATCGATGGAAAAACACTGAAGAAGTTGATGAGCTCACCATATTAAAATAATTTCATTCAGACCAAAAAGATATTTCATAACACAGATACTCATATGGGTGAGATCATAAAGATTATTATATTTTTACACCATTATTTTCCATCCTATTGAATTATACAGCAAAGAAACAGAAAATCTTTACTTCAGGTAAGAGTTGTTTTTGTCCTTCTATCTTTAAGATGTATACAGTTGTGTGTGTGTGTGTGTGTGTGTGTGTGTGTATGTAAATGTTCACTGCTATATCAAAATTACATTGATTTTGATATCATTAACATCAATTTGAAAACATAACAAAATATCTAAATCCATCTAAATCCACCAAATAATCCTCATTCATTATAGAGTTAAATATTATTTGAATTCATTGTTTGACTAGAGCTTCATAATATAATAAAGTCTGTGCCACAAAATCTTTAAACTCTATAGCTTTGTGATAGTTGTCATCCCTTAGTAGATTCATGTTTGCAAGTTTAGTTCAGAAAAGAAATGGTTATTCTTTCTTAGGTATGTTATAATAGCAATTTGAATACTGAGATAAGATGATTACCAGTGAGTGAGTGGTATGTCTGCCTTTGATTCACTGGGTAGACTGTTATCAATAATCTAGCCAGGTGTAGTGACAGAATATAACAAACCATCTGTATGGGTGAGATGCTGGGTTGACAATGGGATAAAATGAAAGCTAGCATATTAAGCAGTGTGATCAGCTCCAGCTATGTAAATTACCAGCTATGTTCCTTACCAAAATAAATGGCAACCAGGCTTGTATTCCCACCCCTACTCCCAAGAGTTGGCAAGAAATATGTATACCCATCCTTGAGAAACAGCTATCCCAGCACTCCCAAAATACCCCCACATTCTTACATCTGGGGTTCTCTAATAAAAAATTCAGTAATTAGGGGCATCTAGGTGGCTCAGTTGGTTAAGCTTCTGCTTTCAGCTTAGGTCCTGATCCCACAGTCCTGGGATCAAGCCCTGCCTCAGGCTCCCTGCTCAGCAGGGAGTCTGCTTCTTCCTTTCCCTCTGCCCCACCCACCGCTCATGCTCTCTCTCCCTCTTTCTCAAGTCTATCAAATAAATAAGTAAAATCTTTTTTAAAAGTTCAGTCATTATTCAACCCACCTAGAGTAAAACCTATTAGTTAAAAAGCTGTATTGACACAAATATACTTTGTAACTAGCTTTTCAGACTGTCATCACTAAGAATGAACAGGCAGCCAAAAATCACCTGATATTTGAAGAAAGACTTTGACAATAAAAATGATACACTAAAAAAATAAAGGAAAAATCATTTTAAAATGTAGGAAACATAAAATTTCAAAGAAACTAAAAATCAATATACTTAGAAAGGTGGGAGAAGGTGTTGTAATAATTACTCAACAAAAGATTTAATTACAAATTTCCAGACCCCTGGTCTTAAAAGTCCTAAACCTTTTTTCAAAAAAAGTAACTCACATATAAAGGATTAAGAATAAGAATGGTATCAGACTTCTCACATACATCAGAAGTTACAAATCAATAGCTTCAATTATGAGTGAAAATTATTGGCAATCTAGAATTCTGTATCAAGTCAAACTATTAAGCTAGTATAGTGATAGAATAAAGATATTTTCAGAAAAACACCATCTCAGATAATTGTCTCATGCAATTTTCTGAGAAGATTTCTGAAGGATGTGCTTCATCAAAATAAGGGAGGAAAGTAAAAAAGAAGCAAAGTACAGGATACAAGAGAAGAGAAAGCAAAGGGATTTCTCAAGATGAAAATTATTATTTATGCCTGGTGAGCAAGTAATCAAGATTAGGCCAAAAAGATGGAGTTCCAGTGTGGATTCTTCCTGGAAAAGAAATAAGAACCAATAAATTGTCTAATAGTATTCACTGTGTGGAGAAATACTGTGTGTAGAGACATGAATAAAGTTATATGGTGTGGAAAAATAGCTATAAACTTTTCTATAAAGATAACAAAGAAAATGCAAAAGTGAGGCAATATTAACTCTAGGAACAACAAAATTTTGTTCAAGTAAGAAAATAAAATCAAAATACTCTACTTGGCACAAGAGTGAACAATAGCCCTATATCCACAATAAGAAAAGCACAGAATAGGAATTTTTGAAGCTTTGTTTTAAAAATGTCACACAGACACAAAATTAGAAAGAATGGTATAATAAATGTCTGTGTATATTTTAACCAATTTCAACAACTATCAATCCTTTGAAAATTATCACCTCTTTACAAAATAATCATATTCCCATCATTCTATTCCCCTAAGTAAACAATAATCTCTTAGTGTCATTAGCTACCCATCCAATATACACATTCTCTTATTTCCCTATAGAACTTTTTCTTTTTTAATAACATTTTTGGGTAGATCAGGACCCAAATGATCATTCTTTGCAACTTAGTTTGCCCCTCTTGTCTTCTCCTTCCTTTTTTTTGTTTTTCTTTCCTTGCAATTTTTAAAAAAATAGAAAACATTTTTTTTTGTAGTGTTATTCACAGTTTAAATGGTGCTAATTGCATCCCATGGCATTTTTGAAGATACATGAAATATATAAAATATGTTTAAGTCTGTGCAGTTATAATGGTCCCTCATGCAGGTACATTACCTGTGAGATAATCTCAGTATAAAAAGAAGTCCAACCTGAATCTGATTAAGCCCTAAAAATCTATTTATAAATATATAGAATTACATAAGGTATATAAGGAAAGAAGGACTAGATTTTACTTTAACCAAACATTATTATAAAACCATATATGGAGAATAGAGGGGGACCATAGAAAGGTCTAAATCATATAGATAGTGGTAGATAATACCATGCCATGCAAACTAGGATACATATATTATTTAGAGGTATGGAGATAAAAATTAACCACTTAAACAGTTAAGGGTTTTTGCCATGGTGACTAGGTAAAGCAGGGAGAGGTCAAAGGTCAGAGTATTGTGGCTTTTTGGTTTGGGTTTTTTTTTTTTTTAAAGCATTATTTATTTGAAATGCATGCTACTTTGATGAAATAATTTTAAAGTTAAAGAAATAAAGAACAAAAAGGTAGAAACATCTAAATTGAGTGTCTTCTCTCAAAATTGTGTTCCTCCCAAAACTGTGTCCAAAATTGTGTCCCAACACAGTTTACTTTGATGAAATAATTTTAAAGTTAAAGAAATAAAGAACAAAAAGGTAGAAACATCTAAATTGAGTGTCTTCTCTCAAAATTGTGTTCCTCCCAAAACTGTGTCCAAAATTGTGTCCCAACACAGTT
>NC_081562.1:93917518-94157995 GCF_022355385.1 Mustela nigripes
AACAGATATTACTCACCATTTATTCTGTATACATTTTATGTATATTGCTGTTGTTGTTTACTAGAAATTTTCTTTTTGTTTTCTAATGTTTCTACCTTTTGCATGCAAGATTTACCTAATTAGGTCACTCCGTTACCCTGCCACCCCTTCCTTCTCAACATTGTCTGGGCTTGGGCAGTGAATTTTAGAGTCATGCTATAAGAATAAACAACTTTTTTTTTTTTCTACTTGGACCTGTATCAAACCACTTCAGCCTCTCAGACATTCCAGAACAGAATTGGAAATAAGCTCTTAACCATCAGTTATTGGAGAGGTTCACAGGTTATTGGAGGGAAGAGGGATCCTTCTTAACTTTTAGCTCAGTACTTCACCTCAAACTGATTAGCTTGGAGGTAGAGGGAGTGGGTGGAGATTTCGCTAAACAAAGGTTATATTTCGTATTTGACCTCCTGGGCTAGCAGAAAAGTAAAAAGTTCATAAAGGTATAAACTTTATTTTTAATATCATTTCCAATTACATTCTCATGAGAGTTCTTTTCCAGAATTAGCAGAGATCTTGGCAATCAAGTTACTACTTTACATCGATTCCTTCTCAATTGACTTGTGAGGCCCAGAATCACAGCAAACCCTCATCTGCATAAAGCCAAAATGACTACACAATTTAGTGTCAGAGCGAATCCTAACTTCTTTTGATTTTCTCATAGAGATTCCCTCTTTTTCTTTCTGAGCTATTTAAACAGACAGAATAGTCCCTTTTATTTACATTAAATATGTATGAATGATCTTCTGAAACTTGGGAAGTTGTAAAAAAAAAATGAAACTTATTGTTTTATGATTCCTTCTAAACATGTGTAATAGACTCAGGGAGGAAAGGCTGCCCTCATGGTGGACTTTCCCAGAGCTCCACGAAAGGTTCATGGAGATTTCAGGGCGATCTGTGTATAGGGAAAGGTGTTGAAGATTAGATAATATTTTAATCATTTACTGTTACTAATTTTGTACAATTTGTATCAATTTCATACATTTGCCATCTTAAAAAAATTGGTAGAAAAAGAGGTCTATTCTCCAAAACAGGGAGAGAGAAATAAGCAAGTTAGTCCTAGAAGATGTCATAAGTTGATGAGTTAAATCAGCGGACGTTTGATGAAGAGCAGGATTTTTAGCAGACTGTGCCTCTAAGAAAATTATTATGATCACATAGTCAACAAAAAATCATAATGGATGGAATGTTTTCAGTTGAAAATCTCCCTCTCTCTCCCTGTGGCCATCAGGTACGTTTCAAATGTATTTTTATATAGTGGTTCCTGTTTACCTGTCGTTTA
The DNA here is from genome assembly GCF_022355385.1 of Mustela nigripes. Classification (NCBI taxonomy): domain Eukaryota; kingdom Metazoa; phylum Chordata; class Mammalia; order Carnivora; family Mustelidae; genus Mustela; species Mustela nigripes. The sequence goes on from NC_081562.1 coordinate 93,918,840, forward strand.
AGAACTTGAGCTATAATTGTCTTGCAAACCAAATGTGAATTTTATTTTTGTAAATTTTATTGTGTTGGCAATCTTTTATTTTTAAAGTTCAAAAATGTTCTTGTTTTATTTGAAAGGCATTTACAGAACTTCTATGTTTCTCTGAAAATGTAACCCTGTTCCTGTCACTTGGCTTAATGTCCCACACATGTTTTCTCACTTAAACTTTGCCTCATTTGGCTGTGGGTTTTTCTTTCTTTCTTTCTTTCTTTCTTTTTTTTTTTTTAATGTAGCCTTTGAAACCATCTCTAATGGAAAAATGCAGCTGTGAGCAAGATTTCCTAAAATGTACATGGAATTAATTTTCCAGGCATTTCATGCAAGGGCCCTGATGTATCTGAAGGAGAGATTTTTGCCAAAAGGAGTTTTAATGTAACTAAATGAAAGAGGGAAACAGCCAGAAAAGAGGTTAAAGAGGCAAGCGAAGCCTGAATGCAGAAAGGAGAGAAGAAAATGCACAGAGAAAAAAGGAAGAGGAGGAAGGAACAGAAAAGAATGTGAATGGTGGAGGGAGGAAGGAAAAGCTGACACCTTCTATGGGAGGGAAGAAAGAGTAAGGAAGAGCAGAAGACAGCAGGGGACTGGGGGGAACCATGCTGCAGGAGAGAAACCTTATCTCCCCATTTCCATTAAAGCATTTGCTTTAACTAATCAGTGTCTCCACTGTCACTTAAAACATTATTTTACATCAGATCAGTGATTCAATTCAGTGATAAAATTCAGTCTCTGAATTCTAACAAAGTAATTTCAGCTAAAAGATAACAATATTTTAAGTACCACTGTTGAGAATTAATCTTTTTTTTTTTTTTCCCACAAACAAGCCCTCCTGGCCACATATTGTGTTTTTATTGACACTATAAGGTTAAAACCTGAGCCAACAATGTTTGAGTTTACTAATGCACAGCTGGTGAGCTTTTCATGCCCAGGGGATTATAAAAATATAGAATCTTGTGGCTGACTTAAGACCATAAACATAAAGACTTTATTTTGTCAATTCTTTCTCTCAGTTTTTTGCCTCTTATTTACTCTAAGCTCTCAAGATAAATGACAAAAATCAGAAAGTCACAGAAGAAACAAAATGTATTTTTAATATGCATGTGAGGGTTCAGTGATGTATTTTCCAGCATTGTTCCCAGGGAGAACATAAACTTCAAATGTATGTGTAGCACATTTTCCATAATATAAAATATTTAACGTATTAATATAATACAAAGAAATTAATAATTTGTAACTATGTGGGACTACAGGGTTCATTTATACAAGTTTATGATCACTTTACATATACTCTGCTAATAGAAATGGTGTTACAATTAACCAAATTAGCACAATTCCTTGGATGCAGTCTGAGCAAAGAAACTACCTTATGTGAATGAATATGACATAATGGCTCCATGAAGCACTATTTCAATATTGAAGGATTATTCATATGGAACAGAGAATGAAGTGAGCAGTGTAACATGACCTGTTTAATGTTATGCAAGCACAAAATATTAGATTTCCCAAATACCTCAAGTTATTTTTTTAAGTATCATAAAATCCTGAAGAAGAAAAGATGAGAAAAAAAGTCTAAAATTCAACTAAAATCCAGCAAAATATTAATGTCAAATGTAAAACAGTGACTCTATTATCTATGCACTGCAGTTGAAATGTATCTTTAATAATCCCTATTTAATTAAATAACCATAAGATGTAATAATCTGCCACCCTATACACTTTGAAAAAAGATTCTGAAATTAGTTTGATAACGTCATATAAAATAATCAGGCTGGAAACATTTCCTCTTCTTCCTCTCATCCGTTACCATATTCTTCTCAAAACTTGACACTGTGTTATTTCTTTGTGGGGTCAGTGCATGTGTGTGTATTTGACTAGTGTTTGGTTTGGTTGTTTGTTTAGCTTTTCTATGACAAACTAATTAACATAAATTTATCAAAAGGTGTGAAACATTTGTGGCATGACCGAACCTGTTAAAGAGCAGTGTCTCATGCTATAGGAAGAATTTGTACTACAACCTTAGAGAACATTGATGCATGAAATACTCTGCAAGGTCCTTTTAAAATGTGTTTACTTGGTGGAGATAGTGAGTGTTAGGGCCATCACTTTGGGCCACTATGCTGTTTATGGCCCTTGGAATCATAGAACTGATTTGTTGGACACACCAGATATCTTGAGATGATGTGAGCAAATGGAAAGAACTCTAAATTGAAAGACTGAACACAGGCTTTTATTCTCCCTCTGCTATGTTGGTTAATTAGTTTTCCTAGGAAAAGCAAGAATAGAAATTGTTTCCCCTTGAAAATAGTGGACAGATTAAGGAAAAAGAAAATACAAAGAGCATTGCTTTTATTAGAACTATATTTAATTTTCACCGGCTCATGGCAAGACTGATGATAGCAAACTGCATCTTCTAATTGCAAAAGAAAATATCTTCTATTAAATCAATATCTGAATGCCTCTAACAATGGGCTCACCACAGAATTTCTTAGTACTGGTCACATGATATTGCAGCAACTTCATTCATTAGTTCATCCAGTCATTAATTCTTTTTGTAATTTAACTTCAAGTCCTACAGCAGCCTACAGGATGGCACATGGTCTCCCCTCCTGCCTCTCTGACCTCTTCTCCCGATTGCTTGCTCTGATCCTGGCCCATGAGGATGCTCACTGTGGCTGACGTGTTTTAGGCACGCTTCTGACTTACTTCTTTTGCCCTAACTCTTCTTTCTTCCTGGGATTTTCCTCCAAATATCTACTAGACTCACTTTCTCGCCTTCTCCAGGTCCTTGTTCAGATGTCACCTTCTCCAGGGGGCCCCTTCTGGTCCCCAATTTAATACACAGCTGACTGTCCTACTTCATTATGTGTATTGTTTATTGCTTATTGTCTCCCCTTCCCTTTTCCTGCATATAAACTGCAGAGAAACAGGGACTTTGTCTGGAGAAATGTCTGGCCCCATAGAAAGCACTTAAATATTTGTGGGATGTTTGAAGTTAACAAATGGGTATCATGTGTCTACTCTGTCTTAGGCTTTGTGCTTAGCACTGAGAAGAAAATGAAGAACATGACACAATCTCTAACCCACAAGAAGTGGTATAATTCCCAGGACACTCAACACAGATTCTGATTCGGAAGATTGAGGGGCGGGGGGGCAGCCTAGACATTTGCAATTCTGCCAGATACACGAGCCGTCTCAGATATACCCTGTTCTTACTGTGTCCTCCTGATAGGCAATGAAGTTGTCTGGTCATTGTATCTTAGACACCTAATACAATGTCTGAAACATGCTGGGTGTTGAAGAAAACTCCCTCCATGATGAAAGGAACATTATGATAAATAAGATGTATTTCTGCCTTCCAGAAACTCATAACATTGATGAAATTTTTACCTGGCAGTGGCTTTTTTTTTTTTTTTTTTTTTCAAAATCACTTCTTAACATGATGAGAAATGAATGCCAACACACAGAATGGTTAAATGACAAAACAAGGAAGGTGTGAATATGGAAATTCAGGGGAGAGAACATAGCTCAGGCACATTCCACTAAGATTTCCAGCGCTCTCATCTTAAAAGCCATAGTTTAAAGCTAAGATCAATGTTATCTTTAGATACTATTTAAGAAGTCAATAAATGCAGTGCTTAGTACATGTGGTAAAATGACTTTTTGATAACATTGCACTTTCATGAGGGAACTGGGGCAGTGCTGGCTATGCAGCATATACAGGGGTCACTGGAGAGACTGTTCTTATCAGACTCACAATAGACATATATGTCAGTATCAGATTCATATTTCTCCCAGGCGAATGTACAGGCAAGTCAAAATCTTGAATTTTCACCAAATGAGAACTCAAATTTCCCCATTTCTCACCAAGTGAGAACTCAAATTTCCCTTGACACCTGGGCCAGGAATTGTGTTGATGTGCTTCAAAGGCACTTGGATTATATAGCTCAGAAAGGGAAAGTTTTCATGCACCACAGTTAAATTTTACTATAACACAACTTGTCATAGCATAGCCTTCAGAACAAAGCCTAGCATTAATGGAAAAGCCTTATTACATAGCAAAGATTCATTTGCCATATGGCTGATGAACATAATATGCTGCCCAAAGACCAAGATCACACAAAAATTGCCTTCTAAGCTAGATTTGGAGACACATGGCCATTCTCAGACAAAAGTTAAGAAAGGCAGTGCTTACTTTTGATGGACTCAGGTCTCCTTTCTTTTTTTTTTTTTTTTTTAAGATTTTAATTATTCATCAGAGAGAGAGGGAGAGAGAGTGAGCACAGGCAGACAGAATGGTAGGCAGAGGCAGAGGGAGAAGCAGGCTCCCCGCTGAGCAAGGAGCCCGATGTGGGACTCGATTCCAGGACGCTGGGATCATGACCTGAGCCGAAGGCAGCTGCTTAACACACTGAGCCTCCCAGGCATCCCTCAGGTCTCCTTTCTATTCATTCATTTCTTACTTCACACATCCAGGACTCTCATTGTTCACTTGCTCTCTCTCTCTCTTTCCTCTAAGAAATTTTCTGGAAAGAGATTTGTATCAATTAATTGTAACTCAGTGTGAATTTGTGAATAGGTTCCTTATCTCAAGCATAACTTATCCCAAGTGTATTTGCCCTATAGGGTGTCTCCTTAATGGTGCAGTCAGAATATTTTCCCCCAAGTCAAATGCATTTCAACATCTGGGATTCGGAACAATGCAGGTTTTAAAGAGTATGGAGGAGTGAATTATTGAATATCTACTGTGTCCCAGGCCCCATGCTAGATATTTGGTATTCATTATTCAATTTAGTCATGATGAATATCCTATCATATAGGTAATATTAAGCCATTTTCACAGATGAGAAAACCAAGACTTAATGAGGTTAATTTAATTGCCCAAGTTTATGGGACTCAACCCAGTTCTTTCTGACTTCAGAAACTCACAAGTTCCTGTCTTTCTATATCCCATGCAGTCACAGGGACATAAAGATATGGGCAGCATATTCTGATGGAAACTGGGAAAGAAAGCAAGAATAAGGAGGAAAAAGGAAATAGTATAATGCTTTACTTATCTGTGAGCAACTATAACTCAAGTTATGAGGTCAAAGTTATTAGATCATTTGGAAATACTATTCTTGATGTAGTTGTTAAAGAGTATCTGGAATTAAAGGTGGAAAAATGAAAATTTACCAAGTTTTAATTTCCTACTCCCAGCCTGGCACTTTTTGAACCCATCTCCAATCCTGATAAAAGGGTTGTATCATTATCTTTATTTTGTTTTTTCAACTCACTGATTCCTTCTTCAGCCATATCCACCTTACTCTATTCCATACATTATAGACTCTGTTTCAACTATTATATTTGAGATAACTAATATTTCCCACTTGTTCCTTTTTATCATCTCTTTTTTCATATTACTAATACCTGCTCTTATCTCCATCAGTACATTTATTTTGATGATTTTAAAGTTTGGTTGGTTTGTTCTAATGCTTGTGTTTCAGACGGCATATATTGTTGAGGTGTTGGATTTCTTTTAAGTAGTTTTATTCTTTAAGTGCTGTGTTATTTTGGCCTGTGAGTGCATGTACTTGAGGCTGTCAGCTAGTCTGGTAGGTTGGGTATATTTGGAAAAAGCAACAGGCAGAGCAAAGTACAAGTTCCAGGGTGAGAAACTGTATCAGTGCTGGTAACTCTTACTTACTAAGGAGGTTTTTTTAAGAAAAATATTTTGATTAAGGCAAAATCTACCATTACACAAATATTAGAAGGCCTAAAATTAAAAAAGAATTAAAACATGATAATGTAAATGCTGATGAAGACATAGAGGCTTAAAATTTTCACATGTTCCTTGAGGGAACGCAAATGGTAGAACCCCTTCGGAAGTTGGCTTGGCAGTTTCTTATCGAGTTAAAAGTACACATAAAATTTGACCCAGCAATTCCCCTTTTCGTAACTTACCCAAGAGAATTGAAAAATTATTTGACACAAATGCATATATGCAAATATTTATAACAGCTTAGTTCATAATTACACCAAACTGGAAAAATCCCTGATGTTCTTCAACCAGGAGATGGATAAACAGCCTGTGATAGATGAATACAACAGAATGCTACTCAGCAATACAAAGCAATATACCAATGACATAATACCAGGAAGCTCAAATGGATTATGCTAGACCTCCAAGACTAGATACTGCATAATTATACATCCATTTTATTCTTAAAAAATAGTGGTTTCCAGGGATTGAGAGTGAAAATAGTGGTAGACTACATAATGGTAATATGAGGAAAGTTTTGGGTTGATGTCAAATCTTATTGAAATGTACACCAAAAAGTGAATTTTACTGTATGTAACTTAAAAAACACAATTTTTTGAAAAAGTAAAACATACTTTATTTGGATAATTATCATACTTTTCAGATAATAAAAGTGGGATTAAAAATACTTGGAAATATTTTGTGTTTTAAATTTAAGAAAACATCTTTTGGTTTTACCAGAAAGTCACACCTGAACTATTTTCATTGGATTTATTTTAAATGCTTAATAAGCACAAGACTCTGAAAAATTTTTTTTCAGCTTTATTATTTTTTATGTTGTGCCAAATCTTGCTGGTGTGTATGTATGTTTTAAGATCACTTTGTTTTCTTAACAAGTTCCTTTTGAAGAGAAAGCCTTCAGTTCCATTAATGGATTCTTCCTTTCCCTCAGCTTATTAAACTTGATGGAGATGAATGAGTTCAAGTGCAGGTGGCCATAAAAAAAGGTCAGTTCCCACCCACCTGGAGTTGGCTGGCCCTTTATTCAAAATTATGGGCAGAAAATGTTAAGGTGATCTCATGCTCATAAAGGTGGTCCAGCATTCTCTAACACAGGTGTTAAAAAGAATTCGGACAATCAGAGAACTGTTGAAACCACATCTGTCCCTTTTAGTGTGCACAGCTGTCTGAACATATATTGAAACTCTCAGGCCTTTTTTGCAGTAACTTGCTTGAAATGATGGATGAACAAACCACATTTAGAATTTTCAGTTCTAATAAACACACTGAAGTGGCCATTCAAATCCAAAAAGCAGATCCTTCCCCCACCTCAATAGCCCGGGGCCTTGCATAGCCCTTGGTAATTACTGGGTAACTAATAAATAATTAAAAAGTGAATAAAATAAAACCTTCTAGGTCCACTAAATATGTGGCTTTTCCCAGACTCATCAGTTTTTGGATATCTTTTACATCACAGAACATGGAGAATAAAAAATAAATTCATTTCTAATATAAACGTGCGTTGGAATAATACAGAAGTTTTTAAAATATAAAATTGAATCTGTGGTGAGAATTATAACATTGTAACTGATTGAGTCCTAGATTGTCCCATTCTCTAAGCCCTTCATTTTACTGAAATACATTTTGAAAAATTTTCAAAAAGGTATCTTTACTTTGGATCTCGATGCATCCAATGGATGATGATTCTTACAGGATCTGTCTACAGAGCCATAACATATTTCAAAGAAAATGAAATAAGGCACCATTAGATCCTGGGCTCTTTCTTTCACAACAAAGGTCGCTTGGTAATAGAATCCTTGTTTCAACTTGGGTGGGAGGTAGAGAAAGGGAGACGAAAGAGGCAGACAAAGAACAATAAGTTAATTATAAAGTCTAAGTCTAAGCATTTCTCCGTATGGTGACTATTTGTCAACATCCTGATCCACCCACTGTCTGTGCACTATTTGACTTTTTTCCTTTTGAGGGTAAGTTAACCGATTGCTTGAAATATCCCCAATGCTCCAGGCTTAAAAATAAAAATAAAAAGAACAATCACAGTGCATTTTGGGATGAACCCACTTAAGAGTGTGATGGCGGCCTTTGCCATCTTTTTCTCAGGCTAGTAAAGTTTGGAGCAGGAGGGAACTGCATATTGTTTACAATCTTCAAGCCATTGGTAAATGCGGCTGCTTCCCTTTTGCTTGCATAATCTTACCTGGAACATTAGAAAATCAAATTTTAAATTTGTAGATTCAGTTGGGAAAACTAGGACTGGCAGTTAGAACACTGTCCTTCATGAGGGAAGGTGGTAATGGTGATGTTGATGATGATTGATGATGATAGAAATAAAAATAATAATAGTAGCTCCCCTTTCTTGACTCCTTTTTATAAGCAATATGTTCACTAGCATAATCTATGCATTATATAACTCATAACCAAAAGTTATAAGAGTGGGCTATTTGAATGAGTCCCCACAAACTCTGTGATGCTAGCTAACTTTATGACCAGATTGCCATCATTACCACCATAGCAACTCCAGTCTCTCTTCTCTCTTTCCCCATTGCAGTCAATCAACCCATCGAACCCTGGTGGGCCAAGGGACCTACAACCTCCAGAACTGAAGCAAACTGGCTCAGGAGCCTTCCTTGGAAACGCTTCACGCTGTGGTGACCCTGGAAGCATGCAGGTAATACTTAGACTCTATGGTTACCTAAAATAGTCAGAAAGGCCTGTCAGATAATTCACCTGAACTCACTTTTAATCCTACTGATTCCCCCAGCTCCCTCCCTATAGGCAGGGAAATTTCTCAAAAGGAATAGAACAGAGCATCTCAAGCTTGTCAGTGAATGCAGATGTTGTGTTCTGCTTTCTTTGTCTCCTCACCAAGACACAGCAGCAATGGGGGTCCTTTCGTACAAGGGAGGCACTGACCCTAATGTCAAATTTCTCTGGCTCTACCTCAGGTTTTCTTTTCAACCCCTGTTTGCTGTGTGATTCCTAAAGGAACTGAAAGAAGCCTTAGAAAGGGGGGAAGAGTAGGAAATATAGGAAAGAAAAACTGTGGTAATTTCCATAGTCCATATATTCTTTTAAAACAGTGTGTAAATGAAAAACTCAGACGATTATTTATTTCTAAGGCCCAATGAACAGTAGGGCCTTCAACACGTGTTTGTTCAATGACTTATGCCAGTTCCAAATTACCCGGCCACCAATTCTGAAGACTGGGTTTTCTGGATACTTTCTTCTCCTAGTTGCCAATTTATAGATATTATTCTACCATTTAGTGTTTTTATTGAGTCTAAAAGAAACAAAAGATAAATATAAATCCATTTTGGTAAGCTAATAAAAAATACAGTCTTCTTGCATTATTTGTCACTTTGAGCATTTTTGGAAGGGGAGTGGCACATAGATGATCAGATTAATTTTTGCTTCAAGTTTTGATTTCCAAAAAAGTTCCTTAAGTTTGGTTTGAAAAACATTTTTGAGCCAGTGCTTTATATTATGATCTGGTACATGAAGATGAATAAGCCATGGTCCCCATCTTCTGGCTTGGTGAGTATTCTGATATTTGGTGGCCACAACTGTGTTTGATGGCCATTTCTGCCTACCTGCTACATTTATAAATTTCCTTTCTAAGTTTCCCTTTGTTTAATTAGATTCAAATTGGGACTTTTTAAAGATTTATTTATTTATCTGAGAGAGAGAGAGTGATAGGGAAGGGCAGAGAGAGGAGAGATAGTCCCAAGCAGACTCCATTCTGAGTGCGGAGCCGGTTGTACAGCCTTGAGATCAGGACCTGAGCTGAAACCAAGATCAGATACTCAACCCACTGAGCCACCCAGGCATCCCTCAAATTGGGATTATTAACTGGACTTTTCTGTCTTTAATTTTGAGGCTAGAATGATTTTTTTAAGTGAAAATGCAAATTTTTTTCCTTTTTAGTTAAGAACTTTCCAAGCCCTACCCTCTTTCAAACCCACAAATCTTCAGGGCAAACTCTCAAATAGATACCTACCAAAATATATTAGTGACTTGTCAGCTTTTCCATTCAGATATTACCTTGTTAAAGGAAGTAGTCATATCTGTTATCTTTGTATTCTCAGTGTACACAATGTAACACATTGTGGATTATGAAATGTCAGCCAAAGCCAAATATAGTTGATGTGATTAAACCATATTGGTATATGCAAGTGGTAATTGATGAGGCAGGAATATTTTTATTTTGGCAAGCTTTTTAGAAAATACTTGCTAGGGGCATAGGGTACTTTGAGAAGACTGCTTTACATACTGAGTTGAAATAGCAGTCATCAGGGAATAAACAAATAGTCCGTAGTTAGGCTTAGTATATTCATAGCCCATTAGAAATGCATTATAAGGCACATGTTATATTTTCCTGTCAAATAAATTCTAGCTATTTTTATGGCAAGAGTATTACTGGAAATTCTTAATAGGCTATGTCAGATATTTAGAGGTATTGGATAATAGCATGGCTGCATTTAATTTGTCATAAGAATAAACATGCAATAAAATAATATCTACTATTATGGAGACTGCTCAACCACTTATGTATAGCTTTATTTATTTCATATATGAAATATTTTATCCATATGAAATATATCTTTAAAATATAATACACTTAAAATATTTTATTTTAAAATTAAAGAACAAGGGATGCCTGGATGGCTGTCACTTAAGCCTCTGCCTTCAGGTCAGGTCATGATCTCAGGCTTGTGGGATCGAGCCTCACGTTGGGCTCCTCCTTAATAGTGAGTCTGCTTCTCTCTCTCCCTCTGTGATCTCTCTCACTTTCACTCTCTCTCATATAAATAAATAAAATAAATAAATATATTTGAAAAAAACTAAAGAACGAATCAAGAAAATAGAATGTTACATGAATGACATGACTTACTTGCTTAGATTATACCTTTTGCAAGTATTATTAAAACTCACTTATTTTTTACTGATTATTTTCATAACTATTATCTTATCCATGCAATTAAAAGATCAAAATATAAATTTTTAGAAGACTAAAACGTAGCATAGTGTAAAAACATTTGTGGGTTTTTTTGTTTGTTTTTTGTTTTTTGGGTTTTTTTTGTCCTGCAGAAACTTGGAGAGTTTGCAAGTTTGCAAGATAGTTGTAAAACTAGCAGCTGGTCCTTAGTTATTCTGAATTTTCTTTCTTTCTTTCTTTTTTTTTTTTTAATGTAAGATCTATGCTCAATGTGGGGCTGGACTCACAACCCTGAGATCGGGAGTCACATGCTTTACTGACTGAGCTGGCCGGCACTCCATTCTGAATTTTTGGAAGAAATTTAGAATAAGGTACTTTTACCAACAAGTACTTTTACTCAGCCCACTGAGAACCACAAAACATACAAACAAACAAAAGCAAATCAAAGGATAATATTTGAATACCTTAATTCAAGGATCACTAAGAACCAGATACTTATTCTAAAGCAATTGATTAAATAATACCAAAATTGGCTATGTCTCAGCCATTATCTTTTATTTTTTTCCAAAAGAAATACTCCAGAATATTTTATCAAATATAATAGAAATTTATGATGAGTTTTCTGGTAAAGGTATTTAGTGGAAGTTTTTTAACTCTGGAGACATTTGAGAAAGCTTCAGGGAGAAAAAAAAGAGTATTGAAATTTCTAGATTTACAGTGAATTGGGATTTTTATGAATCTCTGCCAAACTTATAATTATTTCCCATCCATCACTATCCATTGTTTCAAAATCTCTCTTATTAATTCAGCAGTAGTCTTTCCAGGAATAAGAAAGAAACCCAAAAAAGATTCCTTTATTTTAACTTTATCATTTTCAGTATGGATATATCCTTTCACTCTGAACATTTGTTCAGTGTGTAAAACATCTTGAGTGCTGTTGGGAGGAAGGAATTATGGGAGTTAGACTCAGCTCCATTCCTTCCCTTAATAGGAAAGAAACCCTCATCTAGAAGAAGAAAAGTCTAGTCTGTGCTCCTTGTCAACTGGACCTCCAGATAAAGAAACTAAACTGATATTTGCCAGGGTAGGAAATCTGATCAGTAGGATGTCTCTGGCTAAAGGATTATTTATAATAAATGAATCCATAATCCACAAGACATGACTCCCTAGAATTTCACCTAAGCTATATACCACATTCTGAAGTATAATATGGAAATATTTCATAAATTTAATGTTCTTTGCAGTGTGAAGAATCCCACAAAGCCTCATGTGGACCATGTCTGTTGTTCTTACGTCCAATGTGGTAAAAAAAGATAGACTCATGAAGACACGTGAGAGGCTCCAGACCTTTCTAGTCCATCTGAGTCTCTTGATTGTCTCTTTCCTTTAAAGCTGTTAGTCAAGGTTGATACTGGGTAAAAATCTCTGAGTCTGGAGAGTGGGATTGACAATCTATCCTTTGCATTAGCTCAGCCATCAAAAATAATTCCAACCTAGGGGCACTTGGGTGGCTCAGTGGATTAAAGCCTCTGCCTTTGGCTCAGGTCATAATCTCAGGCAGGGAGCCTGCTTCCCCTCTCTCTCTCCACCTGCCTCTCTGCCTACCTGTGATTTCTGTCTACCTGATAAATAAATAAAATCTTTTTAAAAATTAATAATTCATATATATGTGTGTTTGTGTGTGTGTGTGTGTGTGTGTGTGTGTGTGTGTGTGTATACATATATTTGAATAGCCATTACTGTTATTCATTGATGCGACTTCCCAGAAGATGATTTTTGGAGAAAAATAAGAAATTATTTTCCCTTCAAAAGAAATAATATGTTTAATTTTAACGAAAAATTCCTTCAAAAGTTCCAGTTTGGGAGTAATTCTGTCAACTCCAAAAATTTCCTTTGTGGATGACATCCTTTCCGTGGCCACAGAAGAGAAGGTATTGTGTAGCTAAAAACAGAATTATGTCAAAACAGATGATACAAAATGTCACTACATGTTTTGTTTCTTTATTCATATCCACATGATGGGTTTTAACAACAACTTTTTTTGAGTATCAGTACCATTGATGTTGTCTTCCATTTTTCTAAGTGATTTGAGAATTTAATTTCCAGTGTGTTTTAAAGCTAGTTACAAAGCTAGATGTTCCAGCTTTGTCTCAATATCTGTAAACAATCTGCAGAGAAACAAAACAAATAAATTTTTGATTTTGAACAAACCAAGTCCTCGATTTTTTTGCCATCTGATAAATATCTATAAAACCGTGTTATGGGGGGTGGGGTTATGGACATTGGGGAAGGTATGTGCTATGGTGACTGCTGTGAAGTGTGTAAACCTGGCGATTCACAGACCTGTACCCTTGGGGATAAAAATACATTATATGTTTATAAAAAATAAAAAAATTAAAAAAAAAACATGTTATATGTCAACCATATCTTCTGTTATTGTTTTCCTTCTCATTGAACTGAAAAGGTTCATCTTTAATCAAAAGAGGTTCACTTCCTCTCTTAACCAAATTAATTCTCAAATCATCTGGAACCAGTATTGGCCAAGCAACAATATCAGAACAAATTAAAATATTGTTAACTATCTCCTCTGTATCAAATTGTGGTCTGTCTGTGTCTCTTTGGCTTTTTCTCTGTTTATGTGTTTGTTGTATGTGTGTGTGTGTGTATATATAGAGAGAGAAATAGTTGATAATGATTCTTTCCAACATGTTCCTTCTCTCCCTCATTGTCAGTGCTTATAGAACATCACTCATTGTTCTCTTTTCATCTTGTTCTGACTCTTGTGTCATTTTCGTATAGGTCCTTTAGCTAAATAGATTTGCATCTCTACAGAATTTTTGTTAGTTATACAAAATGTTGAAAAATATAATGATGTTGTAACAATGAAGAGTACTTTCATTGGTGCTTAGTGAAATGTTAAAAAATGAAATCTGAAGAGCACCTGGGTGGCTCAGTCAGTTAAGTATCTGACTCTTGATTTCAGGTCAGGTCTTGGTGTCAGGGTTGTGAGTTTAAGCCCTGCATTGGGCTCCATGCTGGGTGTGGAGTCTATTTCAAAACAAAACAAAACAAAACACAAAATTAAATCTGAGGTTTTTGTTTAACCTTATGAATAACCATTTTCTGAGTCTTTGCAGAAATCATTCTGGCGGGAGTATTTTTCTCCAGGTATGTCATTTTTGGAGCTTTGAGGAAAAATTATTTATTCTTTTTAGTCTTACCTCATTATTGGAAAATGATGTAGAATGAAGGTATAATAGTGGAAAGACTTTCCCAGCCAAGACGGAATGCTCATTATGAAGCTGTGCATGTAGTACAGACACATTTTTAAAACTTAATCTCAACCTTTGAAGTACTGTGTGATCTAATAGGAAATATGGATCCAAGAAAATCAGCTTATATTTTGCTCTCTGATGAATGGGATTTGCCTCTTCTGAGTTATCTTTTTACTTGTTTGAAGTTTTAAATGAAATTGATCAAACACAAAGCATATTTGCAAACATCTGGAATCAGACTTGAAAAATGAACAGTGAAACACCAAGTTTAGGGTAGTGCCTTCAAGAATAGGACCCAGGCATTGAGAAGTCACCTATGCAACAACTAAGTGTAAGAAAATGAATATTTATATGGTAAAATGAATCAAATGTGAAGAGTAACTCCAGGAGAAATAACCAAAAAAAAAAAAAAAAAAAAAAAAAGATGGTGGTTTATTGTCAGAAGCAATAAGAACAGTGTTTCAATCCCTCAACTGTTTTCATTAAAAACTGGACATTTCATTCTAAATAAATAAGGAGATCAAATAAGGTGAATGTTCATATCTTTCAGCCATTTTCTCTGATTTTTGCAGAAAGTAAGTTCCAGAAGATGTTACCAAATATTATATGCATTTATAATGAATGTTGTCATGAAGATAGTGGGAATTTTTGAAGTGTGGAGGTATTTGAAAACTGTTAGAAGAAACAAAGATGTGGATAGAATTGAAATTTCTAAAATATGTAGTGAATGGGAATTTTTATAAATCAGTACTAACTTTCTTATTATAGTCAGGTGGTAGAGGGGATATAAAGGAAGGGAGAGAGTGAATCTGAGAAATATATAGGAATTGGACTCAACAGAACTTGGATGTGGGGAACAAACAACTCTTCCTTTCTGACTTAGATAATGGGGTTAATGTTAGAATTGTGGTCTGACAGAGTGTTGAATATATAAGCAAGTAAATGACATGAAGGAGGTAATCACTGGAGCTAAAGTACCTATGAGACTTTAGATTAGACCACTGCACTAAGAGATGAGCCTAAGATCCTGAAGTTTAGGAGAGGACTAGGCTACAGATTTAGATGTTGGATTATTGTGGAAATGAGGGAGAGGGATGAATAGAACTGTATGAGTTCATTGAATAGTGAATATAGGGACATGCATGGGACCCTGAGCAAAGGCAGCATTCATAGAGTGGGAGGAGCAAGCCATGCAAATAAAGATGATGTTCAATCAGATGCCAAAGGAAGGATTGGCCAAAAGTGATCAAATGCTAGAGGGAGGACAGAGAAGTGACACTAAAACGATATGAAGATGTAGGACATCATGTGGCCACTACTCTTTCAAGAATTTAGCTTCAAAGGGAAAGTGAGATTAATAATTAGAGTAAGAAGTGGAATTTTGGTCAGGGATAGGTTTGATTTTTTTAATGGAAAAAGAGACCCTCATCCTTTATAAGAAAAAATATTTCTTATAAATAATTCAAAGAGGTCTTCATTAAAATGTGAAGACCATTGATTAGTCCAACATTTAGTAAAAGTGTTACAATTTCTAGAAACCACACCTCCCCTTTAGTTTTTGGTAGCTCTTTGAATTTCTAGGGTAATTTAACAAAAGAGTCAGAAAGAGGTTTGTTGAAAAAGAGTCTTTAACATGGGATCTTTTCTGTCAGATCTCAGTCAAGACTGACTCAAGAAAGGAGAACTTTTACAAAGTTCAAAAGCACAAATAGTATAATTCTCTATCCACCACCTTTCACTTTCTATCACCTGGCAATCCATTAGAAAAGGGTCAACCAGAAGCATTTTCCAGCAGCCTTGTTTCAGCCTTGGATACTCAAGACTTAAATTTGGATTTGCAATGGAATTTTTTCTTACTAGAGAGATTATATTTAGGGTTTGTTGTGACCACTCTGCAGGTGAAGGATGGGTCTTAACCCATAATTTACCCTTTTGACATCAAGATTTATGATACCATACACATCGAACAAGGGTATGAAAAAGATTATTGCTTACACAATTGATGGGGCTTGGGAGAACAGGGCAAGCCTCCCAAACAAGTCAGAGGGACCAAAGGTAGAAGACCAGCTCAGGGTTTTCATTGTGGTTAGGGAGGAGGTAGGGGCTTGAATGAGCTAAATCTCCCCACAGGAACTAAGGAAAGAGCATCAGCCTTTCTCATCAGATAGCTCAGAGGGGAAGTTGGGGGAGGGGAGTTAAAAACTACCAGTAAACATCAGAATTTGAACAGAGTTAAAGCAATGTGATTTCTGCAACTTACTCTTAAATAGATCATAAAAAATATTTATATATATATGTGTGTGTATATATATATATATATATATACACACACCACACACACATATATACACATACATTTTTATATATAGAGAGAGACAGAATTTGGATAAAGTCTATATATAGTTCTTTGTACTGTTTTTACAACCTTCTGTGTCTGAAATTATGTCAAAATTAAAAGTATTTTTTTAAAGTTTTTAACTAAGGGAATATTAGGCCACTTAAAACTTGTTTCTTAGAAAGAAAAT
Organism: Mustela nigripes; assembly: GCF_022355385.1. Taxonomy (NCBI): domain Eukaryota; kingdom Metazoa; phylum Chordata; class Mammalia; order Carnivora; family Mustelidae; genus Mustela; species Mustela nigripes. The sequence continues at coordinate 93,935,367 of NC_081562.1, forward strand.
TTCAGATTCCTAGCAGAGAAGAAGCAATGAGTCCAAGGAAGCATTCTAGAAGTTTTCTTTTTTTCTGAGTAAGTTCCCGATCCTATTTTAATGACAGACCTTCTCATGATTATAAATATACCACAGTAGTAGACTTTGACTACATTTTCATACATATTCTTTTTTTAAATTTAAATCCAAGTTAGTCAATATATAGTGTAGTATTAGTTTTAAGAGTAGAATTCAGTGATTCATCACTTACATACAACATCCAGTGCTCATCACAAGTGCTTTCCTTAACATCCATCACCCATTTAATCATCCCTCCACCTCCTCCCCCCAGGAACCCTCAGTTCATTGTGTGTGGTTAAGAGTCACTTAAGGTTTGCCTTCCTCTCTGTTTTTAATCTTATTTTTCCTTCCCTTCCCCCATGTTCATCTGTTTTGTTTCTTAAGTTCCATATATGAGTGAAATCATATGATAATCACTTTCTCTTATTTATTTCTTACTTTCTTCTTATTTCGCTTAACATAATACACTCTAATTCTACCCACATCATTGCAAATGGCAAAATTTCATTCTTTTTGATAGCTGAGTAATATTCCATTGTATATAAATATACCATACCTTCTTCATCCTTTCATCTTTCAATAGACATTTGGGCTCTTTCCATAATCTGGGTATTATGGACACTACTGCTATAAACATTGGTGTTCAGGTACCCTGTTGAATGAGCAGTTTTGTATTCTTTGGATATAATTGCTGGGTTTATTTTTAACTTTTTGAGGAAACTCCATAGTGTTTTCCAGAATGGCTGCACCAGTTTGCATTCCTACCAACAGTGTAAGAGGGTTCCCCTTTCTCTTCATCCTCACCAACAGCTATTGTTTCCTGATTTGTTAATCTTTGTCATTCTGACAAGTGTGAGGTGGTATCTCATTATGGTTTTGATTTGTATGTCCCTGATAATGAGTGATGCCCAACAACTAATCTTCAACAAAGCAGTTAAGAATATCCAACAGGGGAAAAAAACAGTCTCTTCAACAAATGGTGCTGTGAAAACTGGAGAAGAACACGCAGAAAACCCAAACTGGACCATTTTCTTACACCATACACAAAAACAAATTCAAAATGGTTGAAAGGCCTAAGTGGAAGATAGGAAACCATCAAATTTCTAGAGGAGAAAACAGGTAGCCACCTCTTTGACCTCAGTCACAACAACCTCTTACTAGACACATCTCCAGAAATAATGGAAACAAAAGCAAAAATGAGCTACTGGGACCTCATCAAGATAAAAAGCTTCAGCCAAACTATGCAAACTATGGAAAGAACCTAGATATCCATCAACAGATGAATGGATAAAGAAGATTGGTATATGCACACAGTGGAATACTATGCAGCCATCAAAAAGCCCAAAATCTTGCCATTTGCAACAACATGGCTGGAACTAGAGGGTATTATGCTAAGTAAAGTAAGTCAATCAGAGAAAGGCAATTATCATATAACCTCTCTGATATAAGGAATTTGAGAAGCACAGTGGGGGTCATGGGGGAAAGGGGGGTGGAATGAAACAAGATGGGACCTGGGAGGAAGACAAACTGTAAGAGACTCTTAATTTCAGGAAACAAACTGAGGGTTGCTGGGGGTGTGGGGGGGTAGGTAGCATGGTTTGTTTATGGACATTGGGGAGGGTATATGTGCTATGGTGCATGCTGTAAATTGTGTAAGACTGAGGATTCACAGACCTGTACCCCTGAAGCAAATAATACATTATATGTTAATAAAATAAAATAAAAGTTTAAAAAAAGATAAAAAAAAGTTTCCATACAGTGAAGGAAACAATCAACAAAACTAAAAGACAACTTATGTAATGGGAGATGATATTTGAAAATGACATATTGGATAAAGGGTTAGTATCCAAAATCTATAAAGAACTTATCAAACTCAATACCCCCCAAATATATTTTCATATATATTCTTCTAGATATTTTTCTATGCCTTATATTCCTAATAAGTAAAATTGTATATCCTTTGACTCAAGAGTTCCATTTTTTAGAAATTTATCACAAGTAAAAACTCTAAGTATACAAACTTGCCAGTATGTTTATCACAGCATTGCTTATAATAGCAAAGGGGAAAAACATAAGAATAATTTGAATGTCCTTACAAACGAAATTCAATGAGTTTCTCTGCATATAAACTAACAGAAGCAGGGTTTGCAACATGCACACTTTTAAAATACAGCATGATTTGGAGTGTTCAATACTTATTTAGTGGGAGTGAAGGTAGTGGTCATCAGTTGTTTTAATTTATTCAGCATCACTTACCCAACCTTGGGTGAATAGCATTCTCAGATTGACTTTGAAAAACTACCTTTCCATTACTGGATATGGTCTTGGTAAGCATTTCTGTGCAGGTGCTGCCTACCACTGACCCAGAGGTATGTGTGCTACCCAGGCTAGACCAGTCTCTCTCTCTCTCTCTCTCTCTCTCTCTCTCTGTCTCTGTCTTTCTCTCTGTCTGTCTCTCTCTCACACACACACGTACACACACACACACACACACACACACACACACACAATATTCAGGGAACATTCATACACTACAATGATACCCTAAAGAGAACAGAACATCCATCCGTTTTCCTTCTTAGATAACCGGAGAGCATCTAGTTTGGGTTTAAAAATAACAATAATAAAGAAAGAGTGGCTCATCATCTTTTTTTATGATTTTGTAATCTTTCTGTGTCTGTGCAATAATTCATTCACTCCTTCATGTTTGCTTTGCTGGTCACGACCTTTTTCTTATAGACTGCAACCGAGGAAAGTGAACAGATACCGAGACTGGGCAAATGAATGGGTGGATGAACTAACCAACACCGAAGAAGGACATGTCAGGGATAACTAAGTATGTGACGTATTATAATGTATTCATAAGAGGCATACTGGAAGAATAGAGGGAGAACAAGTTAGTTTCAAAATAATAAAATGTAGCTAATATTTTTTCCCCCAATCTCCTGACTTGATCAAGCTGCTTTTAAAGGCCTTCACTTTCTATGGAATTAAAATGAAATTTTATGGCAGAAGCTCATTGCCAATTTAATTAGCAATTAGTGATCCCAAAGGTTAATGTGGAGTTGCTATTAATTTTATTTTAAGGCTGATATTCTTCTGTAAAGGACAAAACCAATGCATATTCAGATAGCAATCACTGGCTTAAATATTCTAAGTAAGTGAAATATTAAATAGCTATAGCATTAAAAACTTGAAGTAATGTTTGGATTCTCACATTTATTTTATTTTATTCATATTTTATTTCCTCAGAGAAACATAAAGTGCTAATTTTTAAAGATGCTTCAAATTCCTGTAGTCACCAGATTTCCATTGTTCATTAGAGTGCAGTATTTAATGTTTAGAGGAAGAATTTCAGAAATTAACCAATTCCATTTGAAGTCCACTCATAAAAAAATGCCAAGTCCACTCTTATCAATGGCATCATTTTTGCACTAATGTCACTTTTTCCCAATTTTTAAATGGTTTTAGGATAGATGACCTTTATTGAAAAATTTACCATTATATCTCAGTTGGCATTAGAGTCATAATTTTAGACAGAATATCAGAGCAAAGAGTTCAGAGATAAAAATGTTGGCCAAACAAATCCATGGCTAGTAAATTACTAGTTGGATGTGTGGGCAGAATTATGGTGTCTAGAATACAACATATCCTCTAATTATCACACAATTCCTGGTTGAAAGTGTATGGGAAAGTGGGTCCAGTTTCAACTGAAGAAACTTGTCATGAACAGTGATGAGTAATGGAGAGACCAGCTTGAAGTATTACCCTTGTAGGCCCCTTCTGAGACAGGGATTAGGGAAAATAAAGAGCTGCTGTCTACCTGGAGCTTGTTTCTGTTTCTGCTTACTGGCCCACTGGCAGAGGAGCCTTATTTGCATGGTCATGTTCCTTCCTCCACTAGATGCATTCCAACAGGTCTGAGGGAAAAAAAATCTGAGGGGTCCAATCTCTGGCTGGCCTTTGCTCTGGGAATGTAACCATTTGGAAGATCAAAAGGCATGTAATGATTATACTCTACTACCTAAACTATTTCTGTTACCACAATGCTCAAGCTGTTGACTGTAACAGAAGATAGATATTTTCCTATTGCTTTGGAATAAGTAAGCTTCCTTTTCCATCCCAAATCATCCATATTTGCTTTGTGGGTTATGAGGTAGATTTTGAAAAAGGAATTACCCTGTAATTCCTTTGTGGGGTGTGGAAAAATGATTTTCTAAGTTCAATTTTAAAAGGTGTCTCTCCTATTAATCTCAGGAAACAAACTGAGGGTTGGTGGGGGTTGTGGGGGTAGGATAGGGTGGCTGGGTTATAGACATTGGGGAGGGTATGTGCTATGGTGAGTGCTGTGAAATATGTAACCCTGAGGATTCACAGACCTGTACTGCTGGGGCAAATAATACATTATATGTTAATTTAAAAAATCAAAAAAAAAAAAAAGGTGTCTCTTTTGTATATGACCTAGGTAATTCTAGTCATAAATTAATGCCCATATGACATGGTGAGTGTCAAGCCCATCAGAGAATTGTGTGTGTGCCACATGTATGAAAAGCCATAAGCATAATACAGAATCAAGGAATAATCAGACTTCCACTAAAAGTGGCTTATGGCTATCATTTATTGAACTGTTGCTGTGAATATATTATCTAATTTGATACTCATTTGATGTTTACTTTTATCTTGCCCTCAGATTTGAGACTGGCACGTTTGAGCCATCATGGTCTATGGCTCCATTCAAGAGTCATTCTAAACATGCCACTGTGGCTCAAAATATTGTATATGCTATGACTCCATAGTCCGGAGTCTACCCCTCATAGTTTTGTTTCTTTTATAACACTAAAGGATAAAGGACAAACTTTAGCTTTGTACTAACCCCTTCAAAATTTACCTGGCTAGGATTTCGAAGTCCTTCTCATGTTTTCCCATATCCAAGAAATTAAAAGAAAATTATGAGTCCTACAACTTGTATTTTTTAAAAAATCAAAGACAAAAAATTAGCACCCTCTAATACTAATTGATCTATACATTTTTTAATTGGATCACCCATATTCACCAATGTCATCTTTACCTTTACCAAAATATATTCATTATTCATTCTCATCTCATTTCATTTATCCATGCACCCAGCAAATTTGAGTGCCTACTATGTGCTTACTATTGTTCTAGAAGCAGGAGATTCATCAATTAAAAAATCTGTGAAAAATTACTGCCTAGGGGCACCTGGGTGGCTCAGTGGGTTAAGCCTCTGCCTTCGGCTCAGGTCATGGTCTCAGGGTCCTGGGATTGAGCCCCGCATTGGGCTCTCTGCTCAGCAGGGAGCCTGCCTCCTCCTCTCTCCCTGCCTGCCTCTCTGCCTACTTGTGATCTCTCTCTCTCTCTCTCTCTCTGTCAAATAAATAAATAAAAACTTTTAAAAATTTAAAAAAAAAAAGAAAGGAAGACAAGTCAAGGTGGGAAGGAATAAAATATAATAAAGGAACAATCAGGAGAATAGAAGAAGAAATAAATGCATAACGATACAGAGGGAGAGCAAAGGGGAGGGGACATGGGAAAGAGATGATTCATTAAATTATGTGCAACTCCAGTCAAAAGTCACAATCATTAGCCAAAAATTAAGGGGTGGGAAATTGTCAAAAGACAGAATTAAAGAGCCTAGAATAGTACTTGCATCATAGTGGGTCCTCAAAACAGATTGGTTGAATAAGCATATTTATCAGAAAAATGCTCATCAAACATCCATTGTATGCCAAGCATTGCTCTAGACAAAATAGAAATTCTTGACCTGATGGTTTTAATATTCTGGAAAAGGGAAATAGACAATAAAATTAAAAATTTAAGTTAAATATAAAACTGTTAGATTGTTTAGATAAACACAGAATTCTGTGGAATGGGTTTATAATTTTAAGTAGGGGAATCAGAAAAGATTTGCTAGATGACTTTTAAGAAGTGTGGCGAGAGACGCTTGTAGGAGACATCAGACTGGGACCAGATCATGGGGAAGTCACTCGTGCTTTTACTCAGTGAAACGGGACACCATTGAAGAGAAACTGATGTGTTTAACAGACTCACTCTGGCTGCAGCATTGGAAAAAACATGAGGGGCTGGAAAAGGCAGAAGCAGGAAAATCACATATAAGGAGGCTTGTCAGGGTGATAGCAGTGAAGGCAGGTAGAAGTTGTCAGACCTTGGATATATTTTCATAGTAGAGATGATAGTATTTGCTGACGTACTGGATATGGAATGCCGGAATAAGAATAACTCAAAGATTTGGGTCTATAAATGCAACCAGGATTTGCCACTGCCTGAGCAGAGTTTGGTGGGCTGGAAATCAGGACTTGTGTTTTGGACATGTTAAGTTTAAGATGCCATTAGACAAAAAGTACAGAAGTGCAATAGGCGGTTCGATATGTGTATCTGGGGAACCAGGGAGCAGTCTGGGCTGAAGTCACACATTTGTGAGTCATTAGTGGTATTTAAAGCTTGACACTAAATGAGATTCTTAAAGATTTGTGTATCAATGGGAAGGAGGTGATCTAAGGACTAAGTCTTGGAACATTCCAACCTTAAGAGACCTGAGTGAAGAGGAAAAATAAGCACAGGAGACAGAGAAAGAACAGCCAATGAGGTAAAGGAAAAACCCCAGAGACTCTGCTGCCTGAAAGCCAAGGTTGCCCATTTGGAATTTGTAGGAGTTGTAGACTTAGAGTTTATTCATTCTTCCAACATGAGCAGCCATTTTGTCCAGGTACTGTGCTAGCCACTGGAGCTACTGAAGCCAGTTCTCTGACAATGAGGAACGATACAACTACACAGTTTCAATGCAGTGGAAATGTCCTGCAAGGGAAATACGCATAGACTACTTTTGGAGGTCAGAGAAGGGCAGCTAAATCACATGTGCTGACTTGAGACCTTCACTTAAGAGAAGATTCCAGCTAAATGAGAAAAGTGGAAACCAGAATTCCTATGAACAGTTTCCTCCCTCTCCCTCTCTCTCTCTCTCTGGAATTATTTTCTTTGTTTTATTTAGTTGATGATAGTTTCTTTTCCAAATGTTTTAATGTTTGACTTTTACTTTGAATATTTTATTCCATTCAAACAATTTATACAACTGCCTTTTTGATTATTTTATAACTACAACATGTTCTTTATTCTGACCAATTTTTAGACCTGAAAACTATTTTCATGTTTGCTTCTTTGACTTGTTTTCTGAAAATGCTTCCTCTTCAGAAACTCCCATCAAGTCTAATCTATTACTATTATTCAAGCAAAAGACAGTTCTAAGTCTAAAACATGCAGATCATTTTACGAAATATGGTGATCTCTATGACCATATTAAGGTTGGAAATGGAAACAAGTTTGGAAATGGAAACAATACCAGTGGAGAAAATGTCAACCTGCACAGTTTTCTTTTGTCAGATTCATTTTCTCAGAATCAACCATAAGATACTTGCCAGACCTATAATTCAGACATGGCATGATCCCTATATTTTATAGCTCACTTAATTTCACTTACCATGTGAATTTTTTTTTTCTTTTAAAAACACACTTTGTAGAGAAACTCCCCACCAATAGGTGGCATTTGGGCTCCAGAAAAATATCAACTGTATCTTGACCCAGGAAGCAGTATAGTTGGGAGTTTTTCAATTTCCTCCTTTTAACAGAACTTGCCAAGGCATTATCCAATATGTAGCTAGAGCTGTCACTGTTTTTTAATATCAGTCTGGTAAGCATTAGCGTATCTTTTAACAGAAATAAAATGATGCGGTAATTTTTTAAAAAGATTTTATTTATTTATTTGACAGACGGAGATCACAAGTAGGCAGAGAGGCAGGCAGAGAGAGAGGGGGAAGCAGGCTGCCTGCTGAGCAGAGAGCCCAATGCGGGGCTTGATCCCAGGACCCTGAGATCATGACCCTAGCTGAAGGCAGAGGCTTTAACACACTGAGCCATCCAGATGCCCCTGTGGTAAATATTCTTTTTTTTTTTTTTTTTTTTTTTTTTTTTTGTTAAAAATTTTATTTATTTATTTGACAGAGAGAAATCACAAGTAGATGGAGAGGCAGGCAGAGAGAGAGAGAGAGGGAAGCAGGCTCTCTGCTCAGCAGAGAGCCCGATGCGGGACTCGATCCCAGGACTCTGAGATCATGACCTGAGCCGAAGGCAGCGGCTTAACCCACTGAGCCACCCAGGCGCCCCTATATCAACTACTGACATTAATAATCAACTTCTTCACAGTGTTCTTCCAAACGACTTCATCTTCAACAAGCAAATGGGAAAAGAGTGATCTAACGTTTGAAATTAAAAATATTCAAGCTGTTTGAATATGATTTTTATGTGAAGAAATTGAGATTAAAGAAATCTGCTACTCAACTCTAGAAAAAAACATAAACATAAGGTTCTGAGAAGCCTAAAGTTATATACAACCAACTTTGCTCATATATTGGATTTCTATTGAAATTTGTATGTAACAAAACTCATTTGTGAAGTCTGTGTTATTTCAAGATTAAAGAAAAATAATGGTATTTCAGAGAGCTATGACCATGGTATTTAGAAATGATTGGGATGACTGAAGAGGAAGACAAATGCAGCTGAGAGTGGCAGTTCATGGGGAAATAAATTAGGTTAGTAAATCAAAGCTATTGGATGAGTATTCTTTAAGCAATGCAGCCATAAAAATATAATTTTACTCACTATAACATTTTACGGAGAACAACAAAATAGCGATGCTTAGCCAATCGACCTGTTGTTTAACAGAAATATTTTACAGCAAGGAGGAGGCAGTTGATTTATTGTAAAATCATTGAATAAATTGAGGAGTAGATTTTAAACCTCCTTCTATATACCAGCATGTTGCTCTGAGCTAATCTACCAATCTCCATACTAACTGTTTGGAGATGCTTTTGAGGTGGGAAATCACCTTTGGTTTTTGAGGGGAGAGATTCCAGTTTGTCTTGATTTTCCAGAGGGGAAAGCTGGTTACAAGAAGACTTAGTTATATTATGTTTTCATATTGTATTACTATCATCACTGAATACATTATTTTAAACTTTCCAGACTGTTGCAAAAGTTAATAATTTTTTATTAACATGATAGATACTTATTTTTAAGTTATGCTCATATGCTCAACCATGGCTCGCAAGCAAAGCTACATACTGGGATATATAGGCCTGGGGAGGCAACTGGCCTCGCTCTATGCTATGCCAGAATGTTACATTGGAACTGTTCCCTGGGCAATAATACAGACCTTCTTTTCATCTTGGTGACTTCTATTTGGTGGTCTTTGGCATCTTTTCCTGCCAGTGGACCTCATGGCAGACCATCACAAGCCATCAGAAAGGTCCTAGTTATGTTAGACTTCAAAAGACAAGAAACCACAATCTCAGTCTCTTCTCCCATGGGGCACCTGGCATCCTCAGCCTGCTTCAGCCAATGCTTAGTTCTGCACAATAAGGGATAGCACTTAGGAAGAACTCTCTTGGTTGGACCACAGTCCATTTCATTTTTTTTTTTTTTTTTTGGTCAGGGCCTTAGGTGTCTCATCATTTTATAATTTCATAGTTAAGAGGCAGTAGTCAGTGTTTTGGAAAAAAAAATAAGAAAAAATTCTGCCACCATGTGACTCTATGTCTGAGTAGACAAAGAAGTAATGATGGTTTCTCTATTTAGAAACAAACAAACAAACAAACATGTGTGTGTGTGTGTGTGTGTGTGTGTGTGTTTCTGACTTTCCAGGTACTCCTCTACCAAGGGAAAGAGAGTTGGTTTCTGGGACCTAGAGTCAGAGATGCAGCCAGGCTTTAGTATGCCAGGAACCAGGCACTTAAATGACTTCAACATTTTCTTTGCATTTTCCCCACCCTCTCTGCAGACCAGGTTTTTCTGTGCTTTTTCTGTTCATCTTATGAGATGTGGCTACTGACTTCTGACTTTTAATGAATCTGGTCTACCTACCCCAAAAGGATGAATTCCCTCTTAGTAGTCGCAGTAAGGGACTGTGATTAGTCTAACTTCGGTCAGTTGCCCATCATTGTGGTCCAAGAGTCAAGGATACATAGTACTAAATGGTTGCCAGTCATTCCCATTTTACTTAGGGGACAGATTCAGTTCCTAGGGCTGTTATGATCAACTGTTTAAGTTTGTTTGTTTTTTTAAATGTTCTTATTTTAAATATTTTATTTATTTATTTGACAGAGAGAGCATGAGCACAAGGCACAAGCAGGGGGGTGACAGGAAGAGGGAGAAGGAGAAACAGTCTACCCACTGAACAAAGAGTCAAAGACTTGATCCCAGGATCCTGAGATCATGAGCCTCCAGAGTTGAAGCCAGATGTTTAACCGACTGAGCCACCAGGCATTCCATCAACTGTTCAGGTTGTGCACTGCTCAAGAACATTGCATCAGAATGCCGTGCACATCACAAATATCCTTTTTGTACTTTAACAATGTCAGTTTTGTTATTATAACTATTGACTTCAATGATGGAATATTTCCATATTTATACTGACAACTTTTTGGTGGTGGTAGAGTGTTGCTCTACAAAAATGTATTATGACAATTTTTTTATCAATAGGAAGAAAATGTGTTAACCTATGACTATTTATATCATATAAGTATATATACATATAATGTCATGCCCCATTAACTTATGAAAGAAAGACAAGTTTAATAATTTAAAGATCTTATTGATCTGACCAATTCTAAAATATTCTTTGATGCTAAATAAGATACTGTTTTTACAACTGATATATTCACTGATCAGTAAATATCTAATTTTTTAAATTCCCTATTAATATTAGTACATAACTTAATTTGGCATTCTATATTTTAGTTCATTTTGGTTGCCATTTAGTTACTGTACCAGATAGTATTACTGAGTTCTTCATTTAAATATGAAATATTTTCATCATACAAATCACTATGCAATCTATAGTATTAGAGATTAGACTGCAATGAGCTATAAAATAATTAATAGCTATTGATTATTTGTTGTTATGAAAAATTCAATGGTATAAGAGTTAACTCTTAACAATACCTATTACATAAAAATATTTGAAATATATTTGATATTGTTTTAATTGATAAAATGCTAAACAATTATTAAATATTCGAGAAAGTTCTTTTTAACGGTAGCAATCAAAAACCAGCTATTGTAAAAAAAAAACTATTATAACGCTTGAATAAAATTTTGGTGAAAACAAAAGAAAAGGTAGAAAAGAATGAAAAGTGCTTCAGAGCTCTTAATGTGAGCAGAATGTGGCCACAGTTATGGTTCAGATGATGCATGGGTAAATTTACTGTATGTCTCCATGTATATCACCATTACTATAGAATGTTAAGAAAAGACAAGAATAGAAAATTATGGAGAGCATATTGCACCAAGCACACTGTCTGCTGATCTAGGTAGATAACCTATCCTGGCTAAGTAAGAAATTTTAGTTTTCCAAAAGATAGTACAAATAAGGTGTTTTCAGAAATTTATTACACATGAATTTTTCAAAATGGTAAAAAAAACCAAAACATTGCATTCTTTTCAGTTTGTTATCTCTGGTGATTATGTAATTCTTTTTATAATTGAGACTCTTGGGGGATGGAAAAACCAACTGAAGATTGAGGCTGATTCTGCAGTTATTGGCAGCATTTATACCATTTTTGTAAACATGAACAAAAGTGAAATATTTATCAACAATAGTGGTGGTTTTAAATTGAAATCACTTTTACAGATATAATTATCAATTACATGCTGGAGACATTATATACTAATGATGAAAATATAGATGTGCTGCTTTGAACTCTTAAAACATGATTCAGATTTTGGCAAAGTGATGACCACTATCCAGAAAATTATCCAAGAAATTTAATGTGCACAATAATAGCAATTTTTATTTAGCAGAAACCAAAACCAAAATTTCAAAACATTGTGGCAGAGATTTTATACAGAATACAAATATTAACAACAAATGATAGTACACATGGGGTGCCTGGGTGGCTCAATCAGTTAAGTGGCTGACCCTTGGTTTCCATTCAGATCATAATTTTGGTGTTATGAAACTGAGCCCCACATCAGTCTCCACACTCAGCACAGAGTCTGTTGAGATTCTCTCTCCCTCTCTCTCTGCCTCTCCTCCCACTCACGCTCTCTCTCTAAAAAAAAAATAAATAAATAACATCTTAAAAAAATAATAGTGCACATTATTTAGGGGATGAAATATATTCTGGATTCTGGAGAAGGGTATATCTATGTAAATGTACATAAATATATGTAAGAAAATGTAGATAAATACATTTAAAAGACCAGATAAAAAGAACAAACCTTAGCCAAATAAGCTTTAGAAGTCTGGGATTCTAAATTATTAATTTAAAAACATGGAAAACATAGTGATTTGCTACAAAACATCCTTGAAAAAACTACTAAGCATTCGACACTTTTTGATCTGTAACAAAAAATGAAGCAGAAACTGTTTTACTACTTAGGGTTAATTTTTTTTTTCTTTTTTAACTTAATCCAGGGGTTTTGTAATTACTACTTTTTGGCTTTGATAAAATATTGAAATATTTTGAAAACACACTTATCAGACACAAATCTGAAACCACTGAAGAATCCACAATGAAAAATTCAAGTTATTTCCATTAGGCCATTAAAACCAAATGAGATGAAGTGTGCGTCCTTATAGAAACTGGTGGTGATATTAATAAAAATGTAAATTTTAGAATACAAGCCAAATGTTTTTCTTTTTTGAGATTTATTTTCCAAGTAATATCTTTGCTCAGTGTTTTAAGTAAAATGATGCATAAACCAAAATTCAATATACATAATGTCCTTGAAAGCATCAAAATAATTTAGAATTTTTTTTAATTTTTTATATTTTATAAACATATATTTTTATCCCCAGGGGTACAGGTCTGTGAATCACCAGGTTTACACACTTCACAGCACTCACCAAAGCACATACCCTCCCCAATGTCCATAATCCCACCCCCTTCTCCCAACCCCCCTCCCCCCAGCAACCCTCAGTTTGTTTCGTGAGATTAAGAGTCACTTATGGTTTGTCTCCCTCCCAGTTCCATCTTGTTTCATTGATTCTTCTTCTACCCACTTAAGCCCCCACAGTGCATCACCACTTCCTCATATCAGGGAGATCATATGATAGTTGTCTTTCTCCGCTTGACTTATTTCACTAAGCATGATATGCTCTAGTTCCATCCACGTCGTCGCAAAAGGCAAGATTTCATTTCTTTTGATGGCTGCATAGTATTCCATTGTGTATATATACCACATCTTCTTGATCCATTCATCTGTTAATGGACATCTAGGTTCTTTCCATAGTTTGGCTATCATGGACATTGCCGCTATAAACATTCGGGTGCACGTGCCCCTTTGGATCACTACGTGTGTATCTTTAGGGTAAATACCCAGTAGTGCAATTGCTGGGTCATAGGGCAGTTCTATTTTCAACATTTTGAGGAACCTCCATGCTGTTTTCCAGAGTGGCTGCACCAGCTTGCATTCCCACCAACAGTGTAGGAGGGTTCCCCTTTCTCTGCATCCTCGCCAGCCAGAAAAGACCTCAAATAGCCAAAGGGATATTGAAAAAGAATGCCAAAGTTGATGGCATCACAATTCCGGATTTCAAGCTCTATTACAAAGCTGTCATCATCAAGACAGCATGGTACTGGCATAAAACCAGACACATAGATCAATTTAACAGAATAGAGAGCCCAGAAATAGACCCTCAACTCTACAGTCAACTAATCTTCGACAAAGCAGGAAAGAATGTCCAATGGAAAAAAGACAGCCTCTTCAATAAATGGTGCTGGGAAAATTGGACAGCCACATGCAGAAAAATGAATTGGACCATTTCCTTACACCACACACGAAAGTAGACTCAAAATGGATGAAGGACCTCAATGTGAGAAAGGAATCCATCAAAATCCTTGAGGAGAACACAGGCAGCAACCTCTTCGACCTCAGCCGCAGCAACATCTTCCTAGAAACAACGCCAAAGGCAAGGGAAGCAAGGGCAAAAATGAACTATTGGGATTTCATCAAGATCAAAAGCTTTTGCACAGCAAAGGAAACAGTTAACAAAATCAAAAGACAACTGACAGAATGGGAGAAGATATTTGCAAACGACATATCAGATAAAGGACTAGTGTCCAGAATCTATAAAGAACTTAGCAAACTCAACACCCAAAGAACAAATAATCCAATCAAGAAATGGGCAGAGGACATGAACAGACATTTCTGCAAAGAAGACATCCAGATGGCCAACAGACACATGAAAAAGTGTTCCACATCACTCGGCATCAGGGAAATACAAATCAAAACCACAATGAGATATCACCTCACACCAGTCAGAATGGCTAAAATCAACAAGTCAGGAAAATAATTTAGAATTTTTGAAAAGTTAGAAATGATAGTATTTACAAAGTCTTCATCATTGATGCCAGAAACAATGGTGAATATCAATAAATTGATGCCAACTTCTCCAAAATAGAAAATACTAGAAAAAATGAAGACTATTTTTACCTCAAACCCCATTATTGATTGGCTCATGATTTAAATCTAAATTTCAAAAGCAATTTCTTTTGCAGAATTTTGTACATAACAATATCATTTTGAAAAAATAGATTTATGACCATAAAAATTCTCATGGCCTTTTAATATTCTTATGACATTTAATTTAAAGAATTATGATGAAACTGATCAAGGAAAAAATAACACAGACAGAACAAGTGCTCTGCTGTGGTTTCTGCCTGACAGGAAAGTAAAAAATCTGATCAAATACAGAAAGATTAGGTCTGTAGAAAGAGGTCTTTGGATTAATCATCATCATCATCATCGAATAACTGAGACAATGTGTTTGAAACACTGAGGATTTATTCATATGGAGGGAAGCACAAAAACTAGGGCAGAACTTATGAGAGCAAAAGCCACAAAATTTCACTAGGAGAAGTGTTTGGTTAGTTAAAATAAAACCTTGGCATGTGAGTTCAGAATTGGTGGGCTGTTGTGGAGCTTGGTATATGCCAATTGCCGAACCTCAAATCCCTTTGTATAATTTTTAAGAACAATGCCACAAGACTGCTATATCTAGTAACAATTTCTGTACAGAAATAGCACAAGTGAGCATTGAAGCAGTCATCGTGTTGTTTCCTATAAAAGTAAGGCATATAATTATTTTATAGTAAATGACATTATTCTGAGTTCCTAATTACTGTGATTAAAATTTTAATTTTCTATGATTTTTTGCTTACTGCTTTGACTTGTATAATTTACAATATATTTGTATTACTTTATATTTTGTAACTTTATATTTGTATTACTTGTATAGACATATTTAAATATACTAACTTTAAGATTCTTAAATTCAAGAAGCCTTTTCTAGTTCACATTTAAAGTACTGTTTGGGATATCAGTGGTTCTGCATATATATCCTCCATAGAAAATAAAACCTAAGAAAATTTTAAAGAATTGTCATGGAAACAACCTAAGTGTCCATTGATAGATGAATGGATAAAGAAGGTGTGGTATATATACACACTGGAATGTTATTCAGCCATAAAAAAAGAATGGAATTCTGCCACTTGTTACAACATGGATGGACACTGAAGGACTAATGCTAAATGAAATAAGTGAGGCAGAGAAAGACAAATACTATGTGACATCACTTGTATGTGGAATCTAAGCAACAAATCAACCAAACCAAACAAAACAAGCTCATAGATAGAGAAAACAGATTATTGATTCTTGGGGAAGTGGGGTGGGATGGGGTGGGGAGGTTAGGGTGGTGGGGGTGGGCAAAAATAAGTGAAGAAGGTCAAAAAGTACAAATTTTCAGTTATGAGACGAATAAGTCACAAGGAAGTAATGTACATCATGATGCCTCTGGTTGGTGATACTGTATTTTATATTTGAAAGTTGCTAAGAGTGAATCTTAAAAGTCTTCATCACCAGAAAAAAAATGTCTTTAGCTATGTATGGTGAAGCATGTTACTGTTATTGTGCTGATCGTTTTTCAATGTATACAAATACCAAATCATTATGTTGTGCACCTGAAACTATATGTCACATGTCAATTATACCCCAATAAATAATGAAAAAGAATATTTCCATCACTTTATATGTAAATATTATATATACCAAAAAAATACAAATTGCTTCAGTGAAGTGGAAAAAAAATGGAATTTTCAACAGCTTTCTAAAACTATGCTTTACCATGTCACTCCTCTTGGCCTCCAAGATCATATACAATATTATTTCAAATTATATTTCTAAACATGCATTTTTACTTCACTATCCTAAATATACCTTAAACTATTTGGCCTTTATTGGGGGGGGTACATAGCTCAAAAAGGCAAGGTTTCCTTCTGGGGGGCAGGAGCAGTTCTGTTTTGTGGTTCATGTGTCCCCCATGTGGAATGATTTGAGTGGAGGGCTCTGGGTACGGATGCCTGAAACTCAAACCAAGGGTTTGGATTAAGGCCTAGGGGCATGGGGAGACAAGATGGTGGGGAAGTAAAAGTAGGCACTGTTTCAACCTGTACCCTAAAGTGAGCTGATTACCTGCCAAAGAACTCTGATCACCCATGAAATCAGCCTGAGGTCAGAATTATACATGTCTGTATCTCTACAGGGGCAGAAGAGGCCAGTGGGCAGGTAAAGTGGAGTGGGAACGTCGGACGGATATCAGAAGATAAACAAAAGGGGGAGGGAGCCACCAGAGGTGACCAATTGGAAAGTAACACCTCAATACAAGAGTGCCCTGCATCTGGAGA
The DNA here is from genome assembly GCF_022355385.1 of Mustela nigripes. Lineage (NCBI taxonomy): Eukaryota > Metazoa > Chordata > Mammalia > Carnivora > Mustelidae > Mustela > Mustela nigripes. The sequence goes on from NC_081562.1 coordinate 93,952,193, forward strand.
CCAGCATTAACTTGGAGTCTGGTTGAAAGCACTCAAAAAGAGCAAAGGATCATGGGGGAAATTGTGGGAATTGGGGCAGTTAGGGACAGGGGCTTAAGTCCCTGGACCCAGGACAGCCTCCCCTGGCACTGAGCCAGGGAGAGTGCAGCAGAGAAACCAACTCTTGGTCCCTGAGCTGCCAGCATGCCCAAAAACGCATGGGTTCCAGCTCCTGTGAGGGGCTGGGAGCCTTGCCAGATGGCAGAACACCACGCTGCTGCACCGCCGCCCTGGTAACAGAGCCTGAGATGCGCATGCCTCTCACCCTCTCCTGGGAGAGGTGCATGCAGGTGTCAGCCCGGTTCTCTTGGACTGGAAAGACCAGGCACTCCCAGCCTGGGCCAGTGGGAAAATCTCAGTGTGCGATCGCTGCTTGGAACCTCTCTGGCGGTCTGGAGCTGCTCAGATAGCCACCGATGCCATGGTTTGGGGTACAAGCAGAAGATCCTGCATCCCCAGGAACCTCAACTTGGAACCTGCTCTGCCAGCAGCTCTGCAGCATCCACAGGGGAGCAGACTGAGGCTTCTCTCTGAGAGAAAGGTTGGGGTGAAGTTTGCTTTCCTCTAAACCTCCAAAAACCATCAAAAGCAGTCAAGGCGAGAGAGAAAAAAACAAAACAAAATAACAAACAAACATAAAAACCTCCAAAGAACAAAAGCCTGAAAAACCGGTTTCCTCAGAGCCTACCCCCTTGAGGGGGGCAGGAGGACTAACTCAGAGAACATCACTGACTGAAAACCCATGTAGCAGGCCCCACCCCCAGAAAACCAACCAGGAAAGAAAAAAAAAAAGACAAGAGAACAACCACCACTACTTCATAGATACAACTTTTATTTTTAACTCATTCCCACTATTCTGGTTCATTTTTTAAAAATATATAGATAATTTTTAACCTGTTTACCATCCCAGTGAGATGACCAGTACATCAAATTCCATAATAACCTTCTAACCTGAACTTTTTGATACATACACCCGTGTTTTTCTTTAGCTTTTCTATTTTTTAATTTTTTTTAAATTTTAGTTTAGTTTAGTCTAGTTTATTCTTTTTTATTTTTATTTTCTAATATTCATATAGAGTTAAACTTCAAGGTAACCCCCTTTCCCCAATCAGTGCTACCCCTATAGGTAAACCAATTTTTAATCCCCATTTATGTTAGGAAAGTTGATTCCTTTAACAAAGATAACAAGATACATCCAGGAAGAATCAAAATAATCTTTCTCACCCACACTGAGAATTTATAACCACTCCCCATCTTTTTCTTCTGCCAGTGTTTCTGTGTATTTGTGTTTGTTCTGATAGTATATAAATTTTATACTTGGGGTTCTTTTTGACGAGGTTCTTCCTTTTTTTGATTATATATATATATATATATATATATATATATATATATATATATGTATTTTTTTTCTTTTGTCATATACTTTTATCAGTCTTTTTGTTTGTCTGTTTTTGTATGTATACTTCATAAATCTTACCTTGGGGCCCATTTGGGCTGAGCCTTCTCTTTTATCTTCCCTTTTTTCCCTGTCTCTCTCTCGTTCTCTCTCTCTCTCTCTTTTTCTTTTTCTTTTCTTTTTTCTCTCATTTGGGTGGGGAATTCTGATTGCTCAGAAGCATTCCAGGGTCCACCTTGACTGCACCACAGTAGATACATCCAGCTACATCCGTTCAGTCATCTCTCACCAAAATGACTAGGAGGAGGAATGCCCAACAGAAGAAAAATACAAAAGATGGGCCTTCTGCAACAGAGCTAATGGCTATCAACATAGACAATATGTCAGAAAGGGAATTCAGGCTAACAATTATCCAGGCAATAGCTAGCTTGGAGAAAGCCATGGATGACCAAATGGAATTGATTAGGGCAGAACTGAAAGCCACCAGGGATGAGGTTCACAATGCTCTCAATGAGTTCCAATCTAATCTAAATTCTCTAAAAGCTAGGGTACCTGAGGCAGAAGATAGAATTAGTGATCTGGAGGACAAAAGATAGAGAGAAAGGATCAGAAGGAAGCCTGGAACAAACAGCTTAGAAGCCATAAAAACAGTATCAGGGAAATAAATGATGCCATGAAATGTTCCAACGTCAGAATTATTGGAATCCCTGAAGGGGAGGAGAAAGAAAGAAGTCTAGAAGATGTAGTGGAATAAGTTGTCCATGAAAATTTTCCCAATCTCACGAATGGAACCAGCGTTCATGTACTAGAGGCAGAACTGTTTCCCCCCAAGATTATAGATTCTCAAAAGTCCTCGAGACACTTAATAGTAAGAATGAAGAATTATAATTGTAGGCAGACCCTCTTGAAAGCAGCCAGGACAAAGAAGCTCCTTATGTACAAAGAAAGCCCATCAGAATAATGTCAGACCTGTCCACAGAGTTCTGGCAAGCCAGAAAGGGCTGGCAAGATATATTCAGGGCACTAAATGAGAAGAACATGCAGCCAAGAATACTTTATCCAGCAAGACTGACATTCAAAACGGATGGAGAGATAAAGAGTTTCCAAGACCGGCAAGGCTTAAAAGACTATGCAACCACCAAGCCGACACTGCAGAAAATATTAAGGGGAGGGGGTCTATAAAAGAGAAAAAAATCCTAAAAATATTATTGGACAGAAATATAGAGACACTCTACAGAAAGAAAGACTTCAAAGGTAACACGATATCAATTAAAACATATCTATCAATAATTACTCTCAATGTGAATAGCCTAAATGTGCCCATAAAATGACACAGGGTTGCATATTGGACAAAACAACAGGACCCATCCATATGTTGTCTACAAGAGACCCATTTTGAACCTAAAGATACACCCAGACTGAAAGTGAAGGGTTGGAGAAGTATCTTTCACGCCAATGGGCCTCAAAAGAAGGCCAGGGTAGCGATTCTCATATCAGATAAATTAGATTTTAAACTAAAGACTGTAGTCAGAGATACAGAAGGACACTACATCATTCTTTTTTTTTTTTTAAAGATTTTATTTATTTACTTGAGAGAGAGACAGTGAGAGAGAGCATGAACGAGGAGAAGGTCAGAGAGAGAAGAAGACTCCCCATGGAGCTGGGAGTCCGATGCGGGACTCGATCCCGGGACTCCAGGATCATGACCTGAGCCGAAGGCAGTCGTCCAACCAACTGAGCCACCCAGGTGTCCCGACACTACATCATTCTTAAAGGAACTATCCACCAAGACAATCTAACAATTATAAATATCTACGCCCCCAATATAGGAGCAGCCAATTACATAAAAAAACTATTAATCAAGATAAAGAGTCATATTGATATGAATACATTAATAGTAGGAGATCTTAACATGCCTCTCTCAGTAACAGAGAGATCATTGAAGCAAAAATCAATAAAGAAACAAGAGCATTGAATGATACATTGGACCAGATGGACCCCATAGATATATACAGAACATTTCCACCCTAAAACAACAGAATACTCATTCTTCTCAAGTGCACATGGAACCTTCTCCAAAATAGACCACATACTGGGTCACAAATCAGGACTCAACCGATACCAAAAGACTGACATTATTTCATGCATATTCTCAGATCACAGTGTTTTGGAACTGGAGCTCAATCACAAGGAAAAGTTTGGAAGGAACTCAAACACCTGGAAGCTAAATACCACTTTGCTTAAGAATGCTTGGATCAACCAGGAGATCAAAGAAGAACTGAAACAATTCATGGAAACCAATGAGAATGAAGACACTTTGGTCCAAAACCTTTGGGATACAGCAAAGGCGGTCCCAAGGGGGAAATACATAACCATCCAAGCCTCCCTCAAAAAAATTGAAAAATCCAGAACAAAGCAGCTGTCTCTACACCTTAAAGAGCTGGACAACCAACAACAAATCAAACCAACTCCACACATAAGAAGGGAAATAATCAAGATTAGAGCTGAGATCAATGTGGTAGAAACCAGAGATACAGTAGAACATATCAATGAAACTAGAAGCTGGTTTTTTGAAAGAATCAATAAGATCCATAAACCATTGGCCACACTAATCCAAAAGAAAAGAGAGAAAGCCCAAATTCATAAAATTATGAATGAAAAGGGAGAGATCACTACTAACACCAAGGAAGTAGAAACAATCATCAGAAGTTATTATCAATAGTTATATGCCAATAAGCTAAGCAACCTAGATGAAATGGATGCATTCCTGGAAAACTATAAACTCCCAAAATTGAACCAGGAAGAAATTGACAACTTGAATAGACAGATAATAACGAGATTGAAGCAGTGATCAAATACCTCCCAAAAAACAAGAGCCCAGGACCTGATGGATTCCCTGGGGAATTCTACCAAATATTCAAAGAAGAAATAACAATTTTTTTTCAAAAAATTGAAGCAGAAGGATAACTTCCAGACTCTTTCTATGAAGCCAGCATTACCCTGATCCCCAAACCAGGCAAAGACCCTACCAAAAAGGAGAATTTCAGACCAATATCACTGATGAATATGGATGCTAAGATTCTCAACAAGATTCTAGAAAACAGGATCGAACAGCCCATTAAAAAGATTATCCACCATGAACAGGTGGGATTCATCCCTGGGTTACAAGGATGGTTTGACATTCGCAAATCAATCAATGTGATAGAACAAATCAACAAGAAAAGAGAGAAGAACCACATGGTCCTCTCAATTGATGCAGAAAAAGCATTTGACAAAATCCAGCATCCGTTCCTGATTAAAACGCTTCAAAGTATAGGAATAGAGGGAACATTCCTGAACCTCATCAAATCTATCTATGAAAGACCCACAGCAATGAAGAAATCAAACTCTCTCTCTGCAGATGACATGATTCTTTATATGGAAAACCCAAAAGACTTCACCCCAAAACTACTAGAACTCATGAGCAATTCAGTAACGTGGCAGGATACAAAGTCAATGTACAGAAATCAGTGGCTTTCTTATACACTAACAATGAAAATACAGAAAGGGAAATTAGAAAATCAACTACATTTACTATAGCACCAAGAACCATAAGATACCTGGAAATAAACCTAACCAAAGAGGTAGAGGATGTGTACTCGAGGAACTACAGAACACTCATGAAAGAAATTGGAGAAGACACAAAAAGATGGAAGACCATTCCATGCTCTTGGATCGGAAGAATAAACATTGTTAAAATTTCTATACGGCCTAGAGCAATCTATACTTTTAATGCCATTCTGATCAAAATTCCACAGAGCAATCTATACTTTTAATGCCATTCTGATCAAAATTCCACAGGTATTTTTCAAAGAGCTTGAGCAAATAATCCTAAAATTTGTATGGAATCAGAAGAGACCCCAAATTGCTAAGGAAATGTTGAAAAACAAAAATAAAACTGGTGGCATTACATTACGTGATTTCAAGCTTTACTACAAAGCTGTGATCACCAAGACAGCATGGTACTGGCATAAAAACAGACACATAGACCAGTGGAACAGAGTGGAGAGCCCAGATATGGACCCTCAACTCTATGGTCAAATAATCTTCGACAAAACAGGAAAAACTATACAGTGGAAAAAAGACAGTCTCTTCAATAAATGGTGCTGGGAAAACTGGACAGCTATATGTAGAAGAATGAAACTCGACCATTCTCTTACACCATACACAAAGATAAACTCAAAATGGATAAAAGACCTCAACGTGAAACAGGAGTCCATAAGAATCCTAGAGGAGAACAGAGGCAGTAACCTCTTTGACATTGGCCATAGCAACTTCTTTCAAGATATGTCTCCAAAGGCAAAGGAAACAAAAGTGAAAATGAACTTTTGGGACTTCATCAAGATCAAAAGCTTCTGCACAGCAAAGGAAACAGTCAACAAAACAAAGAGGCAACCCACGGAATGGGAGAAGGTATTTGCAAATGACAGTACAGAAAAAAGGTTGATATCCAGGATCTATAAAGAACCCCTCAAACTCAACACACACAAAACAAATAATCATATCAAAAAATGAGCAGAAGATATGAACAGACACTTCTCCAATGAAGACATACAAATGGCTATCAGACACATCAAAAAATGTTCATCATCACTAGCCATCAGGGAGATTCAAATTAAAACCACATTGAGATCCCACCTTACACCAATTAAAATGGCCAAAATTATCAAGATAGGAAATAACATATGTTGGAGGGGATGTGGAGAAAGGGGAACCTTCTTCCACTGTTGGTGGGAATGCAAGTTGGTGCAGCCTCTTTGGAGAACAGTGTGGAGATTCCTCAAGAAATTAAAAATAGAACTTCCCTATGACCCTGCAATTGCACTCCTGGGTATTTACCCCAAAGATACAAATGTCATGAAAAGAAGGGCCATCTGTACCCCAATGTATATAGCAGCAATGGCCACGGTCGCCAAACTATGGAAAGAACCAAGATGCCCTTCAATGGACGAATTGATAAGGAAGATGTGGTCCATATACACTATGGAGTATTATGCCTCCATCAGAAAGGACGAATACCCAACTTTTGTAGAAACATGGACGGGACTGGAAGAGATTATGCTGAGTGAAATAAATCAAGCAGAGAGAGTCAATTATCGTATAGTTTCACTTATTTGTAGATCATAACAAATAATATGGAGGACATGGGGAGATGGAGAGAAGAAGGGAGTTGAGGGAAATTGGAAGGGGAGGTGAATCATGAGAGACTATGGATTCTGAAAAACAACCTGAGGGTCTTGAAGGGGTAGGGGGTTGGAGGTTGGGGGAACAAGGTGGGGGGTATTAGGGGGGGCACGTATTGCATGGAGCACTGGGTGTGGTGCAAAAACAATGAATACTGTTACGCTGAAAAGAAATTTAAAAAAATTATTTGGCATTTATTTTTTGTCCATTATCCAGAATCCCTTTGCTACTTGATGCTTGCTTATACTCTAATAGTCCTTTGGGACTCAACTCAAATCCCACATTTTCCAACAAAGCTTCCCCTGACCTCTTCACTCACAGTGAACTCTAAGTAACAATTACAATCACCAGCCACCTGGCACTTGTATTGTTGGCTCTAACTTGAGTTTTGCCAAGTAGCTCATAACAAATTCCTTGAAGGTTGTTCTAAGAGTAAGTGGCCCAAGAGAACTTTCTTAGATGATGAAAATATTCTGGACCTCTGCTGTCCAATATGGTTGCCATTGACTCTGTTTGGCTATTGAACACTTGAACTGTAATTTATTTAGTTTTAACTAATTTAAGTTTGAACATACACATGTGGCTAGTGATAAAGTGTAACTCAGTCTTTTATCATAATCCCACCCAATGGCTAGGGAAAGAGGTCCCCACAACCCAAGAGAGGTGAACTGTTGTATAAATTCATGATTAAATTTGATTTGTGAAGAGAGATCAGTTTTTACTGTTACATCCTTGAATTTTAAAGTTTACACACTCTTGCCTTTAGAATCTGCTTTGTTACAAGTTTGCAAACATCTTGATTGTTCAGCTTCCCTGGAAGATGCGATTGATCCTTTGAAATTGACTCATTTCCTATCCAAGAGCTAAAGCCTAGTGTCTGATAATGTCAGTTATTCAATGCCATTGACTTCTTCTACCGAACATTTTATGAAATTGAAAAATATCTTTTTATCTTTCAGAATAAAACCTGAAAAATCAGTTATGATCTCATTCCAAAATTCCCATAAGGCATGTCAAGTGTGAGTTAAGTAATGTTTCCCATTGACTTGCATTATTGTTAAAATGCAGGAAACTGTACAGCTACTCCACATTTCCTCTGATGTAAATTGAGATTGCATTTGCATCAGCAGCAGTAGCTTTGGGATACTGTGATACATTCTGGAAACAGGTGCATTAGGAACAGGGAGATAAGAATGGTTCTGGTTTCTGTTTCCTTGCTGGTATATGCTGCCTGTGAGGAGCCCTCCTGTGAGCAAATTTCCTCTGCCACTTGTCCCTACAATTGCTTCCACCCGTCCCTACCCTGACAGATGTGGCTGCTCAAGCCCTGTCGTGCTCTAAGGCTTCTTTTAGCCCTAATGTTTCAGAATACATGAAGCCAAGAGATTCTCAGTAGGAGAGGTCCCATGAAACACCAATCTCGGCTGAAACACTTATGTTTGCCAGCATCCCAGCCCCTAGGACTTGACCCTTAAAAGCAAAACGAGACAAAGAGAGGGAAAAGGAAACAAAGAGAGAGAGAAAGAGGGAGGGAGAGAGGGAGATAACTTTCTCCATTTTCCAGGGAAAGCAGAGCAACAGCATAAGTCAGCCCCATGCAGTCTCAGTGGAAACACAACAGGGGAGACTCATTAAGTCTCAGTATTCTTAAATTTTGTATAAGAAGAATTCACCATGGGGGAAGGATTACTGTAGGCATTTGTAATTGCTCTGGATTTAACACAGTGATTCACACATAGCAATTGTCAAATACTTGTGGATTAACCAGAAGACAGGTAGAGCATCTCCCTTCCATATTAGCATTCAAAAATGGAACCCGTCGTTCCATTTTTCTCTCTCAAGCTGAATATCCCCTTCAATAGGACATTGTCCTAATAACCGAGTTTACGGTGCAGTTTAGAAGTAGTTTTGATTTTTTTTAAAGATTTTTATTTATTTATTTGACAGAGATCACAGGTAGGCAGAGAGGCAGGCAGAGAGAGAGGAGGAAGCAGGCTCCCTGCTGAGCAGAGAGCCCGATGTGGTGGGACTCGATCTCAGGACCCTGGGAACATGACCTGAGCTGAAGGCAGAGGCTTTAACCCACTGAGCCACCCAGGTGCCCCTAGTTTTGATCTTTTTGACTCAATTAACTGAAATGCATACCCAGGTAACAGTGTTAGTAAATGTGGGAGATGAAATAGTTCATATGGAGTGAGAGGAGAGGAAGGTGAGTACATCAGGAAATCATGTCAGATCTCATTGCGTCCTGGCTGAAAATTGTGTGTTTATGCTCACCCCATCATCAATTTCAAAAGCATAAGAAAATTAAGCTTCTCTAAATGGTTGATTTGAAAAGAGCACTCTGAGAGGAGGCTGCAAATTTTTTAATAAACATTTTTTAATGAAAAAGGTTTGTTTCCCGTGTAAATGCTCAAAAACAGGTGGTAGTTTATTGAGATCTTCCAAGAGTTAATTTATATTGTCCCAGGTATTCTGCTTTACCATTATTTTTTAATCAAAAGGACGATAAAGAGATGGACAGTGATTTAATTTCTGCTTCTAACTCAGTGTTTGCAAAAGCTCTGTAAGACACATTAACTCATTTCTTTTTGCCTACATAAACACAGACACACATATTCCCTCAGCAGAATTCCACAGAACAGTCATAATACCAAGAAATTATTCTGAGGCCGAATGCATTACAGCTTACTAAAGCAGACAGGCACACACACACACACACACACACACACACACACACACGGAATTCTGGATTAGCTATCTGCATTTGCATCATTTGTAAAGTGTTTAAAGTGTTTGATGGGATAACAGAGCAATGAAGCTCTTTCTGCATCTCTTGAAAGAATCAGAGGTTTCTTTAATTACCTAGGAAAACTGTCCCACCATGGAATTCTCTTCTATACTCATTCATTCATCATCTTTGTTTCTGCCTCTGAGTTTCCTCACAGAAAGCAGGGACTAAGACAAATATTTATGTGCAGATAATTGCTTTGGGGAAGTAATCCCCAAAATAGAACAGGAAGATGAGAAAAAGAGACAACGCCATTCCAAGGGTGTGTTCTCAAGTGGTTGGTTCATTGCTGTAGACAACTGGAATCCAATCCCACAAGATCCTTCTCATGATCCGTATAGAGTGGGCCTTAGAATTGCCTACTGGTGAAAGGGAGAATTTATTTCTTGGTTTCCATCCTTCATTGGTTCAGGGCTGCCCTTTGGAGCATAAATTCTCTATCCCACGTTGTTCACATATTGAAACAGGTGTCCCCGGGTGTCCCAGGCCATAGTGTTAGAGAAGCCCAGGAGCTGATGACAAGTGCTGCATATTACAGCAGAAGTGGGTTGCTGTCAGGTTACACCTGTGCAAAACTGTCTGCCACCAAGACGGTTGGAGTAACTGGTGAACTTAAAGGTGTGTGATACATTCATTTAGCAATTATTGAGAATGACACTACTGAGAGACTATGGAGAAAACAAACACAAACAGGCCATTATAATAATAGGTAGAGTGTTAAGGAACATAACAATGCAAGAGAGGAAACAACTAACATTCAGTGTAAGGTTGTCTGTCACACTAGCTCTTGGAGCTTTGCTGTGAAAACTCAGGATAATGGTGGGATGGAAATCAGAGAGGAGTACAGACCAGCAGAGACGATGTTTGCTGACATTTGCAAAGAGGGAAAGTAAAACACTGCAGGAGGGCTGGGTTTATATTGGTGATGGGACTCAGGGGAGGGGCTCGGAGGCAGCTGATGTTCTATGAGACACAAAGGAGGAAAGAAATGGGGAAAGGGCTTTTAGAAGATTTTACTCTCTATGCACTGAAACCACACTGGGTGTTTTCAAGAAACTTTGGTAGAGAAATCATTTTTCTCATTTTAGTTGCCCAGCTATTGTTTTCTCTCTCTTCCCTGGCAACCCTGTCTGGTTATTTCTAGGAGTTGAGGCTTTATTTGCCCAGATGTTGGGATGGCTCTCACTGTCAGCTTCTTTCAGAGACTGCCTCAGTTCAGGGAGCCACCTTACCCAGCATGCCAGATTCCCATAGGCACCCATATCCAGTGACTGATTGGTGCAGGGTCTAAAGGTCCAGTCCCATCTTCCAACTGGGGGTGGTGGGAGGAGTCAAGATGGTGAAGTACCAGGCTGAGACTACTTCAGCTAGCAGGAGATCAGCTAGATAGCTTATCTAAAGATTGCAAACAACTACAAATCCATCAGCAGATCGAAGAGAAGAAGAACAGCAATTCTAGAAACAGAAAATCAACCACTTTCAGAAAGGTAGGACTGGCGGAGAAGTAAATCCAAAGCAACGGGAAGATAGACCCCGGGGGGAGGGTCCTGCTTCCGACAAGCGGGGGAGCAACGGAGCACAAAATCAGGACTTTTAAAAGTCTGTTCCGCTGATGGACATCACTCCAGAGGCTAAACCGGGGTGAAGCCCACGCGGGGTCAGCTTGGCCTCAGGTCGCGCAGGGTCACAGAAGGTTTGGGGGTGTCAGGTATTAGAACAGGGAAGCTGGCTACAGAGACAGAGCCAACAGTGAGCTCCCAGCTCGGGGTTACCTTGAACCGGTCACAGGCTCGGTGAGCTCGGAGCGCGGCCAGAGGTCAGGCAGACGGGAGTTACTGGGTGCTATTCTCTAAGGGCGCACTGAGGAGTGGGGCCCTGGGCTCTCTGCTCCTCTGGGCCGGAGACCAGGAGGCCGCCATTTGTATTCCCATCCTCCGGAACTCTACAGAAAGCACTCAGGGAACAAAAGCACCTGAAAGCAAACCCGAGCGGATTACTCAGCGCGGCCCCTGGTAAGGGCAGTGCAATTACGCCTGGGACAAAGACACTTGAGAATTACTACAACAGGCCCCTCCCCCAGAAGATCAACAAGAAATCTCACCAAGACCAAGTTCACCTACCAAGGAGTGCGATTTCAATACCAAGGAGAGCAGCAGAATTCCAGAGGAGGAGAAAGCAAAGCACGGAACTTTCTCCTGTGGCTTTCTCCCCATGATTCTTTAGTCTTGCAGTTAATTTAATTTTTTTGTCATTTTTTTTCTCTTCTTCTGCTAATTTTTTTTTACTTTTACCCTTTTCTTTTTTAACATTTTTAACTAGTTTATCTAATATATATATATTTTTCCTTTTTATACTTTTCTTTATTAATTTTCTTTTTTTAATTGTTTATTTTTTTTTTCCTTCTGAACGTCTTTATATCCCCTTTCTCCCCCTCATGATTTGGGATCTCTTCTGATTTGGTTAAAACATATTTTCCTGGGGTTGTTGCCACCCTTTTAGTATTTTACTTGCTCCTTCATATACTCTTATCTGGACAAAATGACAAGGCGAAAAAATTCACCGCAAAAAAGAGAACAAGAGGCAGTACCGAAGGCTAGGGACCTAATCAATAAAGACATTGGTAATATGTCAGATCTAGAGTTCAGAATGACAATTCTCAAGGTTCTAGCTGGGCTTGAAAAAGGCATGGAAGATGTTAGAGAAACCCTCTCAGGAGAGCCCTTTCTGGAGAAATAAAGGAACTAAAATCTAACCAAGTGGAAATCAAAAAAGCTATTAATGAGGTGCAATAAAAAATGGAGGCTCTCACTGCTAGGATAAATGAGGCAGAAGAAAAAATTAGTGATATAGAAGACCAAATGACAGAGAATAAAGAAGCTGAGCAAAAGAGGGACAAACAGCCACTGGACCATGAGGGGAGAATTCGAGAGATAAGTGACACCATAAAACGAAACAACATTAGAATAATTGTGATTCCCGAAGAAGAAAGAAAGAGGGGAGCAGAAGGTATACTGGAGAGAATTATTGGGGAGAATTTCCCCAATATGGCAAAGGGAACAAGCATCAAAATTCAGGAGGTGCAGAGAACACCTCTCAAAATCAATAAGAATAGGTCCACACCCCGTCACCTAATAGTAAAATTTACAAGTCTCCGTGACAAAGAGAAAATCCTGAAAGCAGCCCGGGAAAAGAAGTCTGTAACATACAATGGTAAAAATATTAGATTGGCAGCTGACTTATCCACAGAGACCTGGCAGGCCAGAAAGAGCAGGCATGATATATTCAGAGCACTAAACGAAAAACATGCAGCCAAGAATACTATATCCAGCTAGGCTATCATTGAAAATAGAAGGAGAGATTAAAAGCTTCCAGGACAAACAAAAACTGAAAGAATTTGCAAACACCAAACCAGCTCTACAGGAAATATTGAAAGGGGTCCTCTAAGCAAAGAGAGAGCCTACAAGTGGTAGATCAGAAAGGAACAGAGACAATATACAGTAACAGTCACCTTACAGGCAATATAATGGCATGGAATTCATATCTCTCAATAGTTACCCTGAATGTTAATGGGCTAAATGCTCCAATCAAAAGACACAGGGTATCACAATGGATTAAAAAACAAAACCCATCTATATGTTGCCTCCAAGAAACTCATTTTAGACCTGAAGACACCTCCAGATTTAAAGTGAGGGGGTGGAAAAGAATTTACCATGCTAATGGACATCAGAAGAAAGCAGGGGTGACAATTCTTACATCAAATCAATTAGATTTTAAGCCAAAGACTATAATAAGAGATGAGGAAGGACACTATATCATACTCAAAGGGTGTGTCCAACAAGAAGATCTAACATTTTTAAATATCTATGCCCCCAATGTGGGAGTAGCCAACTATATAAACCAATTAATAACAAAATCAAAGAAACACATCAACAATAATACAATAATAGTAGGGGACTTTAACACTCCCCTCACTGAAATGGACAGATCATCCAAGCAAACGATCAGCAAGGAAATAAAGGCCTTAAACGACACACTGGACCAGATGGACATCACAGATATATTCAGAACATTTCATCCCAAAGCAACAGAATACGCATTCTTCTCTAGTACACATGGAACATTCTCCAGAATAGATCATATCCTGGGTCCTAAATCAGGTCTCAATTGGTATCAAAAGATTGGGATCATTCCCTGCATATTTTCAGACCACAATGCTCTGAAGCTAGAACTCAACCACAAGAGGGAGTTTGGAAAGAACCCAAATACATGGAGACTAAACAGCATCCTTCTAAAGAATGAATGGCTCAACCAGGAAATTAAAGAAGAATTGAAAACATTCATGGAAACAAATGATAATGAAAACACAACGGTTCAAAATCTGTAGGACACAACAAAGGCAGTCCTGAGAGGAAAATATATAGTGGTACAAGCCTTTCTCAAGAGACAAGAAAGGTCTCAGGTACACAACCTAACCCTACACCTAAAGGAGCTGGAGAAAGAACAAGAAAGAAACCCTAAACCCAGCAGGAGAAGAGAAATCATAAAGATCAGAGCAGAAATCAATGAAATAGAAACAAACAAACAAAAAAAGAACAAATTGATGAAACTAGGAGCTGGTTCTTTGAAAGAATTAATAAGATTAATAAACCCCTGGCCAGACTTATCAAAAAGAAAAGAGAAAGGACCCAAATAAATAAAATCATGAATGAAAGAGGAGAGATCACAACTAACACCAAAGAAATACAAACAATTATAAGAACATAATATGAGCAACTCTACGCCAACAAATTTGACAATCTGGAAGAAATGGATGCATTCCTAGAAACATATAAACTACCACAACTGAACCAGGAAGAAATAGAAATTCTGAACAGACCCATAACCAATAAGGAGATTGAAACAATCATCAAAAATCTCCAAACAAACAAAAGCCCAGGGCCAGACGGCTTCCCAGGGGAATTCTACCAAACATTTAAAGACGAACTAATTCCTATTCTCCTGAAACTGTTCCAAAAATAGAAATGGAAGGAAAACTTCCAAACTTATTTTATGAGGCCCGCATCACCTTGATCTCAAAGCCAGACAAGGATCCCATCAAAAAAGAGAGCTATAGACCAATATCCTTGATGAGCACAGATGCGAAAATTCTCACCAAAATACTAGCCAATAGGATTCAACAGTACATTAAAAGGATTATTCACCACGACCAAGTGGGATTTATTCCAGGGCTGCAAGGTTGGTTCAACATCCGCAAAGCAATCAATGTGATATAACACATCAATAAAAGAAAGAACAAGAACCATATGATACTCTCAATAGATGCTGGAAAAGCATTTGACAAAGTACAGCATCCCTTCCTGATCAAAACTCTTCAAAGTATAGGGATAGAGGGCACATACCTCAATATTATCAAAGCCATTTATGAAAAACCCACCGCAAATATCACTCTCAATGGAGAAAAACTAAAAGCTTTTCTGCTAAGGTCAGGAACAGGTCAGGGATGTCCATTATCCCCACTGCTATTCAACATAGTACTAGAAGTCCTAGCCTCAGCAATCAGACAACAAAAGGAAATTAAAGGCATCCAAATCGGCAAAGAAGAAGTCAAACTATCACTCCTTGCAGATTATATGATACTATATGTGGAAAACCCAAAAGACTGCACTCCAAAACTGCTAGAACTTATACAGGAATTCAGTAAAGTGTCAGGATATAAAATCAATGCACAGAAATCAGTTGCATTTCTCTACACCAACAGCAAGACAGAAGAAAGAGAAATTAAGGAGTCCATCCCATTTACAATTGCACCCAAAACCATAAGATACCTAGGAATAAACCTAACCATCTTCCAACTGGGTGCAACTCTGAGGGGTCATCCCAGCTTTAAAACTCTCTGAAGGGTCGACTGGGTCCTCAGCTGAGATGGCATCATTCTCATCTTCTTCCACTATTCCTTGTGCCCGATGATAGCATTAGTGGTATCAATACCTGAAAAACATATTAATTTACCTTACACATAATTTTTCTTTCATAGTTGTATCCCAAGATGCTTTCATAACTGTCAATTTCATACTCAAAGTAATAAAAAATTCTTCTTGTTTTCCTTTTTTTTTTTTCTTTTCAGAATCACCTTATAGCTGAGTAAATCATCCATGGCTTCCAGGATGGGCATCCCCCTGCCCCCTGTGCATGCCATGCCCAATACTATTCTGTGCTCTTGCTCACATGGTTCTCTTTTCCCCAGTGCCTTTCCCTCACCCAGATTTCTCCCTCAGTTTGTTGAAGTTTTGCTCATTCTTTGTGGTCCACTTCACCTTCTGTCTTCTCTGTGATTCCTTGTCTGACTTCACTTTCTTTGATTTTTCTCCTCTTTGATATTACATAGCACCCATACCCTATGGTATGCAATAGTTTCCCTTACTAGGTTTTTGGCATTTAATTACTTATGTGCACATCTTGCTTACTCAAACTAGATGACAAAGCATTCAGGGGAGGCCCCAAGGTCAGTTCTTTACTCATGACAGTATCTCACTGTCCTACCAGGTAATATCATTTATTAGTTTTTCCTCGAAACAGTGTATAGCACTTTCCCATATATTAACCAGTGTGATTTTTATAAGTGCCTAGATATGTATAGGTTATTATGATCCTTGTTTTGCATTAACTGAGTCCTAGAGAGACAGAGGGTCTGCTCGGATCACACAGCTGAAAACAGCAGAATTTGATCTATTTCACCGCAACGTCTTGGTTCAGAGCCAGTCTACCACATGCTTCCCACGCATTCCTGAAAGCGCAGTGGATTGACTGATGTAGATCTAAATTCCAAAGTATGGGATTTGTTTATGAGGGCCCATAGGGCAAGATGAAACTTCATCCCCTAGGATACAGCATTTGTTTTCTTTTCAACGGCATTCTTAGTAGCACCAATGAGAAAACAGCTGCAAGCAATAATAGTAATTAATACAGGACTTCTTGCAATCTCTTCTTCATACTAAGTTTGGCATCTAGTGATTCCTTTGCTCCCTGAATTTGATTTGGCCTCACTGCATGTATTTTAGTCATCGTGAGAGACATCAAAATATCAGTCCCGTCCCTCAAGGAGCTTATATTATCAATAAAGGCAACATGGAGCCTGCAGACATCTGTGTTCTATGGAGCTAAGATTTCCTAGAGGAGATGTGATACTGAAATCATGACACATGCATATAGAAATCACAGATGTAATTAAATTCATCAATGTTCTTTCATAGTTGCTGTTTTTGAGCATCAAACAGCTTACCAGAGAAGAAGATGCAACAATCGGCAGAGAGTATTCAGAAACACATCACGCTCAAATGACCGTACATCTGTGTGCCACTCATGTTTGGGGATTTGTGCCACCTCAGCCTAACAGATCTTGTCCAGGTCTAAATAATATCTCAAAACAGCCATGGATAGGAAAATAAATCTTTAAGATCTCCATGCTACCCTAAAGTTTTATATAAATTCATTTTCTGTTTGTGTTTTGATTTTTAAACATTTTCAATCACTACCAAACCAAACCAAACAAAGAAATAGGCCCTAAATGAAAGTCATGCTCAAGGCATTGGCTAATGGGAAATTTACTGTTCTACCAAATTGTAATTGATTTTGAAAAAACAAAACTAAAGAATTAAAGGCAACTAACACTACCTATAAGAGTGGATGCCATACAAACACTCTACCATGGTGTTATAGTATTTTTGGATTTTAAAAATTCTATTCTTGGGCCGTCTGGGTGGCTCAGATGGTTAAGTGTCTCCCTTCGGCTCAGGTCATGATCCCAGCGTCTTCGGATCGAGCCCCCATCAGCCTCTCTGCTCAGCAGGGAGCCTATTTCTCCCTCTCCCTCTGCCTGCTGCTCCCCCTGCTTGTTCTCTCTCTGCCTTCCTCCTCTCTGTCAAATAAATAAATAAAATCTTTTTTAAAAAATTTATTCTCAACGCTTCTCGACCTTTTGGCTTAGATCAAATGTAAAAAAAATTCTTTCTTGTCAGCCATGCCAGCTATCAATGAGATGAGAGTCCTAGAATGTCACAAATAGGCAGCAAGATGCAATATTTAAGGACACAACTGGGTGGGAATTTTGATAATTGCATCTTTTTGCTATGAGGTCATATCTCTAAGCCATATCAAGAATTGAAAGGGTATTTGATCCACTGGTAAGTCTCTTTCTGTGTCTCCCCAAATGTTTCCTTCAATAACTATTTTAGTGAAAAAATATGTCTATTATTGTCCTTTATCTCTAATACTGCAATTTTCATCACAGGTAAGTGAACTGAGATTTTCAAGTAACTTGAACTTCCACAATCAAGTGTTTTCATCTGTGTCTCATGTTTCATTTACTGCCCTATGATCCTGTCATGGGCAGAGAAAACATTTACAATGTTGTCTTGCAGTTTTTGATTGAGACTGTTACACCCTGGGGAAAAAATGCTACATAATTCAAGCTTGTGAGCAAATCTTTATCATTAAGATAAACAATGTATTCATATGTGGAGATTTCTGCCCTTTTTCTTAGTGTCATTTTGGTGAGGATCTTTCCTTCAGCGGCACCAGTAAACATCTCTACTGTTGTACAGGCTTCCAAAATCATTTCTGTTTTATTTCACTTCTGTCACAGAAGATACTGGCAACTGTTGGTTATTTCATGGTGTTAACTTCATCTCTTAATTTACCATTTACCAAACCACTTAATGCAATTGCTCTGCCTCTTGACTGGATTCAGTAGCCAAGTCTCATAGGTACACACACGGACACACACCAACACACATTATCAGAGATAGAATTTTGGGGCACCCTGGGTGGCTCACTGGGTTAAAACTTCTGCCTTCGACTCAGGTCATGATCTTAGGATCCTGGGATCAATTGGACTCTCTGCTCTGTGGGGAGCCTGCTTTCTTCTCTCTCTCTGCCTGCCTCTCTGCCTACTTGTGATCTCTGTCAAATAAATAAATAAAATATTTTTTTAAAAGGAGATAGAATTTCAATTCAGTTATCTTTTAGGTATGTTCCAATATGATTTTGATAAAATACATGTTAACCCTTTTGTGGATATCAAGGTCACATGGCAAGAAAGATGATTCAGGTTGATAATAATAATTAATGTTTCACTTTTATGAATTAGTTTGTAAATGGTTTATAATTTGTATCTATTATCTCCATCAACTCCAAAGGTTTTAGATTTTCTCTGATCCCTCTAAACCAACAACATAACATGCATCATTTTATCGTTTTGGTAAATGCGAACAGAAGCTCTTATCAGTATCTGTCTCAGTTTCAGGGCTTTATAGAAACATAAACCAAGATTCTCCAATGTCAACAAATATTTATTGAGTGGCTGTGATGCACTACAGATAAGTAAAAATATGATAGATACATCCTCTGTCTTCAAGGAAAAGAAGCCCATAAGGAGACTATAATGGTTTTTTTTTTTAAATATATTGAAAATGGACATTTTAACCTGATGATAGAAATGTGCTTTGTTATAAAGTAGCTGTTAACTTTAGCTTAAGCTCACAGGCTACAGAGTTTCTACCAATATAATAAATACCAATCAAAAAGGAAATTGCTTATAGCAGCAATGTCCACAATAGCCAAACTATGGAAAGAACCTAGATGTCCATCAACAGATGAATGGATCAAGAAGATGTGGTATATATACACAATGGAATACTATGCAGCCATCAAAAGAAATGAAATCTTGCCATTTGCGACAACATGGATGGAACTAGAGCATATCATGCTTAGCGAAATAAGTCAAGCGGAGAAAGACAACTATCATATGATCTCCCTGATATGAGGAAGTGGTGATGCAACATGGGGGGTTAAGGGGGTAGGAGAAGAATCAATGAAACAAGATGGGATTGGGAGGGAGACAAACCATAAGTGACTCTTAACCTCACAAAACAAACTGAGGGTTGCTGGGGGGAGGGGGGTTGGGAGAAGGGGGGTTGGATTATGGACATTGGGGAGGGTATGTGCTTTGGTGAGTGCTGTGAAGTGTGTAAACCAGACGATTCACAGTTCTGTACCCCTGGGGATAAAAATATATTATATGTTTATAAAAAATAAAAAATTAAAAAATTTTTTTAAAAACTTAAAATTAAAAAAAAATTGGGGTAAAAAAAAAAAGGAAATTGCAAAATAAACCATGACATGTCCATACTGTAGAACACCACACAGCAGTTAAAATGAATGATGTAGATCTATATGTACTGATATAGAAAGGTCTCAAAGATGCATTGCCAAATGACAAAAGGAAGCTGACAAAAATTCATATAGCATGAGGTCATTTATGGAATCCAAAATCATATGATGTAAATGCATAGAGAAAGTTTGGTAAGAATGGTTATTTTCGAGAACACTGGAATGGTGGTAGGATAAGAGGTCTAATTTGCCCTGATCATGTGAATTTTCAGAATCAAAAATAGTTGTTTATTACTTGTATAATTAAAAATGCATCTTAGACCTACCTTATTCCTGCCTTAGAATACTCAATTAATAAAGATATTAATTCTCTTCAAATTGATCTATAGGTTTAATGCAATTCCCATCAAATCCTAGAAAGGTTTTTTTGGTACTTTGTCAAGCTTATCCTAAAATCTATATGGAAGTGTACATACCTTAGAATAGCTAAAAATACCTTGACAAAGAAGAATAGAATGGGAAGAAGTCACTCTATCTTACATTAAAGATTACTATATAGCTCCAGTAATGAAGACACTGTGGTAGCAGTGGAGGGAAAGGCATATAGATCAATGGAAGAGAACGGAGAACTCAGAAATAGAACCCAGAAATAGACCCAGAAATAGAAAGATCTGTCAACTGTTGTTTGACAGAGTTGCAAGAGCAATTAATTCAGTGGAGGAAGAGTGTGTGTGTGTGTGTGTGTGTATATATATATATATATATATATATATATATACTTACTATCACATTTTATACAAAAATAGAATCAAACTTAATGAAGGACTTAAGTGTAAGATCTGTAACTATAACTTTTAGAAAAAAAGCATAGAGGAAATCTTTAGGTTTTAGGGTTAGATATAGTTCTTAAATTTGATACCAAAACATGATCCATAGGAGAAAAAAATTGAAAAATTGGACCTCATCAAAATTAAAACAATCTTCTCTGTGAGATTCTGAATAAAAAGGATGAAAAGACAAACTAGGTTTTGAATAAAATATTTATAAGCCACATATTTGATAAAAGAATAGTATCTGGAACATATAAAGAACTCTTAAAACTCAAATGTCAAAATTCTCTTCTCAAAATGCATAACTCAGTAAAGCCAAACTACGCAATTAGAGAATGAGCAAAAGATATCTATAGACATTTCACTGAAAAGGATATATAGATGTCAAATAAGCACATGAAACAATGTTCAGCATCATCAATTGTCAGGGAAATGCAAAGTAAAACCATGATATCACTACACACTTATCAGAATGTCTAAAATTGAAAAATGGTGGTAACACCAAATGCTGGCAAGGAAGTAGAGAATCTGGATCACTCATACATGATTGGTGGAAATGTAAGATAGTACAGTCGTTATGAGACAGTTTGGAATTTTTTTTATAAATTAAATATGTAATCTCATATGACCCAGCAATTTCACTTCTGCTCATTCATGCCAAAGAACTTAGAAATTAATGTTTACACAAGGATTTGTACCTGAATGTTCATAGCAGCTTTATTTATAATAGCCCAAACTGGAGGCAATCTGGATACATTTCAAAGGCTGAATAGTTCAATCATCTGTGGTGTATCCATGCTATGGAATACAGCAACAAAAAAGAATAAAACATTGATTCATGCAATGTCATGGCTGCATCTCAAAGGCATCATGCTGGGTGATATAAGCAAATCTCAAAAGATTGCAGAGTGTATGGTTCCATTTATATAACTCTTTCAGACATGAAAATATTTTAGAAATGGATAAATTAGTGGTTCCCAGAGGTTAGGGACAGTGAGAGAAGGGAGGGTAGTGTGCTTGTAAATGGGAAGTAAGGTATCCCTGAGGTTATGAAACTGTTTAAAGTCTTGTGGTGGATATGCAAAGTTACACATGTGATAAAATTACATAGAACTAAATATACAAAGACAGAGGGACAAAGCGGAAGGAGGAAGATGGAGTGAAATGAACACAAGTAAAAGTAGGGAAATACAAATAAGCTGAGTGGGTTTTATCAATATCAGTATCCTGGTTGTGATATTAGACCATAATTTTACAGAATGTCACTAATGCAGGAAAGTGTACATGGGATCACTCTGTATTACTTTACACACACATGTGAATCTACACTTTTCTCAATAAGAATTGCAATTATAAGGGGAGCAGAAGTGCTTTGCTTTAACTACTACCTCTATAGGAAGGTGAACTGGATGTTTATTCATGTGAGAATCTTGCTTACGTTTGAAAGTATGTACTCCTTGCAATCTACTTATTTGATTTCCAGACTGCATATTTTCCAGTACAACACAAAATGCCTTTACCACAGGTTCTCACCAAAGAATATGACCTTGAAACTCTCTGCTGTTCATGACACCTTTTTGCATCAAACACTCTTCCCCAAATGCAAAGACAGTGTGGACCCTTGTCAGAAGAAATCACACATTCGTGAATGCATGAACATACACATGCACATACATGTTAGGACATGATTGAAGGGAGGTCACAGACACTGAGAAGTCCATTATGGATCCCTTGTTAAGGATCCCTCTTCTATGTGCTCTGACTTTTGTCTTTGGTGCAAACAAAACTGTCAGAAAGACTCATCCATCTGGATAACAAAGTAGATTACATGGGTGAATCATTCTCCTTCATCCAGATTTTCATTGAATTTATGACAGATAATTAAAATAGGTAGAAACAATTCCATCCCTGAATGCTGGTTATCAGTTGCAAATTCACAAGAAAAAAGAATTTCAACAAATATTTGCTATTTATTTTTAGTGCAGATAGTTCCAGACTGACCCATGACTTTATACATTTCCCCTCAGAACTAAGTGGGAAAAACTATGAAACATCCTTCCTCCCCCAAACCAACAACTCCTCAGAGGGGCAAGTCATGGGATTGAGGACGGGGCATCAGGCAGTCAGGAAGCACATCTGGACTCCATCAGCATTTCTGGGAAGCATGCCTGTGGTCAGAGTCTCAGCCCAAGGCCACAGGTAGCTCCCGCTTAAACTTGTCTGCATGTGCCCCAATTACACAGAGGGCAGAACCCTGCCAACACATATGGATAATGAGGGCAATCTAGTCAGGTGAAAATGAGTACTCTGCCTCAGCTCATGTCTGGCACAAAAAAGTTTAAAAAAAAACTATAATAAAAATATATTTTGTTGTAGAAGTTCTGATTCCATGCTACCTCCCATCTCTCTTGCCTTAAGTAAAGTAGAATGATAGGAAATTTAAACTTTCATTCCTTTTACTTGAAACATCTATGTAGGACAATCTTTGACACAGTCCTTCCTCAATGTTGCCAAATGGTCAATCCTCAGTTTTTCTGAGCAAACATCTAGTGTTTGCTGACATTTTCCTCATTTTTAAGACTCTGTTACTTGTCTTCAGGGCCCCATAACCTCCTGCTTTCCCCCTTTGTCCATTGGTTACTTCATCTCAGACTCCTTTGCTAGCTCTCCCCACCTCTTCCAGAGCTCAACTGTTGTTTCCCTGGAGACTCCATTCTCTCTGTCACAGCTCCAATCCTAAAAGGATTTCTGTCATCTCAGAGCCTCCAATACCACCTACCAGCCTATAACCCACGTGTACATCTCCAGCCTGCCTCTCCCCGTGAGCTCCAGACACCTTTTTAACCTGCCTGCTCAGCGCCTCTTCTTGGATGTCTAAGCAGCTTAACAAACTCAATATATCAAAAATTAAACTACTGATCAATTTCTCCTTGACGCTCCTACCCAGTGCGCCTCATCATCATGGCCCAAGGCACTGTCGTCTCTTTACTCAGTTCCTCCCAACTATCATCTTTCTTCAGTTCTTACTCATCCCAGCAGTTGTTAAAAAGTAGCCATTGTAATTCCGGCAAACATAAATCAGATTATGTTAAAACCTCATAATGGTTTCCCATTGCACTTAGAATAACATTTAAAGCCATATCTGTGGCCAAAAACATCTCCCATGACCTGGCCCCTGCCCACTGCTCCTATCTCATGTCCTCCCACTCCCCTTTTAACTGTTCTAACCCCACTGCCCTTGCAGTCCCTGAACATACGTCCTTATTCCCGTCCTAAGGTCTATGAATTAGCCACTTTCTTTTTGGGGGATACTTTTCCCTATATCTTTACATAGTTAATTACCCTCCCTTTAGGTTCTTATTCAAATGTTACTTTTTCAGAGACGTTTACCTTATATTCCTTAACTTTATCATTCACCCTTTATTCTGCTTTATATTTCTCCGTGGAACTTATGCATATAAAGTTTTGTATTTGTCTATTTGTTCCTTTACAAGAATGTAAATTCCACAGGAGCAGGGACTTCTACTTTGTTTACTTTGTTGCAACTTGTATCCTCAGCACCCAGAATAGTGCTATGTGTGTAGCTGCTCTGTGTCTTTGTACGAACAAATGAATGATCTATCACAGTTTCCAGACACTGTCATTTCTGTAAAGAAATGAATCAAAAGAAATTGATGGACATTGATGCAATATTTGTTAAAGGAACCTAACTGGAAGAAACAAAAGTCTTTCTATGTGATAAGGAAAAAAGAGAGAAATATATAAGTAATGGATTTAATTCACATAGTTATCAAAATATAAGAAAAGATATCAAAATATAAGAAAATAAGAAGGACATAAAAGGAAAAGATACTATTCAGTAAGATACATTTAATTGTTTGGAGTCTTAGGTTGTTCCAATTTTTAGAATTGTTTTTTCCATTTCTATAAAAATGTCTTTGGACCTTTGATAGAGATTGCATCAGATCTGTAGCTGGTTTGGGGTAGGATAGATGTTTTAACCATATTAATTCTTTCAATTCATGAATATGAATATATTTCTATTTATTTGTGTCTTCTTCAATTTCTTTACTCTATGTTACTGTAGTTTTCTGTACACAGATCTTTCACTTCCTTGCTTAAATTTATTCATAGGTATTTTTAAAACGAAATTGTGAATGGGATTATTTTCTTGATATCTTTTTTGGATAGTTTATGATTAGTATATAGAAATAACTGATTTTTTGATGGTCATTATACTTTGTATTTTTTTTAAGTTTTTATTTATTTGTCATAGAGAGAGTACAAGCAGGGGCATCAGCAGGCATTGGGAGAAACAAGCTCCCTGAGCAAGGAGCCTGATGCAGGACTCAATCCAAGGACCCTGGGACCATGACCTGAGCCAAAAGCAGATACTTAACCAACTGCATCACCCAGAGTCCCTATGGCTATTATTCTTAATAATACTGTATTGTAAACACAAAATTTGCTGAAAGAGTAGATCTTACATATTCTCCTTCAAGGTAACTGTGTGAGGTGATGGCTACATCAGAGGGCTTGCCTATCATTTCACAATGCGTATGCCTATCAAAACATCACAGTGTGCACTGTAAATATATACACTTTTTATTTGTCAATTACACTTTAGTAAATTTGGGGAGGAGTAGAAAAAGCATATTTTTAAAAAATTTTCCCTATTTTCCTGAAGATGTGATTTTTCATGATTACTTACTTTCCAAAGGGGGCTATGGTCAGCTCTCAAACCTAGTTAGGTGCAAGGCTCTTCCCCTTTCCTCTTATGAATGTAGAAGCTCTAAACCAACTGGATTCTCACATGCCCTCTGGGGAAACAAGCAGCTTCATCACCACTCTCTACTATTTCAACTTGTGTTCCTGAAGGCTCATCCATTTATTTACAAGGATAATTTAAAAGTATGTTTTCTGACATTTATTTGTGTGTGTGTGTGTGTGTGTGTGTGTGTGTGTGTGTAATGGAGCAGAGATATTAGGATCTCTGAATATTGCAGAATCAAAAACTGACATGTTATCCCTGTAATCAAGTAAAATACAAGCATACTTTTAGAATGAAATAAATTAGCCCTTTGTTAAAGGATGGGGTAAAAAAACAAAAACAAAAACAAAAAAAACCACTTCCACCTATTTAATGTTCTCCCCTAACCAAATTGCCTTCACTGACAGGTATTCTGATCCTTTGACAGACTCTTGTTGCACGATAAAGGGATTTATTGGACTGTATGGGAGACTCACCCAGATCAAAGAGCAGGTGGAGGAATCAGACTTGGAACAGCTCCAGAGAGTCTTGGTAGCAGCACTGATAAAGTCTCCCGGACATTGAATTAACTCCAACCATTTTGGGTTGTTTTATAAATCTGCATATTTGAGAGCATCTAATTGGTTTATTTTAGGTTAATTTGCTAATCCCTTGATGTGGCAAGGAATGGTAACTATTTCTAAGCATCCACTTCTCCTTCCTTTCCATAACAGAACTCCTTCTGGGTTTCATCTGGGCACAGACTAACCAGCTGGAGACCACTTCCTTTGCAGCCAGGTGTGACCTTGAGTTCGTCTTGGTTAATGCAATGTGAACGGAAATGAGACGACATTCAGGTTCTCTTAAAGATAAAGCTAGTTTCTGTAGAGTATGCTTTTCCTATCTCCACGTGCAGAAACATGGGCGTGGGATGTTAGCCGCGACGGATCAGAATGGTGAGGGATGGCAGATGCAAGGATTGCGACCCTGGAATGATGTTCTGGAGCAAAGCTGATCTGCCAGCCTAAAATGACCAGTACGAGGGGAGAGAAGAAATAAACTCCTACCTCATTTATTTAGAACCTTCTTTTGTTACATCGGCTTATACTTTCACGTGACTATGGCTGTCCTGGGGAGGGTTAAGACACTAGGTTAGCTCACTGTCCTTAAAAAGAATTGGGTTGCTAGAACCACCCACAAAGTGGAGTCGATTCTAGGCAGCCAAAGCAAAAATTTTCAGTACAGCTTTCATGGGCTACCAAATATATTTTACAGCTTTTATAGAAACGGGCAATTTAAACTTATTACTGTGTTCGGTCTAAGAATATTCTGAGGATTTTGTTCAGTATATCACCCCTTATATTAAAGTGTCCCTTAAAATACTTTTTTTTAGAGCAAAATGCGCAGAACAGCTTTTGTTCCCCTGGAGAAGTGATCTGATTTTTAATTTTGACAGAAAAACTATGTGCATGAAAATGTCCTCGTTTCAGCCGGCACTAGGAAGCTTAGAGTCAAATCTACAGGTCAGATAATGCATCTGTCGCTCTTCACAGCCTGGAAAATATTGTCTTTTTCGGTTTTTCATCTCACTTCCTTGATTTACTTTTCATTTCCCAGATTTTGACTTTGAACTTCTCTTTCACATTTTGGTATTTTATTCTACATGCCTTCATTGTCACCAGACTCAACTACTGTATCAGTTGGTAAACCATAAATAAATGAGAAAGTAATTCAATAAACGGAATGTTCATAATTCTGAAATATACATGTTCAACTTCACTTTTTTCAGGAACTTTTACCTACCTTCTTTCTAACCTGGCCAAGTTCCTATTCTCTTTCAAAGTTTCTTTTCTTTCTTTTTAAAAATTATTTATTTAAATAATTATTTAAATTATTATTTATTATTATTATTATTAATCTTATTTATTTATTTGTATGGCTATGAGAGAGAGAGAGAGAGAGAGAGAGAACATGAGCAGGGGAAGCAGCTGACAGAGGGAGAAGTAGACATTGAGCAAGGAGCCCGCTGTGGGACCCTGTTCCAAGACCTCAGAATCATGACCTGAGCCAAAGGCAGATAGAAGCTTAACAAACTCAACCACCCAGGTGTCCCTCCTTTCAAAGTTTCTGTATAATTTCTCCATTCTCCTCTCCTTTATTCTTCCAATCAAGCCCTTACATCTTTAATTATGGCCTTTGAACCTTATGTTTGGACACATTAGAATCCAAGTTTTAATGGACTTAAAGGACTCTACTAAGTGCACACCTAAGAATTAAAGTGAATGTTTACTTAGAATGAGAAATCATAATGATAAATAAGTTAAAAAAAAAAAAAAAGAAGAAACTGACAAGTACCACAGACACAATGAAATCTGGGGAAAAATTTAGTATTATTATTAAAGTCCGGACATACCTGTATAATGCTCATTTTCCTACAAATTTTGGCGGCATACTCATTATTAGAAATGCCATTTAAACTTTTAGGATGATTGTTAAATTGAGGAAATATGAATGACCAATAGATATCAACATATAAAACATGATTTCAGGGGATTTTTTTTTCTAGTGCAGGGACTTGTCTTAAATACTTATGGGATCTTTGACACTTCTTGAACAGTTTGCTCTTTAAACACGCTTTGTAGTCGTATATTGTAATTTTTTTTATCATTGTCAGTATTTCATGTCCAATCAACCTGAAATTAAATAATCTTCTCATGTGTTCATTAATTCATATATTTTCATTTATTCAATTAATAAACAGGCAAAGAGTCTCCACTTTAATTTGAAATTTATGTCTTCCTCTTAATGGATGATTGCTTTTGCTACTGTGCAAAATTTTTTGTTATAAATTGCTTCCTAATGTAAGAATAATTTCCACTGACTTCATTATTCATTTTTATCACTTTTGTTTCATATTCCATTAATTCTGTGATTCTTTCTTTTGGTGTTTTTAATTTTAAAGATAGTACATGAAGGATGTCTCATGTATATTACAGTAATATGCAACTTCTCACTTATTTTATTACAACACTCCCAAATATCTTTTCAAATTTTAATTAGCAGAACTTTTTGAGCTGATCAAATACACCCTTCTTATAAAAAATGGTACTTTTTATAACACGATATTGGGCACTGTGTAGTATATTTTTGACAGAAGAGAATGTCTTTTTGACTGGCATTTAATGAAAAAATAAATGTTCAGTTTAAGAATGTTATATATCCAAAGATTGCAACATTTCCTCCCAGACTGGCATGTTGCCCCTTACATTTCAGACCTGGTTTTTCTACCATTACCCTTTCACACTTCTAGACCTGGGTGCCACTGTTTCTATTCATATCACGATGTGGCCCCTGGCTGCAGCCTGTTTTACAAAACACGATAAATTAGCACAGCAGGGCCTAGCAGCATTCTTGGAAGCTGTTCTTTCTCTGGGACAACAGGTAAGAAGTTGAAAATGACAGCGAGATGCATAAATACATTCTACAAAAGTCAAACGAAAGGTTCACCCAACACAACTACCCTAATTCTGATCCCAGAAATGCCTGAGGCCACTCTAGTGTTACCTCACAAAGGTAACAACAAAAGTCAGGGTGAAGACACCTAACTCAATGTGTTCAGCATTTGAAAATTTACCAAATCATATGGTCATGTGAATGTACTACTATCATCCTTTCAGGAATGCCCTGAAACTTAAGCTTTATTTGCTTCATGGAAAATCAGCATTGGGTTGAGTATAGGTTGAAACTTGTACAGAGAAAAAAACCATATCATAGAGGTCCTTTTTGGAAAGGCCATTCTTAGAAAATTACTTTAAATACTACTTTTGGCGGTAATTATTTCACATTACTATAAGAATATATTCTTGAATGGAAAAATTCAAGGTAAAATTATCTTTTAAAATAACTTACCCTTGATTTTGTAAGTAATACATGTAAATGATACAAAATTGCATTTTGAATCACATCCTTTAGAGAGAACCACTGCCAAAATTTTAGTATGTTTCCTTGCAGTACTTCAAGTATATCTATAAACAGAATTAACTGTTATTTAAAAATTATATGATTATATATTATATATCTATATGAGCTATCTATACATTTAATACCCACATGAACTAATTTCTTTCTTTTCAAAGTATGTTTTCTAGCTCTGTTGGCTAAAAAGGCCTGGAAACAATAAAAACCCATTGAAAATGAATACAACCAGCACACAGACACTGTGCTGGAATTCAGATGTCTGAATTCCATGGCCTTTATTTCTTCATATACGTTTTCTACACCTTCCTCTCTTCTCCTTCTGAGACCCCTATTATGCAGGTGTGATTCTGCTTGATGGGCCCTCTTATGATTTTTTTTTTTTTTTTTTTTTTTTTTGGTGGCTCTTTTTGTGTGAGTTCCACTGCCCTGTCTTCCAGGTCACTGACCATTCTTCTACTTCACCTGGTCTGCTGTTGAAGTGCTCTAGTGTATTTTTCAGTTCAGTTGTTTTTTTCTTCAGCTCAATGAGGTCTGCTTGTTACTTCCTTATGTTCTTTATCTCTTTATTGAGGTTCTCACTGTGTTGTTCACCCACTTTTCTCCCAAATATGACCAAATGATATGGTATTAGCATAAAAACAGACACATAGATCAGTGGAACAGAATAGAAAGTACAGAAATAAAGCCACACATATATGGTCAATTGATTTATGACAAAGGAACCAAGAATGTGCAATGAGAAGGGGACAGTCCCTTTGATGAATGGTGCTGGGAAAACTGGACAGCCACATGCAGAAGAATGAAACTAGACCACTGTCTAATACCATATCCCAAAATTAACTCAAATGGATTAAAGACTTAAGGATTAAGGATTAAAACCATAAAATTTCTAGAAGATAACACCAGTGGTAAACTCCTTGATGTTGATCTTAGCAGTGTTTCTTTGGATCCAACTTCAAAGGGCAACAAGAGCAAAAATAAACAAATGTGACCACACTAAACTAAAAATCTTCTGAATAGTGGAGGAAATCATTAGCAAAATGAAAAGACAATCTATTGAATGAGAGAAGATATCTGCAAATTACATATCCAAAAAGGGATTAATATCCAAAATATACAAAGAACTTACAAAACAACAACAAAAAAAAACCAATCTGATTAAAAAATGGACAGAGGAGGGACTGAGGAAGCGCAGTGGGTTAAGCCGCTGCCTTTGGCTCAGGTCATGATCCCCCTGGGATCAAGTCACTCATTGGGCTCCTTGCTTGGCAAGGAGTCTGCTTCTCTCTCTGCCTCTCTGCCTGCTTGTGTGCTCTCTTTCTCCTTCTCTCTGACAAATAAATAAAAAGAAAATTGGACAGAGGATCTTAATAGATATTTTTCAAAGAAGACATACAGATGGCCAACAGGCACATGAAAAAATGTTCTATATCACTAATTATCAGGGACTATTAATTGGTACAGCCACTATAGAAAACAGTATAGAGATTCCTCAAAACAATTAAAATGGAACTACCATATGAGTTAGTTATTCCACTTCTGGGTTTTTATCCCCAAACTGGAAAACACTATTTCAAAAAGATATATGCATCCTATGTTCATTGTAGCATTATTTATAATAGTTAAGACATGGAAATGACCTAAGTGTATATCAGTGGATACACAATTAAAGATGTGGTATATAAATACCCAACCACAAAAAAAGGAGGAAATTTTGTCATTTGCAACAATATGGATAAATCTTGAGGGCATTACACTAAGTGAAATAATTCAGATGGAGAAAGACAAATACTGCATGATTTCAGTTACATGTGAAATCTGTGAAAAAAATTTCACATTTCCATGTGAAAAAACAAGACAAACAAACAAACAAGATAAAACAAAACTCACAGAAACAGAGAATAGATTGGTGGTTACCACAGGGGAAGAGGGTTGAGTGATAGGCAAATGGCTGAAAGAGATCATTTATATGGTGATGAATGATAACTAGAGATGGTGGCAATCCTTTTGCGGTGTATACAAATGCTGAATTACAGTGTTGCACATCTAAACTTATAGAATGCTATAGACCAATTTTTACCTTAAAAATAAATAAATAAATAATTAAATTTGTTTGTTTTTACATTTATCTTATCTTGAGTATGAACTGTATTTCAAAAGAACTAAATAGTCCTAGTTGATGGGAGAAGTCTTTATTGAAGAATTTCAGCTAATGATATTTTAAACATAAAAGAATTAGAAAATTCCCATCTTTGTAATACCCTAATGAAGAAATTAATACAGGCAACTACCATTCATGCACATAGATATTAGATCAAAAACTGATGTGGAAAAAAATTAAAAAATAAAACTGATGCCGAACATCACAATAGAGAGAATAGATTGTCACCACCTGAAATCAACTGCTCAACCTCACCCTCCCTAAAATATTTCACGTCTCTCATATGATGCAAACTGAAACACACTGCAATGTCAAAAATAAAAACAAAAAACATTCTTGCCAGACAAGTTATACCTAATAGTAATCAAGACTGTAGAAACAATGTCCCTTTAGAGAAAATATGGGGGATGGAGGAACAAATTAAGTGACTTGGAGGAGTAAAGCAGGCTAATCCAGAGTGTGGAACATTCTACAAAGCAATAACCTTGTTTTCCAGAAAAATAAATCTGACAAAGGCAGGAAAAAAGATGAGTAGAAAGTGGTACATTAAAGTGGATTTAAGGGACACATCAATTCAATGTAATGTATGTCTTACTTGGATCTTGTTTCAAACAAACCAACTACAAAACACACGTTTATAGGTTTTTTCAAAAGATTTTATTTATTTATTTATTTGACAGAGAGAGAGAGAGAGAGAGAGAAGGAGAGAGCAAACACAAGCAGGGGGAGTGGCAGGCAAGAGAGAAGCAGGCTCCCCATTGAGCAGGAAGCCCTGCCAGACTAGATCCCAAGACCCTGAGATAATGACCTGAGCTGAAGGCAGAGGCTTTTTTTTTTTTTTAAGATTTTATTTATTTATTTGACAGGCAGAGATCACCAGTAGGCAGAGAGGTAGGCAGAGAGAGGGGGGGTGGGAAGTGGGCTCCCTGCTGAGCAGAGAGCCTAATGCGGGGTTTGATTCCAGGACCCCAAGATTATGACCTGAGCCAAAGGTAGAGGCTTAACCCACTGAGCCGCCCAGGTGCCCCCAAACACAATTTTAATATAATAGAACATTTATTTATGGACATAGATGATCTCGAGGAATTTTTACTTTCTTACAAATGGTAATTGCATTGCAGTTAAATTTTATAAATGACACATATTTAGATGTATGATGGAGGATGTTGGGGTGAAAGAACATATTATCTATAATTTGCTTTTCAATTTTTTTGTAAAGATAAAAGAAAAAAGAAAAGAGACTAGGTGAAGCTAATCAATCATTTTTTAAAATTTGGTTGGTTTCATTATCTTCATAAATTAAAAATATGTACTTTAGAAAATGACTATTTAATAATATGTGATGTGATGTGAGCCACTGAAATTAGGGTTATGTAGAGAAAACTAGTGAAGCCTCTGCTCAAGAAGGTCACACAAATTTGTGCATTATTTCCCAGTTTTCTGTTCATTTTGCTATTTCTTACCTACACATATACCATCCAGTAATTGTGTTTGTGTATGTTTAAAAAGAATAAAATGGGTCTGTTATGCTGAATTGGAAAGTTCTTTCAAATACAGTAAATTAACAAGGTAAATATTTTATATATTTAAAAGGATAAATAGATGATAGAGACAGACAGATGATAGTAGGGGAGTAGTGAGATAGGCCCACAGATGGATATGCTGGAGTAATGTTGGAAGAAAATACAGAGCAGGAAACAGTCGTCCCTGGGGAGAGGACCCCAAATGGGACTTTTACTTTTTTTTACACTTTCACTTTTCAAACTGAACGCCTGTGTTGTTTTTATTTCTTTTAAATCACTGATAAGTGTAGCACTAATTTAATTGTCTTGTTATAATAAACTATGACTTAAATAAATGAATATTCATATATTACACCACACACTCATGATTTTATTAATAAGATATATTTGTAATAGAATTCACGTGTTAAAAAGTGATTGTAATGGATATTTCAGCTGTTATGGCCAAACTGTGCTTGCTAAAGTTTGGTCCAATGTACTCTCTCTCCATATATATGATAGGATATATCATATATCCATATATATATCCATATATATATAGAGAGAGAGAGAGAGAGAGAGTTTATGAAGTTATCACTTTGTCTTAATCTTAGTTGTTTTTTTCTTGTTATTGCTGTGTAAGAATTTTCTCAAAAACCTTTACAGAATCTATTGTTATATTGCATTTCTTTTTGAACTAATAATTAAGGAATATTAATAAATTTTCTAAAAATAAAGCATCTTTGAATTTCATGATATTCACTCACTGAAAAATAACCATTGTTAATATTTGGATCTAATATTTACATAAGTAGGATACTGCTGTAATAAAGTTTCTACCTGCTAGCATCCAGTCAACAAATATCATCATATGTGCACAATATGGAATTATTCTTCCAAAAAACAATTTTTTAAAAATCTTTTCTAAAATTCTGAATTATTGTTACTTACACATGATTTAATATCCAATAAACTAAACATTACCTGTGATGTCTGCTGTTGAATTTGTTTGGCATATACTTTAATTTGTTAAATTCATATTTTCTCATCTATTTGTCAACTGTCAGAGCAACATGCATATAAATTTAACAAGCATTTATTGAATGCTTACTATGTGCCAGATAGGATGCACTGATAAATTAGATATTGTTGCAGTCCACAAAGAATGAGAATCTATTAAATAATATGGATATATGAATTAAAATGTGACAGATACGCTAATGAACATATATTGAAACAATATGGAGCACAGAAGAAGGAGCAGTTGACTTTTCCTGTAAAGATATAAAAAGAATACTTTAATTAGCAGGGCTATTTATGCTCAATTTTAAAAGATGATAAAGTTTTGGGGTGAGAATCATAGTGAAATGGCATTCGAAATGTAGCTAGCAGAGACTAACAAAGACAGGATGGCATAAACACTAGTTGTATGGAAGGCACAGTATTGACTCAAGATGAATGTAGCACAGTGAGTAGGGTGAGGGTTGGGGCATAGAAGAAGAAGTCAGGGGGCATTTATGAGAGGCAAGACTAAAAGGTAGGCACAGCCAAAGGAGCCTATAACAGAAAAGCTTAATAAAAGCTTAGTATTTTTACAAATTTACACATAATACAGTAAAGCACAAAAACTAACTTCAAGCTATTTTCTCAAATATTGATATATTTTTTGTCCCCCATCTTTAAAATTAAGACATTAGAGTATTTTACTTCTACTCCTCAGGAGGAAGGCAGGAATAGATTTAAAAACATGATCAAGTAAGCTGGACACAGACGATCCAATAAATGAAAGTATGAGATCATTAATGTTGTATAATGACAGTTCTGGAGGTTTTCTTGGCCAGTGCCTGGTTGGCAGCAACTAAGGAGCAACCAGAACCTTTAAAAGCAAAGCAAGCTTTTATGAGCTTTGGAATTTCATGGCAGATTTTGGATGCCAGCTTTGTTATAAAACTGAATAGCCTTTCATTTGAAGAAAGGATTAAATTGCATCAAAAGGAAGAATTCATTTGTGAAGTCCAGAATTAGAATAGGTGTATTTGTTTTCTATATTGTTGTTTCTACACCTGTTTCTTTGTTTGATAACAGGGATGGTCTACTAATTTAGACCTGGTAAAGCATTCTGATTTCTCACAGAGGCACAACAGGAATCTGATCAACATTGGCTTGTTTATTCGTTTCCAAAAATGCAACTTCTTAGGACTATAATGAATCTCAGAGAATACCAGCATTTTTCTCTACATCCATTTTTTTGGAATTAGAGTTGAGGTATTGGAAACCAAGGGTTCATTTATTTAGTATCTCATTTTTCACATTTTCAGTTTTAAGGAACTATCTTCTATCCCTCATTTCTTTTTTTAAAGAAACAAGAATGTTTTTGTTCCAAGTTGATGGAATGTTAAAGTGTCAGTTCGAACTTTCTCCTTTTTTTCAGTTTATGAAACACATAGCTTCAAACAAGTTGTACAGGTCATCCATTTAAATGACATATAGATGTCTCATTTCCAGAGGTGAAACAATATTACTGCAAAACTAAAGTACATATCACAGGAAAAATATAGTGCAAACCTTCCTGGCATCCAGTACATAGAGGTACACTCATACCTTGAAACTACTCCACACCTTTGGATTTGTATGATTATGTTGTCATGTAAACAATCCACATGGATTCTTTTTGCTCCAGTGATTGCAAAATAAGTTGTTGTCAGACACTGGAAATCTTTTGATATGCCTCTTAATATGAAAAATAATCAAAGATCACATATTTCGGAAATAGCAACATTGAACAAGGTAAACCATATGAAGAAAAACAAATGGAAAAATTCATTGCAAAACAATTTTCGTAGAGCAAAGAAGTTGTCAAGTATATCTGGTTATAAATATGTGTGAAGTTTCTCCCTTATAGAAGTTCCATATGAGTGTCCAAAGTTCAAAAAGTTAGAGTATAGAAAGAAAATGATTTTTTTAACTTTTAATGTAGCTTATTTTGCAGACAAGATAGTGGCAATCATGAATAAACCAAAGACGATTGAAATTTTTAAACTACTCCTTTCGTGAACCTGGCAATCAAACAATAGAGAAATGTGTCACATCTCCTGCATGCTACTTTAGGAAGCATCCATGCAACAATTAAAAATAAACATCAGATTGACTGACAGCCTTGTAAAGCCACTCTGGAACTTTATTTGCCTTATAAAATAAATTTGAAAGTCTGGGAAATCATAGCATTTTCAGTAAAGACGAAGATATTGGTGCTAAGTGCCCTTTCTCTGTAACACATGTGTGTGCACGTGGATGCACGCACAGGCACACGTGCGTGCGCACACACACACACATATCAAGATGCTTTCCTTACTCCCTTTTATACGGCTCTTCCACATAAACCAGTCAAGCTTTGCTCAGTGCCATGGGCTGCATTCCAGAGTAAAACCCACCTGTTACCAAGGTTCTTTATCTTCTGACATTCCACAGTAAATTGGAAGCAAGCTGAAGACTCACTGTAAGAAAGTAGTTTGGAAGGTAGACTGCTTCCACAGCATTCTATTATACACTGGCTTAAAGAATATTTCCAATATTAAATGCATTTGTAGAATCTTCCAAAAAGTGTAAGTCACTAAAATGTGGATTAGAAACAGCGGAAAAAGTTAAAGAAGTGCCTGAAGATTTTGTCATACCACCAAAGCAGCATACACCATTGCCTGCTTTCATTTTCATGGTGCAAGGCTTAAACAGAGCTAAATGAGAAAAATGTTTGAATATGTTCAAAAGCCTGGAAATAACTTTGTACTTTACCTGTGCTCTGTTATTGTACCTATCAGGGAGGAAATACATGAATACTATATGAATGTCATTATTCAATTACCTTCCAGACTTGTCTTCCCTGTCCTAAATAATACAATCTCCCTTAACATAGTCCCATAGTTTCCATTTCTCAACTTTTTAATTATTTGTATTGCTTATTAAGACTTCTCCAGCTTTTCTCTGCCTCTTTGCCTTGCTACATTTTAAAAATCTAGTAAATGGCTTTGTAATAGAGCTATTGATATTTAAACTTGTGTCAGTTGTATGGAGCTATCATGGTGATTTTCATATGGCATACTGTTGTACAGTTAATAATAATATTTTCCCCTTATTGTAGCATTTTTGTGAAGCATCTATGGAATTTATACATAATTAATTAGAACAGCAGTCTAATTTGAGAGTCATAAGACTTAGTTTTCACTGGTTAACTTGCTACTGAAGTCAGGTATTATTATAATAATGTGGAAGTAATCCAAATACACATGTTCTGAATATTTCAAAATCATTGGCATTAAAAATGCATCACTTAGTGTTGTCTTCTTTTCAGAGAAATAAGAAAACATGTCGTGGGTGGTTTTATCCATTAGAGTGCTTTCAGTCATCTTTGCCCAGCAATTGCCTTACTGTCTCTAGCCTTATGCTCTGAGTAGGACAGCACCAAGAGACGGCCAGCTAAAAGGACTTAAGACCAGATCACTTATGTCAGTAGAGTGTTTTGTGAAATTAACACAACTGTACTTGTCATAGGGCTACTGTAATGGAAACCTATTCTTCTACAGTTGACTCCAGAGACCACAAATCATTTTCCCTGCCTGAAGACATGTTTTCAAGAAGAAAGCCAAGAGATGGTTGTTATAGAGGTGACACTGCTGACAAAGAAAAGCTAAAATACATGAAACAGAACCATAGTCAAGCTAACCTTAAAGTGACAGCTACAATCATTAAAGAGATACTATAATAAGAGAAAGAACTCCTTGACTCTTCCATACTCTTTACCTTAGAACTTTAAAAAGATTGAGCTATAGGACTTTGGATCCTCTAGGCAAGGGTCTTTTAGGGGTTAGTGTCTTTTCTAGTGACTATAATGTGCGATCTTGGAAAAAACCCTTTGCTAGGATTCAGAAGATCTGGTTGGAGTGCAGCTTTGCCATGTGTTGGCCATCTAACCCCGTGAATGCCACTTAATTATTATAGGCTTTAGTTCTTCATTTGTAAAAGGAAGGGAGTGGATCACCATTCCTATCATACCCTAAGAAATCCATTGTTCTCTAACTTGCTGGCTTCCACTCATTATTATTAGAACCTAGTAAGATTAGTTCAAGAGATAATTGAATACGATCATAACATAATTGAAAGGTACACTATGTGAGGCAAAAATAGGGGGTGCTTGTGCATTTGAGGGTTCCCCCATATCATAGGCTTTGCTACAGACTTTGTAACCACCCTTCCAACCTGATTTAAGAATCCAATGTCCTGATTGCTGCATGCGAACAAGTGTTTTTCTAGACAACATAAATATATTTTCAGCTATTTTTATTGAGGGAGATACTATCTTGGGGCACTTCATCAGCAATCCTCCATGAGTTGACCATTATTATATCTGTATTTAGAAAAATAGAACCATTATATTTCATATGACAGATAAAATATAGACAGCATTATCAAGCAAGAGCAGTTACAGCAATGAGCATTCTTACACATTTCTACAACTGAGGCACGTTCAGATTAGTTGAACAAAACAGAACTGAATCATACCTTACCTGGATACAATCCACATACAGCATTGCTTATGACTGTCCACTAGCAGACGTCATACCAACGTGTAGTAACAATTGATGTTACCATTTATAACCAATGTAGATCGAGAGACGTGAACCATTGTTACTAATAACAATGTTAGAACCCCTCAAAGGTTATTTAGAGACTGTAGAAAGCTGAAATTGGATTATGCAAAAAGGCACAAGTAGATAATTATGTAAGACTACAGTTTGTGTCTTATAATTGCTTTTATGTAGGATTTTTGTTTCCTTTACTCCAGTCTGTGCTTGACCATTATTCTGGATTAACAATCCAATGAGGTAATCAGCAGTTTATGTTAGTCTAGTCATCAAGGCAGCTTTATCTTTTTTTTTTTTTTTTTTTTGGCTATAAAGTAGTATTTTATTTTTCTGATTATTAATACATTCTTAGGAAACATTTAAATGATACAGAAATGAACCAAGTATAACTCATAGTCTCCTCTATTAGGGGGAGGGTGAGGGATGGATTAAAACTCAGGAATGTCTGTCACATGGTATTCCTTATAAGCTACTGTGCCCAATGAAAAAGTGAAGTAGTTCTGTTTAAGAAAAATCTGAAATTACGAGGAAGAGTGTAATAGTACTGTTATTTTCTGAATATCATCATTCAAATGGCAAACCAGCATTTTTGAAATATAAAGACAACCCTGAGAAGAGTGAGCCATAACACATCAAATATCTAGAAAGCAATCTTAGTTTTCCATTTTATTTCCTAACAGAACACACATTTAAACATGTCCTTTCATGGTCAGCAAAGTAGATTGCAGCAAAGCAAGACGGTCTAAGAACTTGGAACTAGACATAATAATAAGTAAAACTGTTAGAACATGAATCAAGAATACATGTGAATAAAATGAAGACATACCAAAAAACTGGCTTTTAAAATACTTACATTAGAGAGGTATAAATAACTTATGATCACAATGTTCTTTTCTTATTAAAAAAAAATACATGTGTAAGTGGGGAATGAGAAAGGTCTTTCTTAATATAGAGAAGAAATCTCTCCTAAACCAAAAGTAAATATTATAATTAACAATGGAACACCAGAGACATCATTACTATAATCTATTAAAGAATGTGAAGAAGATTAGGCTGCTGCATTTGAAGTAAGAATATAAAGTAAATATTGAATTCATGTTCATCTCAGCTTCTTTTATCTTCATTCAGTAATAATCAACATTAGACAATTATCTATCAGGCTCTGATGATGCACCAACAAATTGGTGAGATGTCAGAGATTTTAGCGATAAGTCGGCACAGTTGTTGTATTTAGGGAGTTCTCAGCCTAGAGAGGAGATGGAGAAGGATATAAGCAATTATAGATGGTTATGAGAGCCGTGGTGATAAGGGTGAAGAACTGATGGCTGGGGAAGCATTTAAGAAGGGACCACATCACAGCAAAAGGTAGCCTCTACACTAAGTCGTA
Source organism: Mustela nigripes (assembly GCF_022355385.1). NCBI lineage: Eukaryota > Metazoa > Chordata > Mammalia > Carnivora > Mustelidae > Mustela > Mustela nigripes. Next base: position 93,992,053 of record NC_081562.1, read on the forward strand.
ACAAACAAGTAGGACTCAGGAAAGTAAATTGAAGACAGAGCTCAGATTAGGAATAAAAGGTAGGGGATGTGAAAACATTGACACACAGACAGAATCTTGTCTGAACGGCAGATATTCAGGATAGTTTTCAAGAGAGTAGTTTAAACAGCCTCCAGTAAGTCAAATCCTGCTAATTTTGGATTTGATGGGTTTTGAAGAAAACCAAAATATTATATGGCTACTGCATCCCTTACAGTTATGAGTTGGCATTAATTATTATTGCAGGAAAATTCTCACTTTAAAATGAGTTTTATCTTTTGTTTGCAGAAAGAAGTCAATGTTGCGTGAAAGTAGAGTGTATCAGGGCCTCTAGCAGAAATCTTGCAATCTTTGACTACTGACCTTAGAAACTAATCCCAGTACTCAGCACCTATGTCTAGAACATATTGAGCAATCAAAACATACATATGAAATGGAGACACAGGAAGTAAGAGACACAAATGGAGACACAGGAAGTAAGAAGATGTGACGAATAAAGTAACCTTCAGGTTAGACAGAGAGAGAGAGAAAGAGAGGAAAGGAACCAAAACCTCCACTTGCTTGTTCATTCACGCATTCACGCATTCATTTACACATATGCCAAATGCGGAGTATTTACCATCTGCCAAGTGTTGTTCTGTTCTCTTGTAATAGAATAGTGGGTGAAGAAAACAAAATTTGCCTACTTGGATTTTACATTCTTGTGCAAATAGTAAAAAGTTAGATAAAAATAAACAAAACAGAGGCTGTCAGAATATGACAAATGCTATAGAGGATAATTATTCAGAAAAAGAGAGACAGAGATTGGGGAGTTGGAGGAAAGGGGCAGATGTTAAGATTTTAAAATGGTGGGTCTGGAAAGGCCTCCCTGAGAAGATTAATTTAAGGAAAATCTGAAGCAGGTGAGAGCGAGCACTAAGGATATCTGGGAAGGAAAGAAATGCTGGCAGAGAAACAAGGTCTTTTTTATGTAACAAGAAATTAGGTTCATTATTTTATTTAGCATACTGAAGAAAAACCAATGGCCCTTAGAAATAAGTGTGATGAGGACTTGCTTGTATAATCTTTGAGTAGTTTCAGAAATTTCCAAGAGTCGATATGAAACATCCTACAGCAAGGAAATAACTGGTTGAAAAATAACAAGCGAGTCCTTAAAGACACAGAGAGCCCATGGATTATACAGGCAGGTTTGTAGAAAAGATGATGTAGGGTAAATTCCTTTATTTGCAAGTGGGGCAGAAATCCTTTAAGGCATAGGTTAATACCAAAACCACAAGCACAAGAATTTGTCTGACCAACATTTATTTGAATGCTTATTATGTGCCCTCTACTGTACCCACTGCTTTCCAAGCACTTCTCATATAATCCTCACCTTAAATGATTGGTAGGAATTTTATCTTCATTTATGACACATAAAATAAAGGTGTAGAGAGATTAAATAATTTACCTACAAAGCTAGTAAGTTGCAGAGTCGACACTTGAACCCAGGCAGCTTAGTTAGAGGTAGAGAAAAATGTATTCATGTTTAACTCTATAGAAAAATAACATAAAATTCTCACTCCTCCTGTTGTTATTAAATAAATAATTTTTAAAGAAACACACCAAGAATAAGAATTTAAGATATCTTCAGACATGACTACAGACATAAACACAGTGGAAGTCCCACCTATCAGTGGCTGTCAAGACAAACATTCTCTCCCATAGGAAGCTGTCCTTTGATCGGGCATACTCCTCCCTGTGCCACTCCTCAGTACCCTTGAATGTAGACATTTACCAGTGGCTGAGTAAACTGAATGGAAAAAAGGAAACCAAGAGACACCTCTTCCTGATTGCTGCAGAAGACCAGCATACAAGTAATCACATATAAAACACCAATAAGAACAATGGTTTCTGAAAAGAAGGACAGTAGGCTTTTGTCTAAGAATATACTGTGCATTTGCCAGAGGTAAATTACAAACACTTGCTCTGTACTAGTGTCACACCCCTTTAGGAAACTTCATCTGATATTTCTTCCCACTCTAATTCTCTTTTATGTACCATTATTTCCTGAAAGCCATTTGAATAAAATCTGGAAACAACATGGAGACCCTGGAAATAAAAGCACCATTTTCTCATATCAGGTGGTTTAAAACCTGACACAAACTCTCTCTTTTTAAAAGAGAGGTATTAGTAATAAAAGGTAACTTTTTTTAACAACTATTTTCAAGCATTAATAAATGGTCATTGGAACATTTTCTAGGAAAATATTCATATAAGAGTCCCTTTGTCATTTATAAAACAATAAAAATTATATAGTATATGTATATATTAAATATATATATTCTTCTGATTTATCTAGCCAATTGCCTCTTATTTTTACCTAATTCCACAAGATAAAGGCTTGACACTTAGTTACCTCAAAATGTACATATTTATTGAATGTTATTATTTGTAAGATGTTTGCTGTTCATTGTTTCTCTTAACCAGTGAATCATAATTATTTAGTTCAACAAACTGGGTAGTTCCTCAAGAGCACCATATCCATATCTATATCTCTAATATGAATATTAGCTGGTAGTGACCTCAGTAAAAGTCGCAGTTTTGAGAAGTCTTTAACATAAGCATCTCTTACCACTTCCAGAAAAACCAGGCTTCTGAATAATGGGAAATCGCAGAGAAAAGGATCCAATATTTTCAGACTAAAATTGCCTCTCTTTAGTGACAGGATGAAATCACTAAGATACAGGACCTTTACTCTCTTACTAAAATTGACCCTTTCCAACAACTTAATTAAGTGTATCAATCTCGGGCTCTTCTGAGCCATCACTGATTTCATGGACAATAGCGTGAAACTAAGCATGTGCAATGCTTAAGAAGTTGTCACATTGTAGAAAGATCTCTCTCTGTTTTCCCTCAGACTAAGCAATCCCGTGTTACTATTCTTTTTTTTAATGATACATTTTTAAAATTTGACAAATTTTTAATTGCTGCTTACTCTTTTTAATTTTAATTCCAATATAATTAACATACAGTAGTTTCATGTGTACAGTATAGTGATCCAACACTTCCACATGTCACCTAGTGCACACAAAACGTGCCCTCCTTCATCCCCATCACCTGTTTAGTCCACTTCCTCATTTCTTCCCCTCTGCTAGTCATCAGTTTGTTGGCTATAGTTAAGAGTCTGTTTCTTGGTTTGTCCGTCTCTTTCTCTCTCTTTCCCTTTGTCCTTTGTTTCGTTTCTTAAAACCCACGTACAAGCGAAATCATATGGTATTTGTCTTTCTCTGACCGACTGACTTTGCTTAAAATTATACTCTCTAGTTCCATCCACATAATTACAAATCCACCTTGCTATTCTTTACATACTGTATCTTTGGACTTCCTTGTGGGTACCATAATTCTGTAATTTAGACAGGAGTCTCCCCAGACTAAAGGATCCATCCTTCTGACAGCCTCTTTCAGTTTGAAGATCCAAATTCTCATGCTCCTGCTGCGTGCTTCCATATTGCTACATACACCGTGATATCTGAACTCTCTACTTTCACACCCGAGAGTCAGAGAATCTTTGAGAATATTTTTCTTCGTATCTACTGGAATATTGAATGGTGGCATAGTGTTCATTTAATCTCTCAGTATATCCATTTGTATAGTTGTATAGTTATTTTCACCTATAATACTCAACAACTCAAATGCCCTAAGTTCATGTTACAATCATACTGTTAATGGTCTTTTCCTTCATGATTAAAAAAAAAAAAAAAAAGCATTGACTAATAACAATGGGACTTCTTTTTTCTCATGGATGAGCTTTGACTTCATGTTAGAAGATTAATATTGACTCTTTCAAACTACTTGATAGTCCTCCTCCTAGTTTAGGCTCATTGTGGAGGTTGAATAAGGTATGCTTCATTATGGGCTGTGGCCTCAGTGACTGTCCCTTCACCTCAAGAAAGCTTCAGCTAATATTTTCAGCATTTAAGCCTAACCTTATCTTTTTGTTTCTTTTTGTTTAACTTTGTCATCCAAGTCAACATTTGTTCAAGTTGGTAGAAATTCTGTTCAAATGGTTTTTCTTGACTAAAGGTGTCATCAGTTCCTCCTCTTGTTCTTCACTTGTTCCCCATCCTTGAAAGTCTTAGAGGTAAGGCCAGCTGCTAGCACTGTTTCTACAGTTCCTCCATGAGGCTTAGAAGTCTGCACACAAAGGAAGCCCAGACATTCAGCCACTCTTTATATCTCATGGATGTACCAATATAGAAACTGTGTTTTACATTGACTCCCAGAGAGTAGGCACTTTAGCTACATTTATAAACACAACACTCAAAACAACAAGTTAATTTTTAACATTTTTTTATTGGCAGGGAGGGGCAGAGGAACAGGGAAGGAGAGAATCTTAAGCAGTCTCCATGCCCAGCACGTGTGGCAGGGCTCAATCTCATGCCCCTGAGATCATGACCTGAGCCAAAATCAAGAGTTGGATCTTTAACTGACTGAGGTACCCCTAGTAAGTTAGTTTTTATATGTTTGGTCCAATAACCAGTTGTTTAGTTCATAACCTGTCAAATAATCATGGCAAATATTTAGTTCAAATTGATTGCATGGACAGTTTTTTCAAAATGTATACAGACAGAATTTTAAAATTAATTATATAAAATCCTAGGAGAGTGCATTAGTAAAATATGTTAACTGATGTAAAAAACAATCCCCAAATTCAGTAACTTAGCACAATGAAAAAAAAAAAAAAAGGATGCAGGGGCCACCTGAGTGGCTCATTTGGTTGAGTATCTGACTCTTGTTTTCAGCTCAGGTCATGATCTCAGGGCCCTAAGATCGAGTACCATGTTAGGCTCTGTGCTCAGTGGTGAGCACAGTGCTTGGTGTGCTCTGTGCTTGGGATTTCTCCCCCTCTATCTCTGCCCATCTTGCTTATGCTCAATCTCTCTATATACATAAATAAAATAAATCTTAAAAAAAATAAAAGAAAAGACCTAGGCTCCTCTCCTAGAGGCTTCCCTTTTCTGGGTGCATGGTCTCCTCTCTATTTAACTGGAAGATAAGGAAAGAGCACAAAAATTACACATGGGTGCAATTTAAAGTCCAAACCTGGAAAGGCATTAAATCACTTCTGCACACATTCTTTTATCTAGAATCAAGCCATATTTATCTCCTAATTGCAAGGCAGCTGAGAAATGTGGTCTACAGGCCTGTGTACCCCACAGCAAAAGAAACTAGTCTGGTAAATGCTTAGGACTATCTGCCACCAGTAGCACCACATAACCATGGGTCTTATATCTTCCTTGTTCAGGCAAATGGGATAGGAGTGGAAATGACCAATGTCAAATAAATCCATGAAAATCTCAGGTTGTTATGTGAGGAAAATGATAACCACACTTCAAATTTACTTCCAATATATTTGAGGGATGTATTAGATGGCTTGGTTTCCTTTTTTTCTTATTCTCAGGCTCTAACAAGGTTTTAACTTTTGCCCATTTCTCTCCTTTACAACCAAATATCTGCAGTAATGCTGGGCATGTGGAAGTGTTTTGATCTTCATTTTTTCCCACATCTCTCTGAAATTTGAGGGGTAGGTATTATTATCCTTCTTAAAGGAACAATTAATAATATAGATTGACATCATGGAAACTATTAGATTAGAAATAAAAATCTGGAACTTCGGTTTTCTGACATTCAGTTTAAGTCTTCTTCCTTAAATATGCCTTCTCTTTTCAGTATTTACCACAAGAACAAAGGACGTGAAAGGAAATAAAGAGCAAGTTCGCTAGCCCATTATGCCCCTATTTTGTAGATCCAGTAGGTAAATGGGGAATTTGTACTGGTGAAATCAAGACTAGAAACTTAGTTGTAAATTTTTACTTCTTTACACTTTACTCTTCTTTCTTTTCTTTATCATGGTGGCTATAGTTCTATTTGCACGGTTTCCCACAGAACCTTCTCACCTACCACAAAGTTAATTTTCAGAATCATCAAGGAAAAAAAAATTTAGTGTTTGGTTCAATTCAGTTATAAGGACCCAAGATTCTAAATAGATTGGACCAAATTATTATCAAATTTAAGATTGTACTTTACTTCTTTAAGGATTGCCAATTTATGGTTGGGAAGAGAAAACACAAGGAGTATTCAAATCTAACACTGCATGAAAGGTTTTTGAAAGGATTGCAGTATGTCTATCCACTATTTCACATCAAAATTTCTCTAGCTATAAAGTATTTTTTCAATCTTTATGGGTCAAATACTCCTCTTGCAATAAAAGCCAGAAAGCAAATAGATTCTTTGTTGGGTGAAAGTAAGGATGCCTACCACCAATGGGGTAATGGGATTAAAAAAGAGTTGGAGAGAAAATATCCCCAGGCCCACCCACTGGGAGAAAAGTTTCGGCTGGATCTAATAGCCATAGTCTAAAACCAACATGACAAGAAACAGAAAAAGGAATGAAAACTTGGGCTGCATTTCTGCCCACACACACACAACTGTAATGGAAAGAATCACCAAACTGACTGCCATCTGATAGTTTGAGTATTAAGGGAATCAGCAAATGCTTTCTTGTTTATGTTTGGTTTGAATACTCTTTTCTAAGCCCACAATATAAAATTATGAACATATTCGTCAAAAAAAATGTGCTATTTGTATTCATGAAGAAATGCTAGGAAGTATGGAAATAAATAAAAGCAGTAAATAAACACCAATGGAAAGATTACATTTCTTTTGCTATTATAAAAATTATGTACTCTATATTAGAAAAGGAAAGCTATAGTGCAGACAATCTTTCTTAATCATTAAGACCTGTCATCTTTTTTTTTTTTTTTTTACTACTTTAAGTAGAGAAACACACCAGATTTATTGACTTATCTATAGTAATAAATCTCATGTTTAAACACTGGTAATTGACAACTATAATGATGAATAATGTAGTGGAATTTGTTTTTTAAATTGTAAGTATAATTTTATTTGCTTTGTATTTCTCCCCCCAAAATGTAATGTCAAGTTTTTCACATAAAAAAAGCTCAATAGGGACGCCTGGGTGGCTCAGTTGGTTAAGTAGCTGCCTTCGGCTCAGGTCATGATCCCAGGGTCCTGGGATCGAGTCCCACATCAGGCTCCTTGCTCAACAGAGAGCCTGCTTCTCCCTCTGCCTCTGCCTGCCTCTCTGTCTGCCTGTGCTCGCTCGCTCTCTCTCCCTCTGTCTCTGACAAATAAATAAAATCTTTGAAAAAAAAAAAAAGCTCAATATATCACTGTTAAAATCAATATAAATAATCATAGGAATAATAATGGTAGCCAACTCTGATTATCATTTTCTTCTCAACCTAATGGTTTTGAAGCCAAGTCATCATTTGGAGACCCTGTGTACCAAGATAGCCTATCTAAAAGTTAACTCATTTGAATTCTATTAACATGTCAAAAGTTTTATTTTTTAAAAAAAGTCTTAAACTTCAAAAATTTGCCTTGGGAATAAGGAAGCAACTACAAATACAAGTTTGTTATAAAAAATATTTGGTGGCTGCATAGTATTCCATTGTGTATGTATACCACATCTTCTTGATTCATTCATCTGTTGATGGAATGAAATCTTGCCATTTGCGACAACATGGATGGAACTAGAGCGTATCATGCTTAGCGAAATAAGTCAAGCAGAGAAAGATAACTATCATATGATCTCCCTGATATGAGGAAGTGGTGATGCAAAATGGGGGCTTAAGTGGGTAGGAGAAGAATCAATGAAACAAGATGGGATTGGGAGGGAGACAAACCATAAGTGACTCTTAATCTCACAAAACAAACTGAGGGTTGCTGGGGGGAGGGGTTTTGGGAGAAGGGGGTGGGATTATGGACATTGGGGAGGGTATGTGTTTTGGTGAGTGCTGTGAAGTGTGTAAACCTGGTGATTCACAGACCTGTACCCCTGGGGATAAAAATATATGTTTATAAAAAATGAAAAATTAAAAAAAATATATTTGGTATGTTATATATCCACTGACTATAACTTGTTTGAGTCATAAATGAAAAAGAACGTCATCACAAGAACTGATACTGAATGGCAATGGGAATGACAGAGTAAGAACCTCTAAAAATCCTCTCTTCCATAAAAGCATAATACCGCCCTCCCACAAACGGTCCAAATTAACTTTTGAAGAACTCTGGAAATTTATCAAAGGCTTGCAACCATCTGGGGAGCATTTATTTAGGAACAAAGGCTAAATCTCCATAAGAAGAACCTTTCAGGGGCGCCTGGGTGGCTCAGAGGGTTAAGCCTCTGCCTTCAGCTCAGGTCATGGTCCCAGGGTCCTGGGATCCAGCCCCGCATCGGGCTCTCTGCTCAGTAAGGAGCCTGCTTCTCCTTCTCTCTGCCTGCTACTCTGCCTATTTGTGATCTATCTGTCAAATAAATAAATAAATAAATAAAATCTTAAAAAAAAAAAAAAGAAGAAGAAGAAGAACCTTGCAGCACTTACCTTGTTCTAGTCCCACCCACCTTCCCCAGTTCTTTAAAAGTCTTAACCAACAGGTCCCTGGGTGGCTCTGTGGGTTAGGTAGGCATCTTGATTTTGATCTCAGGGTCTTGGGATTGAGCTCCACATCAAGCTCTGCCTCAGCATGGAGTCTGCTTGTCCCTCTCTTTCTGTTCCTCCCCCCACTTGCTCATTCTTTCTCTATCTCTCAGATAAATAAATAAATAAAACGTTTTTTTTTTTTTTTAAAGTCGTAAACAACAAGACTGCAATCACGGGGAAAGGCAGCAGCCTAGGAGACACTGGAGACAAAAAGATGGGTGGATCTCCTCCAAGGCCACCTTGCTAGATAACTATTATTTGGACTCTCTGGCACTTCCCTAAAAATTCCTTTCACCAAACTTGTCTTTATTGGAGCTGACTCAGAGCTGTGTCAGTGTGAGCAGACTTTTTCCCTGGGGCATTTGTCAAAAGCAATCAGGAACAGTTGTTCAACATCACACTGCTTGAAGCCATGTTAACTGTTTGGCCAAACAACGAGGGGAACAAAGCACTCAGTCGGAATACCTGGAGAATGAAATGTCCAGAGGAAGGTTTCAAGAAATTCTCATGCATTCCTGAGAATCTAGAAGGCAACACGTATGAGTTGGGCCCTGCATCTTCCCAGGAAGGACCTGAGAAAGACAGCATCTCACCTCTGGCTGACTTTGCGGCTCTGTGCAATCCTGAAGTGAAGACAGACAGAGTTGTCACCTGCCTGCCTGAGCATTTAAAGCAAGTCCCTGAACAGACACTGAGCCATTCAGCAAAGCCTTGGGGACTTCTTGGTTCTGGGCATTTAAAAAAAAAATCTCAGCCTCGTTATTAGTTGTCTACTAAGCTAATTGAACAAAGATGTCAGTAACACTGTGTACCTGTGTGGGTTGTGTGTGTCAAGAAAACACAATGAATAAAAGGTGGCTTTCACATTCATTTGAAGGATGGATGCCACCGGCCATCTATCAGCAGTATCCAAAGTGAAAGATTCTTTGGTGCCGTTTTAAAAGATCTGCTGTGATCAATGTTTCCCATCATGTGCCACGTTCACAGGGATCCTGGAGCTCATGAAAAGATGAATGGAGAAGAGTAGTAACTGCTAACATTTTACACTGAATGGCTGAGTTGTACTGATGTGGGAAACAAAGGTAGAAGGAAACATAGATTAAATGTCCTTATAACCTGCAGCCCATTGACAAATACTTGAGGCAAGCAGAGGAAGCTCCTACCTGTCTTAATGTTAATGCTTTGCTAAAGGGAAAAACAACCTTAGTTTGACAATAAATGGCAAGCCCTTCTGTATCCTGTGAGTCTTCTTTAGCATAAGAAAATCCTTTTGAAACTTCCCCTAACTTTACTTCCCCCAACCCCAAAAGTATATTCCTCATAATACCTGGGCAGCAGGAGGCAGCAGCTCTTTCCACCCACAGGTCCTGTCCACAGGCCTTAATAAAACCACCACACTGCACCGAAAACCTCTCAAGAATTCTTTCTTGGCCGTAGGCTCTAGACCCCAGCAAACCTCACCTATACTTAAAAACTACATCAGTACTAAGAAAGTCTTTTTTTCATTTTGCTTTAATGATTTCTCCTAAATAATACTGTCTCCAGCAATGCTTGTCTAATATATTCATAGTAATTTTTTCTATGACGTTTCTACCCACTCTGTACCCATTTTTTAAAAAATCAGATACTTGAAGTAACAGATTTTACTATCAACCTAGAATTTCTCTAAAAAGCATCCCTTTCTATTTTTATTTTATACATATTTATTTATTTATTTTAGAGAGAGCGTGTTGAGGGGGGACAAAGGGAGAGGTTGGGAGAGACTCTCAAGCAGACTCCTCACTGAGCACAGAGCCCAACTCAGGGCTCTATCCCAGGACCCTGAGATCATGACCTCAGCCCAAAACAAGAGCCAGACACTTATCTGACTGAGCCACCCAGGTGCCCCTAAAAATAGCCTTTAAAAAAAAAAAACACACTAAAATCAAATTTTTGCTATAAGTGACTTTATAAGAAAATGCAAATTAAGTGTTTTTAATTAGGTCACTCCCTATGCAATACTCTAAGCATAAGTCTGTTTTACAATCTCTACAAAATGGTAGAATTATTATAGTTAGGGATCCATCTGCTGTCTCTAAGTTCACAAGAGCATGTTCTCCTTCTAATGTATAGTAGTTATCTTTTCCTGTATTTCAAATTAACCAGACTTAGTAAATTAAAAGAACAAACAGTTTAGCTGGCTCAGTTTCTCATGGGGTTGCAACCAAGCCATCAGGTCTGCAGTCATCACAAGGCTTAATTAGACGGAAGACTTCCAGCTTCACTCATAGGATTATTGGCAGGGCTCTAGGAAAGACCTGTGAAGTGAATGAAAAGGCAAACCACAGCCTGGGAGAAAATATTTTCAAAAGACGTATCGATAAAGGACTGTTATCCAAAATATATGAAGTACTCTTAAAACTCAACAGTAAGAAAACAAACAACTCGATTTAAAAATGGACCAAAGACCTTAACAGATACCTCAACAAAAAGATACATAGCATACGAATAAGTATATGAATAAGCATATGAAAAGATGTTCTGTGTTTATGTCAATGGCGAAATACAAATTAAATCAACACTGGGAAGTTGTTGTTTAGTTGCTCACATACCATTTGCAGCTGAGGTTTTCAGTTCCTTGATGTGTAAGCTTCTCTACAGGGCTCTCTACGTAACTTCCTGATATGGCAGCTAACTTTTCAGAGTCAAGTATTAAGAGAGATCAGGAGAGAGATACAAGATGTAAGTCAGTCTTTTTGTTATTTAATCTTGGAAGGACATCTCATTACTTCTGCCATATTCTATTGATTGCAAGTGAATCAGTGAGACCAACCCACTCACAAGAGGCAGGCATTCAGGAGAGAACGAATACCAGGGGCAGGATCATCGATGGCATCTCAGACGCTGCCTACCACAATATGCCAAAGTCATCTTGGGCTGATAGGAAGTCAGGCCACGCAGAACTGTACTCTTTTCTTGAGAGAATATAACTCCTGGGTTGAGCAACTGGATAGATTGTAATGTCATTTATTAAGCAAGAGAACACTGGTAAAAGACTGGGTTTGAAAAAGAGACCATGAGTTCAGTTATGGATATGGTTAAGTTGGTTAAACATGTGGTGATTCAGACTCCCCGCTGGAGATGCTGAGTCGGCAGTTTATTAGGTGTGATGGATCTCAGAGGGACTCTGGAATGGAGATACTTACTTGAAACCATTTACAGATACGGGCATGGAGAAAATCACAAGGGAGAAAAGATAAAGTAAGATGAGGAAGGGAACACATTTAAAGCCTTGAACAACAAGATTAAAAAGCCGGGTCATGGGCAGTGATACAGCAAAGGACCTTGAGAGGAATTATCTCCAGAGGTAAAAGAGGATGGAGGGAGTCTGGTGATACAGAAGCCCAGGATAGAGTGTTTCAAAAAGGTCAGAGTACTCCACTATCTCAAGCGCTGCTGAGGGAGGTAAATAATAGGAAAACAGAAAAATGCCCCTTGGCTTCATGATGAAGGATTGGGAGAGAAACACAGACGGAAGCGAGGTGAGGAAAGGCAGGTGAGCGATCAGCAATATGGGCAATTTTTTAAGGCTTTATAAAGGAAGGGGAAAAAACGGCAACAATCAAAAGGGAAGTAGAGCCCAAGATGGTGATTTCTTTTTAATACAAAAGTGAAATTCAAGGGTATCTTAGTGGCTCAGTCAGTTAAGCACCTGCCTTCAGCTCAGGTCATGATCCCAGGGTCCTGGAATCCAGCCTGAAGCTAGACTGGATTCTTCCTCTGCCTGCTGTTCCCCCTGCTTATGTTCTCTCCCTCCTTCCCTCTCTCTCTCTCTCTCTCTCTCTCTCTCCCCTTCTTTCTGTCAAATAAATGAGTAAAGTCTTAAAAAAAAAAAAAGGTGAATTACATATGTTTGAATGATGATGGGAAGGGTGCAATAGAAAGAAATGAAAAGAACAAGAAGCAAAAAATGAAACAAAACAAAACAAATAATCTGAGGTTCTAGAAAATGGGTGCGGGTGGTGGGAGCTATAACACAAATGGAGGGGTATGTCCTGAACTGTCATGAGCAGAAACGGAAGCAGGAGAGATGAGGCGTCAGGCTGCAGAAAGGATTGTCGATTTGATGGCAGGAAAGTGAAGTCTTTCTTGGCCTGTTGGTTTTATTTTGCCTTGAAGGTGGAAAGGAGGTGATGCATCTATGTGCTCACATGTGAGTGTGTACGTGGACTGCCAGAGAAGAGAACACACAGGAAAGTAGTTGTTGTTAGGACTTCAGGAAAGCTGGCCCAGGAGGAAATGAATAAAAACTTTCACTAATATAGCCTCATCCTTTGGAGAAAGTTAATCCCAGGCTAGACTGTGAAACTGGAACATAGGCCATTGCACTCTCTAACCCTTTCTCCTTCTTCAGTGCTTTTATGCTGCCCCTGCTCCTTTGATCCTAATGAAAGGAATCTAAAAAAGGAAGCTCACCTATGCAGCAGGGACTTGAGGAATAGTACCTCTGAGGAGGGTTTGCATTTACAAAGATGTCCAATGAGGGTAGACCAGCTGTCTGTCTAATCCAGGATAGGGAACTGCTAATAAAGACACAGAGTATAGAGGGCTGTCTGGGTGGCTCAGTGGGTTAAGCCTTTGCCTTTGGCTCAGGTCATGATCTCAGGGTCCTGGGATTGAGACCCACATCGGCTCTCTGCTCGGCAGGGACCCTGCTTTCTGCAGGGACCTCTCTGCCTGCCTCTCTGCCTACTTGAGATCTCTGTCTGTCAAATAAATAAATAAAAATCTAAAAAAAAAAAAAAAGACATAGCGTTTGGAGTAAACAGCTCTACCACTTGCAGGCTAAGCAACTTACTTGGGGCTCTATTTTCTTAGCTGCAAAATGTGGATAGTAGTTCATTTAAAAGGTTTTATAGAGATATGACAGGATATATATCAAGTTCTGGACTCAGGCACTCTTATTTTTCTTCTTATTTTTTTTTTTAAAGATTTTATTTATTTATTTTTCAGAGAGAGAGAGACAGCAAGAGCACCCGCATGGGGAGTGGCAGGCAGAGGGAGAAGCAGGCTCCCAGCTGAGCAGAGAGCCTGATGAGGGACTAAATCCAGGACCTTGGGATCATGACCTAAGCCGAAGGCAGATTCTTAACTGACTGAGCCACCCAGGCATCCCTTATTTTTCTTCTTATTATTAATGAAGTATAGTTGACAAACAATGTTATATTGGTTTCCGGTATACAACATGGTGATTCAACAATTCTATACATTACTCAGCATTCACCACAATAGGTGTAGACATCATCTGTAACCATATGATCTTATTATAATATTATTAACTATATACAGTACAACTATGAATACAGTATTAACTATAAAAAGTACAACTATGCTGTACTTTTCATCCCTGTGACTTATTTTATAACTGAAAATGTGTTCCTCTTAGTCCCCCTCATCAATTTCATCCATCCCCCTCGGCCTGTCTTCTCTGGTGACCACCAGTTTATTTTCTGTATTTGTGAGTCTGTTTTTTGATTCCACATGTAAGTGAAATCATATGGTTTTTATCTTACACTGTCTACTTACTTCATTTAGAGTTATACCATCTAGGTCCCTCCATGTTGTCATGAAAGGCAAGATCTCATTCTTTGTTATGGCTGCATAATATTCCATTGTGTTTATACACACCACATCCTCTTTATCCATTCATCATCTCTCAAGGGACACTTATTGTGTCCCTTGAGACAAGGGACATTATTTAAGGAAACTCCATACTGTTTTCCATAGTGGCTGCACCAAATTGCATTTCTACCAACGGTGTACAGAGGTTCCCTTTTCTCCACATCCTCACCAACAGTTGTTATTTCTTAACTTTTTGATACTAGCCATTCTGACTGGTGTAAGGTAATATCCCACTGTGGTTTTAATTTGTATTTCCCTGATGATCAGTAATGTTGATTTAGTCACTATTGTTATACTCAAGACAAATAGCACTAGTTACCAATGCTACCAGTACTACGATTATCAATGTGGTTATTAGTATTCATGTTGTATTTATGTTCATCGAAGGAACTTTTTCAGAAATAATCCTACATAAATCATCACCTAGTGGGGGAGGGGTCATTTTCTTCATTCATCAGCCAAATATTTCTGAGTGGCTGGGTACCTCCCCAAACTCACAGTTGACTCAAGAGGGCAAGAATACAAATAGTCACAGTGCAATGTACCAAGCATGACACCAGAGATAAGAACCAAACCAAACCAAACCAAACCAAAAAACCAACATGCTCTGGGAACATAGAGAAGGCAAAGCTAAATGTACCCATGAGACTTGGAGAAGACTTCACAAAAATGGGAAGAATAAGGTCGGTTTTGGAGAATGAGTGTGAGTTTGCTGGATGGAAAGGAGGTAATTCCAGGCATGGGGACAACATGGACAAAGGGTCATCGATCAAGACAAAACATACTTATGAAGCAGTTTTAAATACTGCAGGATTCTGTGACTTCAGTCTAGGAGTAAACACCTCCCAAATACTGTTTCTGATTGAGATATTGGCCATTTAGGCTAAGAAATAGTTCCACAAAAAGAAAAAGTGATTTTAGTAAGAAAAAAACTGACAAATATCTATTAGCTTGAAACAAAGTACAAAGATACAGAAAAGCACATGCAAGTTGTTTTAACTTAATGAGTTACTGACAAGCAATCAAATTCCCTTCATACAGATGCTGTTACTGTAGCTGAGTTATGAGACTAACACCTCGGTCTCCATGGAGATTGGAGAGTCAGCTCTGGCAAGAGCTGTTAGTTGTCCCAGTATTTCCTCTTCTCCTACAGCAATAAAACCCCTAATTTTGAGATGGATATATCATCACCTGAAGACAGATTTTATTTCCCAGTCTTCTCTGTTACTAGTCATGATAGAATAAGTTCTGGCTAGTAACAAGTGAAAGGAAGGGATGTGGCAATTTCTGGCATTTTTTTTTAAGGTTTTATTTATTTATCTGACAGAGAGAGAGATCACAAGTAGGCAGAGAGGCAGGCAGGGAGAAGGGGAAAGCAAGCTCCCTGTTGAGCAGAGATCCTGATGCGGGGCTCGAGCCCAGGACCCTAAGATCATGACCTGAGCCAAAGGCAGAGGCTTTGAGCCACTGAGCCACCCAGGCACCCGTCTGGCATACATTCTTAAAGCTAATGTGTATCTCCTTTTTCCTCTTGTTTTGGTTCTTGCAATGCCTATGTGATGATTAGAACTCTACCTTGAATTCTAAGGACCATGATGGTTCACTTTACAGATGGTGGGAAAAAAAGCTGGAAGCATCCAGAAGACTGCAAAGTGTGTGTTCAACTCTTAATTGCCTAAGTACACAAAATTATGTTATTTTGTATTATTTTTTAACTGACTGAAAAATAAGTGTAAACAAACCTTTATTAGAATTAATATATCAACTAGGAAATGAAACTCTACTGCTTTTATAAAGTTCCAGATTGGTTATACATTTCTGTGTTCTTATTTCCATCAAAAGTTTCCCTTCTGGGGTGCGGGGTCCTGGGATAGAGTCCCGCATCTGAGTCCCTGCTCAGTGGGGAGTCTGCTTGAGATTCTCCCTCTTCCTCTGCCCCTTTCCTGCTTGTGCTCATCATGCTCTAGTTCTCCCTCACTCTCTCTCAAGTAAATAAACAAAATCTTTTTTTAAAAGCTATCTTTTTTAGATGGTAGATATTTTTTTCTTCTAAAGAACATTGTGATAATTATTTGATAAAAGCAAATAAATAGAAAGAGAACTCATTAGAGTTCTACACAAAAGAGTAAAATGTGAGTTTCTTACCCTGAACCTCCCTCAACGTGCAATTTACTGCCTGGCTCCCTTCTCTGAATTTTCCAGCCTCTGAATTAAGTTCTTCCCAGGGACTCCCTCATTCAATTCTCCCAATAGCCCTTTGAAAGAGGTACTATTTTCAGCCCCATTCTACAGCTCAGGGAGGGGAAGTAATTGACTAATGCCTCCCACCTAGAACTTGAAGGACTCAGGCTTTTATCCCAGGCAGTCTGACTCCATAGTTTAACTATTCAACACCATCTCACCAAATTCTGTGGTTGGGGCTTGTTCACAGCAGAAAAAAAATGAAATAGAAACAAACAAGTAAAGGACTTGGCAAGAGACATGCTTGTTGATCTATTCCTTAGTTCTTAGATTTTCTTCCTTGTTCCTGAGATATTTCTACACTGGATTCCTATTTTGCCTTTCATGACTGAATTTTCTGTTCCTCAGCCCAAAGTGTTTTCTGTAACCCTGCTCTGCATAGCCAGGTACTTGGGACCTGAACATAATTTGGACCATTGTTGTCCATGATTATCTTCTTTCCATTCTCCTTGTGTTACTCCATTTTCAGTTCTGACTTCAGATTTGTGTTTTTGTCTCTCTCTCTCTCTCTCTCAGGAAAGGCTAAACTCTGTCTTGGAACTTTTCTTCCAATTCCCATGCTTAGCTGGGGTTTTGGATCTGATTCGACCTTATTTCTAAACTTAAACTCTCGACACTTAGAAAGGAGAACACCAGATTTGGTGGACAGTTTGATTCTACAACAGAGATATGATTAACTTTAGGATTGTTGGATACCATGTAGACATCCTTTGGCTGGATCATTTCCTCCTATATTCACCAAACATTCATTAAGCACAAGTATCTTGCTGTGCACTGAGATAAAACCATAAATGAGTTGGTTCCTGTGCTTATAGAATAGTTACACTAGTAAGCAAGAGTAAGCAGCAGTTACAATAGCAAGTGATAGTTTTAACCGTAAACAAGTTACAAAACTCCCATGCTAAGGATAGAACCAGGAAGTCCTCAACTGCCTGTGGTCAGTGAAGCTTGTGCTGAGTTTTGAAAGCTGTATTGTTCACCAGGTTAGCAGGGGAAGGTGGGGTATTATAAACAAGGGAGCAGAATTTACAGAAGCACAGAAGCAGAACCGAAAATGTAGGAGAGGACAAAGGGAATAGTTGAAGATGGTATGGAAGAGAGGTTTAGAGTTACATCAGGAAATGCCTCATATGCCATGCAGATGGGTTTGGGCTTTGAAGGGATTTGGGCTATCCAATGAAGTGATGAGATTTGCCAGGTTTACCCACTCCTTCAGGATTCTGCACATCAATGTGCCACCAGGCTAGTGAACACAGAGAAGTGATTAATGAGCTCTGTGACCACCCAGAAAACATTCCTGGCAGCCTCAAGCCCCAAGATACATCGAGGAATCTGCTTCCCTGGCAACATTTAAGTCAGAAATAAGTCTATTTCTTTTTAGAGTTTTTCTTCTGCTTTAGCATTTCATTTTATCTGCCTTTATCTTATCATAGTTTCTGGTTGCTCCTTATTTCTAGAGATTATTTTCAGGAATTAACATGCAGATTAATGGATATAGAGAAGGCTTGTGTTTCCTAAGTGTTTCTGTGAGCTCAGGTTGAGCATGCCAATGCAAACATAATTTGGTAGGACACACCACCTCTTATTAGCAAGAAGTGTAATAACTTATTGTTCCCCTGTGAAATAACAATACTTTATTAAAATGGGAGATGGCAATATATACATGAGAAAGCCATGTTAACAGGCCTGAAAATTCCTTTAGCCTAGTCCTCAATCTGATGACATTTGTAGAGAGCTCCTCCTGGGTTACCCTCCCTAACTCCAAACTCCTCCATCCTTGAGGCTGAGGATAAAGCCAGTTATACTTAATAAACCCAACAGCTCTACCTCCATGAGTCTTTAACTTTGAGTGCCATTTTGCAACTTCTATTAAAATATGTAGCAGGTTAGCACCAGGAATTTATCGGGACAATATTATTTATTAATATGAGTCCTTTGGAGCAAATAGGAAGCATCCAAGTCTAATTCTTGGAAGATGGAGAAATGGTGTGGTCCTGAAAACATGATAACTATATAATATTCTGCACATTTGGAGCTTTCTAATGTAACCTCAGGGATCTGCTTCATATTTCTATCTTTTTTTTTTAACATGAGAACAGCATTTACAGCCCATTTTACAGTGATTGAAATTCCCAATACCTCAACTCAAGCCAAAGAAATGAAAAAGAGTACAAGCAAAAAAGTAATGTTCTAGGAACAGGATACATATTTTTGCTCTGTATAACAATACCAAGTATTGAGTATCAAGACAAGGATTATCTCCCTGGATTTTTTTTTTTAAATAAATGCAGGAGTGGTTACAAGAAGAAATGAAATGTTGAATAGCAGAAGCAGCAGGGAGGATTTCATATTGGATCGTAACTAGCTGAGACAGTTTGGATGTCTTCTTGCAGACCAGTAATTAGAAATTAAATAAATATTCCCTGTATAAAGGAGAGGCACCTGCTTGCAGCTTTGTGTTCTATTATTCCTGCCTTTCTCCTTTGATGCCTGATTTCCATGTGCTTAGAATAATTCATGAGAATTACTTTAAATTTTCAGGAAAAAGTAATGGGTAAGAGCTTGCTGCCTAGAGAAATATTACATAGCTGATTTCTGACAATACAAAGAAACTTGGAAATCTTTCTGCCTGAACTATTTGCAAAAAAACTGGTGTCCTAAAAAGAGCAATGATTTGAAAGTCAAGAGTCCTGGCCACAAGACCCCACTTCCACTGCTAACTCACTGTGTATCATTGGACAAATTCATTCCCCTCTCTGAAACTCATTCAAGTGATCTAAACAATGACAGAAGGCCTTTGATAATCAGTAAGGGCCCTACTGGCTTTAATGCTCTGTGATAATGCAATACATTCTAGATTAAACACAAATTAACCAAGAAAAAGAAAGGCCAGAAAGGAAGGAGACCATCATTACTGTCTTTGGGGTATGTGGAATCACCCAAGAAAAGCTGGAGTGGCTTTTTCCCCATACCCTAGACTGGAATAAGCAACCATGCATTTAAAAATGAAACTTTGGACTATAGTGAAGCTAGTATGTCAGACTAGAGAAGGAACCAAGCCACAGCCACGGGGATGGTAGAAGTCCCAGTGCACGCTGGATCCTATGGTCCTTGTGTATCTGGCCCCCAGAGAAGGAGAGTATGACTCACAAGGCCAACACTTTCTTTTATCCACGGACCTCAGTTCTTACTAATATTCCAGGCCAATGGGAGACCGCTCTCTCTGCCTTGGAGAGCCAAGCCAACTTCTGGGCTGGGAAGGAGTAGGTATCTAAAATGAACATTTGGGTAATGAAAGGAAAATACATCCTCTAAGAGCCTGGAACATGGGCCTCCAAAGAGGTCCAAGGATAGGATACAGGTGGTTCTAAACAAATTTTCTTTCATTTAGTTTTTATTGCATTGAAAATTATCCTTTAGGCAAACTGTTGTCAAATTATTGAGGTCCAATGATTAAAGTATATATTTAGGCAACTGTACAGTAGCTTGAAACACTACTAGAGACAGTTAAATGATATGTGCTTGTCATTGTTGCCATGTTATGATGCCCAGAGTAATTTTTCTTTGATAAACATTAGGGAAAAATGTATCCTACCATTATAACTATAAATATCTCAGTACAGACCTCTCATATAAGGTACAGCTCAAGTTAGAAAATGTCGAAGGAAAAAAATGGTACAATGAAACTTACAGATACTTTGGTTTTACTTTGATTGCCAAAAATTATGGGATAGAAACAGTGCTTCTTGAGTAGTTGTGCTCTTGCCAAAAGAAGCATAAAGTCAACTAAGCATGTTTCTAATGTATGTTAAACAATGTGGGGTTCAGGAGGAAGAAAGCTCAATTTGAAAATTTGGAACTTTACACTTTTTCATTTATAACCATCAGAACCTTAACTCAAACTAGTTCAAGCACAAAAAAATGTATTACCTTTATATTAGGTTATTTCATTATACTGCAGTCAAGAACTACTAAGACCCCAGAAAACAACTAGAACAAGAGATATTAAATATCTGAATACTTTTCTTTTTATTGTATTCATTTCTGTCCATTTGCTTTATTCTATGCTCTCTGAAGATCAGCTTTAACCGTTTTTCTGGTCTAGGATTTACATGATAGGAAAATACAGCTCCCAACATACCCATATTTTTCATAAAATGAATAAGTTCATCAATCCAGAAAGGATCTGTTGTTTTTTTGTTTTGTTTTGGTTTTGGTTTTGTACTGTTCTAGTCTGAAAATTCCCAGGCAGGGATCCAGCTGACCTAGATTGGGGCAGGTATATATCCATAAACTGATCAGTCATGGCCAAGATTAGTATAGTAACACAGCTGTTCCTGCTGTCACCAGTGGATGAAAGGTGTCATGTAAGTTCTTAGAAAGGAATTGGTATGCTTGCTATTAATGCGTAGAAATGTACTGTACACACTTTGCCCCCCAGTGCATATGTATAGTGTTCTTCTCTACACACAACTACAAGTGGGCCCTGCCTAAAGTACTCCAACTTTCCGGGGTGAACTCTATTTTTGGCCCCAAATCCTACTTGCCCTGCATTCTGATAGAATGACCTATGCATTAAGTTTCTGTGGCCAGGCTTTATGAGCGCAGCCTAGTACTATTTTATTCAGTCTCAATCATTTATTTATGTAGTCCTTTTTAACATGTAATATGTCCAAGAAAATCAACATAATTATAATAGAACTTGTATGTGGTTAAAAAAATGAAAAAATGGGGCGCCTGGGTGGCTCAGTTGGTTAAGCAGCTGCCTTCGGCTCAGGTCATGATCCCAGCGTCCTGGGATCGAGTCCCACATCGGGCTCCTTGCTCGGCAGGGAGCCTGCTTCTCCCTCTGCCTCTGCCTGCCATTCTGTCTGCCTGTGCTTGCTCTCTCCCCGCCCTCCCTCTCTCTGATAAATAAATAAAATCTTTTAAAAAAAATGAAAAAATTGCAGTGTCTATTCTCATCATATCCTGATGGAGAGGGATAGGAGGTAAATTATAAGATGAGCAAATATCTTGGATGTGCATTTTTTAACTGTCTTCTTTGGAAATGAAGTGGTTCCTTGATTATTCCGTCCACTGATTGGGAGGGCTTCCTATGACAAGTGTTCTTCAGGAGCGACTTTTTTTTTTTAATTTTATTTATTTATTTGACAGAGATCACAAATAGGCAGAGCAGCAGGCAGAGAGAGAGGGGGAAGCAGGCTCCCCGCTGAGCAGAGAGCCCAATGCGGGGCTTGATCCCAGGACCCTGGGATCATGACCTGAGCTGAAGGCAGAGGCTTTAACCCACTGAGCCACCCAGGCACCCCAGGAGTGACATTTGAGGTTGGAATTTAGGAGAATCCCTTCTAAATCACCTTTGTAATTCATATTTTTATCAGTGCCTGTACCTGGGGCTTGCTTTTCTGTGAATACAACTTCTATAAAATGTTGTTCAACCCTGTCAGTTTCGTTGGAGAGAATTCTATTTTTAAATAACCAATGAAAGGAATGTGTTGAGTTGAACCTGTAGCCAGAACTGGGTCTTCTTTTCTGATTCCACTTGAAAGCACCAGTGTTTAGGATTCAACCCCTCCCTTTCTTTTTCAGTCGAACAATCTTTCTCATGAATGAAAAACAATGGGTTGGGACAGGGAAGTTTGTGCCTTTAGTCTGTAATGAGCCCTCGACCCCCAGCTATATTCCAGCTCTAGAAAAATATACTTTACGAAGAGAGGGTCATCAGTGTGTCCACCCTTTAGGAGGGGAGGCACCTTAAGTTCTTTGGGACTTCCCAGATATTTCTCTTGAATTTTCTAGAATGGAATTTCTTGATTTTAATTTCAGAATACAATGGAGCAGAGGATTTGATTTTTGCAGCTCAGCAAGGTAAGATATTCACTGATCCCCAACTGGTCAAAGGCAGAGGTTATAAATATCTACTACTGTCCTTGAGCAGCTTTCCTTTGAGCCACCTCAAACTGAACGTTATTCCTTTTGTGAAAAACCTCTAATGAAGGCTAAAAGAAGTAGCCAACATATTGAAATATTCTGATATTTGTCACCAACCCCCCTAAAAATCCTGGATATGAAATAGAAAAGAAGATGGCTAACCAAATACTATGCTACTACCAGGAGAGCAAGTCTTCTCCTGGTCTTAGGTAAGGGGTTATCACCCTCCACCCTACCTTTATTCAGCCAAAATGCAATGTCGTTCTTAAAATTCTTTCTCAGAAAAACAAGTCGTGTACATTCATACAATGGAGTACTATTCAGCAATAAAAAGGAAACGCCTTGACTCAGTGATGCAAGATACTGGTGTCAAAAACATGCTGAATGGACAATGCAAGACATGACAACACATACTGTATGACTTCATTTATATTAATGAGAAGACCAGGCAAACATTATCTATGGTAATAGAAGTCAGAGATGATTGTCTCTGAGTGGGAAATGAACAACTTCCTAAAAAGGGACACAAGCAAACATCCAACAAAATACCTTTGTTGGAGAAGGTCATCAGGAGGATATTCCTGCTCATTGACTCTATGGGCCAGACCCATGGGAAACTCCTCATGCTCTCTCCTGACCCTTGGACTGTAGGTTCTGCCCACTGCTCCCAGATTATGAATTATTCCGAGGACATAGCCCTAAGAGAGTGATGTGTTGTTGAGATCACCTCCATGGTATTTGTTAAATACCCTTATGTTAATACATACATAATACATACATAATACAGTTAAAACCTTTATGTAAACTTTTACAATTCTGGAGGGTTGGTAAAGAATCTACTCATCTTGTGACCACCCAAGACAAGCCTCGTATGTAAGTTCCCTTGCTTATTAATCCTGCCACCAACCCGTCTGACATGACCTGCCTTTTCCTTTGGTCTCTCCTTGCCCTCTGGGTACAGAGGCCAGTTTACCAGTTTACTCGGGAAATCCCAAGGGTGCAAACCAGCAATTCTGTTTTGGGTAGTTGATACACCCAGACTTACAAATCTAAAAATGTATCATGCTGAACTTTTAAGATCTGTGCATCTTATTAGACAGAAGTTACACTTCAACTTAAGAAAAAATATCATTAATTTTAGTAGAGGTAACAAATCTTACTCAAATTAACTACAGCAAAAAAATCTGTGATTTGGGATTTGTGAGAATTTCGGGGAGGACAAGAGGAATGTGTATAAGGTTAAGGCATGAACTGGAATCAGGGATTTAAGTGCTCTCAGGACTTAACCTCCCACTAAACCTAATATTAGCACATCTGCTTCATTTTCCTTCTGCACCTTCTTCTACTTCTCAGGTTCAACTGGCAGAAAACACAGAAGACTGAAGTCCTTCATTTGTTCAGTGAATATTTACTGATCTTCATTATTGATTGTCACAGTGTGCCAGGTGCGCTGATAGGCCTTGGGGCCATAGTAGGGAACTGGCCACACAAATCAACTAGAGGAGTGCTTTCTAATTGAGGGGAAAGGAGATAAGAAGTAAAAATCAAAACAAAAAACCCACCATAATATTATAATATCAGGTGTAGTAAAGATACTAGAGAAAAGGAAAACCATAATGCAAGTCCAATAATGCATGCCATATTTCAGAGATAGAAGGAATAGGGGGCCTGGACAAGGAGTAGAATGATTAAAAATATAGTCAAGAAGGTAGGCAGCAGCTGTCCTGGAGAGACATAAAGACACGGGTGAAGAATGGGTTGTATTTTAAGAGCAATGGCAAATTGTTGTGTGATTTTTATCATTGGAGAAATAGGTTGTGATTTATATTTTAAACCAAAGATAATAGACTCTGATTAGGTAATTCTAGCATCCCTTTCTTAAGTTTATACTTTGCTATAGGAAAGATTTCTTTGTCCAGTCTGGATCAGGTGCCCATCCCTTAGTTCAATGGTGTAGCCATTGAATAGGATCGTTTTACAAAATCATGGTAGGTGTTGTTCAAATATAGGTTTACAGGAAAGAAAAATTTTGAGAAAGGTGTGGTAGACAGACAAACCTATAAATGCTCACTCCAAGTCCCAATGCAAAAACTACAGTTCTCTGTGAGTTTTTTTTATTTAATTATATTGCCAAGTAGAGATGTGACATAAATTGGAAAGGCTTCAAGGAATCCATGCTTTAGAAATACGAGAAGTGGTTTGTGCCTTGGTTTGTGGTTTGTGCCTCTGTCTACATCATCCCCTCCAGAAATGCAGATATTTCACTTAATATTTTGAAGGAGGTCTTAGAGGAATTGGCAGATGTGCCACTTTCCTTCAGCATAAACTGAGTGGAATGACTGATGTCAGCAAGTACAGATAATTCCTCACTTTCATCCTTCCCAGTTTACTAGAGGGAATGGGATCAGGTCTATACTGTTTCCTGCTGCATCCACAATGAATAGCACATAGTAGGTATGTGACATATTTTTTTGATATGTAAACTGTGATACCAGCAAAAATGCATTGTTTTTTTTATAGTCTGTTCTGGAAACTTCAAGGAAATTGATGACTGAATTGTTAAAGAGAAAAATACAGTGCCTTTGACTGAAAGAAAAATGTTGGGACATTATGGTTAAGTAGAGCATTTGAAATGTTTGGGCAGAACATCTGGGCTTTTTCGTTGTCTGAAGATAGAAGCTCTGCACATCATCATAGTGCATAGCAGTAATTATCTTAACAATTCCCTGCCATATCCCAAAGTCTATTAGAAGTTATGATATGTACTTGGTACTTAATACATATTTGCTAAATTATTTATTATGAATATATCAGAATGTATTGGCATCAAAGGTTTTTTTTTTTAATTATCTTGAAATAAACCTTGTCTAAAGTTATAACGTTGTGGCCTTCATGAAAAATAGAATTTCTTAAGTGGCTTCCAAGAAATTGAAATAATATAAATTTCTTTTTCATCATGTGAAAAAAAATCCATGATTTTCCAGAAGACAAATCTCAAATGCCTTCACTGACCCTGAGGAAGAAGTTATAATCTTAACAAGGATTAAAGAAAGCCTGTTCTAAGCAGTTTGACAAGGAGCGACTCATTACTGACCTGGATTATTTGGTGGATAATTTTACCCATGCTAATCTGGTAATATTCTATATCAATGCCTTGCAGTAACTCACATGCTTTTACTGAAGTCCTGTAATCTCTTCTGAACAAGAGGTTTCAGTAGAAAATGTAGAGGCAGGGTGCTCTGAGCTATCTAATATCAAAGTAAATCCTTATATAAAGTGTAGGTTCTACAGCAACAACATAAACTGTGGCAAAAATTTCTGTGTCTGAGTCTTACACATTTCAGAAGGGGGCTGTCAATTGCTTTCAAAGGATTCTCAATGAGCCTCTGATGCCAAAATGTTAAGAATCACTGTTACCCCAACATTCAATTTATAGATTAACTGTTCTGTGAGAATCTTTTTTTTTTTTTTTAAGATTTTATTTATTTATTTCACAGACAGGGATCGCAAGTAGGCAGAGAAGCAGGCAAAGAGAGAGGAGGAAGCAGGCTCCCTGTGGAGCAGAGAGCCCGATGCGGGACTCGATCCCAGGACCCTGGGATCACAACCTGAGCCGAAGGCAGAGGCTTTCACCCACTGAGCCACCCAGGCGCCCTGTGAGAATCTTTTAAATGAGGGTGTGAGAGGAAGAGAAGTATGCTTGGGGCTAGGTGCGCTGCCAGCTCTCCACATGCACTACCACAGACATTCTCTCTCTCCTCTCTCCATCTCTTTGTATGTATCCAATGCTGTCAAGGTTCAGTAGTGAGCCCGGGGCTAAAGCTTCCGTCAGTTCCATGCAGCTGATCCAGCCCACATCCCATACTCCAGGTCACTATGCATCCATCCCCATCACCCCCGCACCAGATATCACACAACAAGAGACAGGCCCTATGACCTGAAGCCCAAGAAAAATTATTCAAATTAGTCCACAGAGAGCCTATGAAACCTATCCCACCTGTCTTTCCATACAAAAGCTGCTCTTTCCCCTGCCCCTCCTGGGGGAACAAACCTGTGCTCTCTTGTGGGGTTGTAAGTAACTTGGAGTTCTGCCTTTCACCAGCTATCTGCCTGTCATCGGTTTGCATCCCACCAAGAGGGTCTGGAAATCTTATAGACATTTCACAACCCTGTGAAATGAACATTGTGGATTCTGCTTTGCAGAGGAGGAAACTGAGCCTCAGAGAATTTACTAAGGTAGCTTCAATGTAACAATCTGGTAATCGTTGAGCGGGCATCCCATCAACATCTGATGAAGACACTACTACACCTGGTCCTGAGAATAAGCTTCAAATGTAAAATCAAATAACCTCCAAAAATTATATAGATTTCAATGATTGTCCTAGAGTCCTTTGACCTTCAACCATAAATGAAAGAGATGACCTAATATTTTGTTAGGAAAAGTAACTGAAGAAACTGTATGATTATGCGTTATAAGTCTTCATTAACAGGGTTCCTGGGTGGCTCAGTAGCTTAAGCATCTGCCTTCAACTCAGGTCATGATCTGAGGGTTCTGGTATTGAGCCCCGAGTTGGGCTCTCTGCTCGGCGGGGAGCCTGCTTCCCCCTCTCCCTCTGCCTGCCCCTCCACCTGCTTGTGCTCTCCCTCTCTCTGTCAAATAAATAAATAAAATCTTTTTAAAAAAATCTTCATTAACAATGAAATAAGCTTACCTATATCACTGTAATATTTGTCCTTAATTAACATTTCATTTTTTCCCTTTATAAAATAAAAAAAAGGAAAAATAAAAGATATTAAAAGATTTCGCTAACAGAATATCATAGCCATGCAGAGATGTATGTGTTCGAGCCAGCACTTACAGGCTTGCAACCTGTTGTTAAAATTTTAGGAAATTTGCAATGCAGATGTTAGACAATTGGAAACTTGGTATGATTTGGAAGCATTTTAAAGGGTCACTTGTGGGATTACAGAACAATTCACATCTGAACTGTTTTCCAAATTCCATCATCCCAATTAGAAAATCTTAACTCCTCTTTCCCATCAACTTAATTGCCTAGTCACTGAACACCTTAACTTTTTTTTCTGGATTTCTATATTTTGTATTCTGTATTAATACTCATAATTTCCCATTAATTTTATATTTTTGAAATGCTTGGTTAAAACCGTACATGAAAAAAATTTTAGGACAACATATCCACATAGTGTTAACCACTATCTGAATAATAAAAAATGGAATTCCACTATGAATCACAAAGGAGAAAGTAGGATTAATCACTAATTTAACATCAACAAGTTACTACATAAAGTGATAATAAGGAAACATATGTGCCTTAAGGACAGAGAACAATGAGTATGTACAATTGAGACTCTGGGATACCACCTAATCTTTTGTGCCTTAGTGCCATTACCTGTAAGATGGAAAGTTTCACTTTTTTGTATTGACAGAAAAAAAGCCACATTATGAAAGAGAAGTGCTTCAAAAGAAAACACATTGCCCCACAGCAGAGACTGACTTAAAGGTACATTAATTTATTTCTGTGATTATAGCTCACATTTTAAGGGTTTCTTAAAAAAGATTTATTGATTTATTTTAGAAAGAGAGAGGGTGTGTGTGCAGAGGACTAGAATCTTCTAGAAGACTCCCTGCTGAATGTGGAGCCTGACATTGGCTCCATCTCAGGACTCCTAAGATCATGACCTGAGCCGAAACCAAAATTTGGGTGCTTAACCAACTGAGTCACACAGGCACCCCTAAGTTTTAATTCATTTCTCATATTATGCCCAAATTTCTCACAATAGCAGAATAGATTGTAAACTTTCTAAGATCAGGCATGGAGCTTCCCAAGCACCTAATTCAGTCTATGGCACATAGTAGCCACTCGATAGATATTTCTACAGTAAAGAGATGAATGCATTCTTAACAACCCAAAATGGATTGATAGAAATATAGAAGTGGGTACGTAAAAAAGAGTATTATGGTTTGTGTGAAAAAAATTAATGATGTCCTTCGTGACACTGAGGATGTACCATCTACTTCCTTTCAAAGAGAGAAGGGATAAGGTTTGACCTGAACAAGAGAAAGGCATGAACCTAGGACATTCCTGGTCAATAAGGCCAGTTGGCATTGGTCAATTCTCCATCGAGGCAGCCATATCTAGTGGATAGAGAAATGAGAACTTTACTTGTGGTGATCCAGTATTTCCAGAATTCATTGCCACAGTTGTTTGTTTGTTTGTTGTTGTCATTTTTGTTTTGTTTTTTCCCACTTCACATTTCTGACTCTTCTGCCACATTCTGCCACCAACAACTACCACGTCTAGACTCTGAAAGGTCATAATGGAAAAATCTTTATTATATGATCTGCCTTCTCCGTCTGTATCTTTGCCCCTCACAAATAACTCTAATGAAAATAATTTTTCCATTTCAACTTATGAGATATGGTTTCTCTCTAAAGCCAGACTGCTCTTGTGTCCTTACCTAAGGTGTTTTCTTAGCAAGAGAAGTCTGTACCTGGATGTTAATGACTAAATCACCTTCTTATAAAGTTATGTCCATCTGTCACATAAGAAGGATAATACCCTTTAGAGAGTGCTAAAGAAAACTCGGGGAAGGATAGGGGGAAGTGAGCAGCTATTAGAAAAGGTAAAATGCTGCCAGTGAGTATAACCGATAAAAGCAATTAATTAAGCATTAAGTGTAGAGTGGGGGAATGTATGGCATGGTATAAATTATAGCCAGACTTCACGCTTCTCTTGTTCCTGGACATTGACATACAAAACCCGTGGCCTTCCAAATCAATAAATTCAGCCCTGTTTATGATAGCTTGTTTCCTTGTGAATGTAGCAGGTGTCTCTCCGAGTGACTCAATTGCATGAATATTATTAAAGTTATGTCACAAAGCGCTGATGTGAACTGAAGTCATTAGAGGGGGGACGAGGTACACAGGTGTGGAGGAATAGGATGTGGCAATTAGGAATGATGAAAAGAGGTTATATATTTAAAGCTATTCTCTCTTTCTTTGCTAAATCATCTTAAAGTTTATCAACAAAAACCCTCTCTCTGTCTGCTCTTTCACACAGCAATTATAGCAATTTCTTAATCTCAGGAGGATGCTAGTATCTTCTGAGGCAATAAAACCTGTTCTAGAATGATGTTACAGGCTTGAAAAATACTTTTTTGAGGCCTTCCTAACAATGCCATTTCAAGAAGTTTGCACTTTAGAGATGATATCATATCGCACATATTTGACATATTTAAGGAGAACAGGGATTTAAAGCACAATTTATTTCTAGTAAAGACAAAATGGAAAGTATGTTCCACACTGATTGAAAGGCAGCCACGAAAATAGGTTTGCATCAGGCCTTTTTGTTGTTAGTAGAAGCCATAAAGCTCTGAAAAAAAAAAAAAAAAAGATATATGATCTTAAATCTGAGTAGGACCAAATAAACTGATGGCTTTTTCTGAGCAAGAGGTGGGTTGATGGCCTAGAAATCTGTGTTGTGTGACGTCGGTGAGATAGATCATACCAATTTAATTGGTAAAAAGATTGAAATGGTTGTACAATATTATTCCTCGGGGGCTATTTTATTGCCAAGATATTACAGATTTACGCTCAGAGAGGTAAAAGTTCTTGAAAAAGGCAATCTCTATCCTGAACACAAAGTCTGAAAAGAGTTAAGAAATAATGAATTCATGTAAACTTACGGTTGACAGTTTCAACAAATGCATCTCTAACTACTAATTGGATACGAATTCTGTAAACCTCTCTCATGGTGGATCCCAGTTCAGTAAGTTACTGAAATGAAAGATTCTATAAAAACAGAACAGAAAAGAGAACTTAAAGGAATTGCATTCCCGCAGGTCGTTGGATGAGTCTCTGAAGGTAAGCTGGGTCCACTTGGCTTACAAAAGATCAGCAGAAGGGATATGAAAGATTAATGACATTATAATTCAACATTATAGGTTTTGCCAACCATGTTTCATTCATTATCCACTAAATTAACAATGCAAGATGATGCCAACAAGCAACAATACAATGCAAAGGAGATGAAAACCTGAGCAGGGGTACTCATTCACTAATCACTCTAAAAAAGAAACCCGTTCCTGCACAGCTCAACACAAACCACGTTGTTGCACTGAGATTCTTTGTCAAAGAACCCGACAATGAGTGAAGACATCAAACATTTTTATGAAGTACTATTTCCCACAGAAATTGCAGAGATGCATACTTGAATCCTGTACAGAACAGCTACGGGACCCTGGTCCCTGGTCCCCGTGGAATTGTTCCCTCTTTACCAGCACCAGTCAGTGCCAAATGCTTTATTCCATCTCACCCCCCAAAGCAGCTCCCTGAGGCATGAATCATTGCCCTGTGTGAAAGATGAGGTCATGAAGTCTTAAGAGAAGCCAAATG
This sequence comes from Mustela nigripes, assembly GCF_022355385.1. Taxonomy (NCBI): domain Eukaryota; kingdom Metazoa; phylum Chordata; class Mammalia; order Carnivora; family Mustelidae; genus Mustela; species Mustela nigripes. The sequence continues at coordinate 94,022,869 of NC_081562.1, forward strand.
GCTTACCCAAGTTCTGGGGCCATCAGGTGGGGAACTAGAACCCAATTCCTCTCAAGTCCTAGAGGAGGCACTCTCAAGGAGCACGTCTCAAATAACCCCTTGTGAAGGACTTTTCAGAATTCCAATCTGTTAGTTTTGTGATGACGCATTTGTTTAAGAAAAAATTACTAGGAAAATGAAATGTTTTAAAAACCAAGAGGATGTAGCATACAGACTCAACTATTTTAGGATTTGGTTCAAAAGGTATAAAGTTACTCTGTCAAATTGCCCCCTTCAATTACCAATTACCATCACAGACGGGTAGCAAAGAGTTCCTGGGCCAACATTGGCCCTTAGTCCACACTTTGGATAGCACTGTGCTCAAGTCCTGGTTCAATGAGTATATAGTTAATGGTCTCCAAACTATAAGCAATATCTGTAAAACTCCTACAGCTTACCAGCTTCAAAATGAACAGAATAATGGATGGAGACTGCTCAAAGTCAGTCACTTCGTCTTTGCCTGAACCCTCCTCCCAGGAACCTCTCCAGGAGATTTCAGCATTTGGGGTGCTACTTGGTGTCCACGTAGGCTCTGAGTCCACACTTGTTCTGGTGACAGCTGGGCTGCATATGTGAGTATGGCTACTGTTCCTCTTGTGCTGGAGGGAAATGGAGCCTGATAGAAGCAGTGAATGAAGAAGGCTGTCGGGCTTGCCCTGACCTCCATGGATCTTGCCTCCCTGCACTCTCTCCAGGGAAGACCTAGAATTCGTGCACCACACGGCACACCCCATCTCTAAAGCTGCACTTGCTGGCACAGCAAGTCTTTACTTAGTTTATATGTGAGAGATCAATATAAACAGCAATTTGTTCTGGAGATATTTTTTTATCTTTATGTAACATTTGAACAATATATGCCTTATCTGTATCAAAGCATGATGTTCTTATTAGTTTTATTTGGGTTCACTTGGGAGAATTGAGGGAAATGACAAGTCAGAGCACTAAGTGTCTTCTATCTCTTCTTCAGCGTTTTTTTTTTTTTTTAAAGATCTTTTTTATTTGACAGAGAGAGATCAGAAGTAGGCAGAGCAGCAGGCAGAGAGAGGGGGGGAAGCAGGCTCCCAGCTGAGCAGAGAGCCCGATGCAGGTCTCGATCCCAGGACTCTGAGACCTGCCGAAGGTAGAGGCTTAACCCACTGAGCCACCCAGGTGCCCCTCTTCTTCAGCTTCTGAAGAAACCTGTCCTTCGGGGCACCTGGGGGGCTCAGTGGGTTAAAGCCTCTGCCTTCAGCTCAGGTCATGATCCCAGGGTCCTGGGATCAAGCCCCATATCAGGCTCTCTCCTCAGCAGGGAGCCTGCTTCCTCCTCTCTCTGCCTGCCTCTCTGCCTCCCTGTGATCTCTGTCTGTCAAATCAATAAATGAAATCTTTATCTTGCATATCTAAAACTATCTCTATTCTGCTTATCATCTTGAGTGATTCTTTTACTAGAAATATAATTTTGGATTAAAAAAAGAATTCCCTTAGAAATTCCCAAGCATTGTTTTAATGCCTTCTAAAAGCTGTTGTTCCTGATGTAAGGTCTGATAATGGTCTGTTTCTCATCCCATGGTATATAATATGCTTTTTTAAAAATTCTGGAATCTTTTAATGTTTTGGTGTTTTGAAATTTTGTATGAAATGCAATATTATAAAATGCCTCCCAAGATTTTCCACTTTCCTTGTCTAGATACCATACAGAATCCTGGTGTCTGTGACTGTGATGAGTTTTACTCCCATTAACCGGGTTCCATTTATGGCACAGTTGACCTTAAGATAGGGAGACTACTGGGGTGCCTGGGTGGCTCAGTGGGTTAAGCCTCTGCCTTCAGCTCAGGTCATGATCTCAGGGTCCTGGGATCGAGCCCCTCTCTCTCTCTGTCTGCCTCTCTGCCTACTTGTGATCTCTGTCAAGTAAATAAATAAAATATTTTTTTTAAAAAAAAGATAGGGAGACTACTGGGGACTTGAATTAATTACATGAGCTCTTTAGAAACAAAGAGCATTTTTGCTGGTCACAGACAAGGAAGCCAGAGATTGGAAACACAAGAATGATTTGATGCGCCATTGCTGGCTTGAAGATGGAGGGTGTCACTTGGTCAGGAAAGTAAGTGGCCTCTAGGTGTGGGTATGGCTCCAGATCAAAGTCAGCAAGGAAATGGGGACCTCAGTCCTACAACTACAAGGAACTGAATTCTGTCAATAAGAATGAGCTTAGAAACTGGCTTTTCCTAAGAACTTCTGGATGAGAATTCAAGCGGGCCAACACTTTGATCCCAAGCCTTGTGATACTCTGAGTAGAAAATCCAGAGTGTATTTTATTTTAGATTATTAAAATATTTGGTCTTTCTCTTTCATGTCAGTTTTTTCACATGCCTGGTAATCCTTTTAATATCGTAAGTTAAATGAGAACAGAGACTCTGTTCTTTTTCCACTGCTGATTAAATTCTCAATAGGTGATTCTCAAATAAATTGAATGAGTACATGAATGAAGGAATGAGGTGATAGAACTTTGTGTACAAGGAAAGAACATTGATTACAGAGGTCTACTTCATGGTGAACAGACTAGAAGAAGGTTCTTTTCAAAGATGAATCCTCCAATAGAGTAAGTGCTTAGTCATTATGAACACAGAGATGATTAAAGGGGAATCAGGAAGAGTCAGGGTTCAGCATACGTATTTATTCTGTCCCCTTGTTCTCAACCCTCCTTAATGCTTCATGATACCAACCATCCCACCATGCTAACTGGGAAACCTCTCTAAGGTTGAGCTGGGCACACAGGCACCTTCCTTACCTGTAGCCCCTTTTCTTCACATGTTGAGTAGATTCTAGTTTCCTCTACATTGTTTCATCAGTTTTTTAAAATCCATTTTCCAGAAATGTCCTCATGTCATTATCTGCTGAAGGTTCTTTCCATTCTTTTCATTGCTGAGGATTTATAACATTTTTATTCTCTTATTTTCATTTTAATATAGTATTGAGAATGGGAGAGGAAGGAAAGAGACAAACACACTCAGTTCACAATCTTGAACTAGAAACCCACTCCTTAATTTTCACTACTTTTTCCTACCTTTTATCAGAGTTTGGAGAGAAAAACAACCAAACTAAATGATGTATATATTAAGTTGTAAGTAACTGATGCTACTATTAATGATGTTTTACCGTTAATCTAAATTTAACTGGTGGAATTACAGACTAAGTAGGAGATTCTTTTGAGCCAAGAGCCTTTCCTTAAAATAACTCTCAAGTATACTATTTTACAGAAGTGTTGGGAAACAAAAATGGGAAAATGAGTATTAAGATTCCCCAGTGCCTCCTTCTAGTAGAAAAGGCAAGAAAAAAAAAAGGTTAAGCATCAAGCTCAGAACTCATGGAAAGATCTCTAAATTCTTGGGTGTGTCCCTGGAGCAGAAGAACAAAAGCGAAAGGTTTATACCCAAACAGTAAAGTAGATTTCCATGACTCTAAGGCAGGAGTCCGCAAACTGTGGCACATGGACCTAATCTGTACTGTGAACTGTTTTTATCCATAAAGTTTTGTTGGAACACAGTCATGCCTTTCTGCTTATCATATAGGGTGACTTTTGCAGACAGCAGCAAAGGTTAGTGGTACAGCAGAGATGGTATGGCCCCCAAAGCCTAAAATATTTATCATCCAACCCTTTCCAGAGAAAGATTGCCTGCCCCTGGTCTAAGGCAAAGAGGAGAAGCCCGTTCCTCTTGCCGGTTAACTGATTTAGGAAAGGGCATATTACCAATCATTGTCAGTGAGGAAATTATGGAGAAGACAACTGTGGGGCTTTGAGGGCAGATTTTCACCACTTTAAAGGAACTCTTTTTTATCTCCTGCTGTGTTATGTCTGGAAATGTACAAAGGGCCTGGTTCCTGGATGATGTGTTTAAACCATTAAACTGACCAATTTAGGAGCTGCCCTCTCTCAGGACTCCTCATTTTATGAATATTCCTTGTTGTTTAAATCATTTTTAAAAAATATTTTATTCATTTATTTGAGAGAGAGTTAGTGAGACAGAGCGCGAGCAAAGGGTGGGACGGATAGCAAGGAGTGGGAGAAGCAGGCTCCCACTGAGCAGGGAGCCGGATGAAAGGCTCCATCTCAGGACCCTGAGATCATGACCTGAGACGCTTAACCAACTGAGCCACCCAGGTGTCCCTGTTTAAAGCATTTCGACTTGAGTTTCTCTTACATGCACTCAAAGTCTTCTCACCGTAATACTGCCCTGCCTCCAACATGAAGGCTGGCAGGAGGAGAGGTAAGAAAAACTAGGTCTCTGTTTCTATTCTCTTTTCCACACCGTCTTGAGGACTGTGCTGCCCTAGTTACATACTCACTTTTTTTTTTTTAATATTTTATTTATTTATTTGAGAGAGAGAGAGAGCATGAGAGGGAAGGACCAGAGGGAGAAACAGACTCCCCGCTGAGCAAGGAGCCTGATGTGGGACTTGATCCCAGGACTCTGAGATCATGACCTGAGCCGAAGGCATTTACTTCAAATGAGACACCAAGGCACCCACATATCCTAAGGAAAAGGGCCATCTCTGTGAATGAAATGTTTCTTAGAACTGCAGCATCTTGTCTGTGCCAGCAACTTCTTGGGTCCTTTTGTCTGTTGGAAGCTTCTAGAGCATTAGCACTACATAAAGAAACTCTTGCTTTAAAAGTATGGAAATATGTCCTTTATCTGATATGTCGTTTGCAAATATCTTCTCCCATTCTGTCAGTTGTCTTTTGATTTTGTTAACCGTTTCTTTTGCTGTGCAAAAGCTTTTGATCTTGATGAAATCCCAATAGTTCATTTTTGCCCTTGCTTCCCTTGCCTTTGGCGTTGTTCCTAGGAAGATGTTGCTGTGGCTGAGGTCGAAGAGGTTGCTGCCTGTGTTCTCCTCAAGGATTTTGATGGATTCCTTTCGCACATTGAGGTCCTTCATCCAAAACAGCATGGAGGTTCCTCAAAATGTTGAAAATAGAACCGCCCTATGACCCAGCAATTGCACTATTGGGTATTTACCCTAAAGATACAAACATAGTGATCCAAAGGGGCACGTGCACCCGAATGTTTATAGCAGCAATGTCCACAATAGCCAAACTATGGAAAGAACCTAGATGTCCATCAACAGATGAATGGATCAAGAAGATGTGGTATATATACACAATGGAATACTATGCAGCCATCAAAAGAAATGAAATCTTGCCATTTGCGACAACATGGATGGAACTAGAGCGTATCATGCTTAGTGAAATAAGTCAAGCAGAGAAAGACAACTATCATATGATCTCCCTGATATGAGGAAGTGGTGATGCAACATGGCGGCTTAAGTGGGTAGGAGAAGAATCAATGAAACAAGATGGGGTTGGGAGGGAGACAAACCATAAGTGACTCTTAATCTCACAAAACAAACTGAGGGTTGCTGGGGGGAGGGGGTTTGGGAGAAGGGAAGGGGATTATGGACATTGGGGAGGGTATGTGCTTTGGTGAGTGCTGTGAAGTGTGTAAACCTGGTGATTCATAGACCTGTACCCCTGGGGATAAAAATATATGTTTATAAAAAATAAAAAATTAAAAAAAAAAGTATGGAAATATGTCTGTCTGGACTCTTAGGTGTCTCTGAGTTGTTTTCTTGAGGATTAAAGAAAAAAGATAGCATTTAAATGCAAACATCAAATATATCAAGTTTTCTAGTTTCTATAAATTTTTAACACAGTTATGGATTTCAATTCATATTATATATATATATATATATATAGGGTTTAAATATTTTATTTTTTTCTCCAGGTAATGGTATAAAATCATGATAGTTTCTTGAAGCATAAAGTGATTATTTCATTTTGTCTTACTAATAAATACTGAGTGAAGCATTTTATGCAATGTCCCAAGTAGTATCTTAAATTGAATTTAGTAAATCCAGTAACTTAAACTCCTTTGATTCACCATCTAATCTACATAAATCAAGGTTCCTCAGAGAACTAATTGAAGCTATTTTCCCATTTGTAGTTGAAACAAGTATTTTTGCAGTGCAACCCCATTTCATAATAAAATTCTTGCTGGTAAATTCTCTTCCAGTATGCAATTGTGATAGTCCTGAAGGCACTTTTAATTTTGTTAGGGGCAAATTGTTCATGCTACTAGGTGCAAAATCGTAAAATAAAGGTGAAATTCCCAATACATGCAGAAAAACTTAGATCTCATTATTTATATTGCTCTATTTTGTCTGTTTAATTTTTTATAAAGTTTCTTTGTATTTCAAGAGGACAAATAGACACTGACACACTTTTGAGAAGGGATTTTGAAGTATTTGGTAAATGAAAGTTAAATATGTTATATTCTTACATGAAAATACTCCCATTTTTCCTACTGCTCCGTTTATCTATTCCTCAGTCTGATTTTGGCAGCAAACAAACAAACAAACAAACAAACAAAAACAGCAGTTGCAATATTACAGTCTTAATCTCTACTTGGGAAAATACATAAATTCATTTAATAATAGCCCTACTATTGTTATATTATATTACATTACAATATATTACATTGCAATAAAAGAAACCAAAGTTTTTAAAGGGTAGCTGAGCCACACAGCCACACAGCTCACGAGTAGCTCACGAGATTCTACCAAGTCTGTTCTGTAGGACCAGAGAGCCACCCTATGATATTCAGAGACATTCCAGATGAACAAAAAGAAATGAATTATTGATATGAGTTTAAGTTAATAAGAATTGTTATGATAAACAAAACTTGTCTAGAAGAGGGAAACGTTGGAAGAGAGAATTTAGTTACCATTTAATAGAGTTTCCACTCACTCCTCTTGTTTTTCTGATAAAAAATAAGAGCAATAGTGAAATAACAGCACCTGTTTTCTCAGAACATCAAAGTAAACCGAGATCTTTCGCCTCCATCTAACTCGACTTTTCCAAAACAAATAGGACCTCTTACGACTCAATAGCAAAAAAATAAAAATAAAAAAATAAGACAAATAAACCAGAAATAATCTGATTACAAAATGGGCAAAGAATCCAAGTAGACATTTTTCCAAAGAAGACATGCAGATGGCCAGCAGGTACCGGAAAAGGTACTCAGTATCACTAATCATCAGGGAAATGCACATCAAAACTGCAATGAGTATCACCTTGTGCCTATCAGGAGAGCAATCCTCAAAAAGACAACAAGATAACAGGAGTTGATTAGGATATGGAACAAAGAGAACCTTGTGCACTCTGGGTGAGAACGTAAATTGGTACAGCTGCTATGGAAAACACCACCGAAGTTCTTCAAAAAATTAAAAAAAAAAAAAAAAAAAAAGAAATTTGATATGATCCAGCAACTCCACTAACAGGCATTTCTCAAGAAACATAAAAATCTATGTCAACAAAAACCTGTATTTGATTGTTTGTTGAAACCTTATTTATAAAAGCTTAAAATCTGAAAGAACCTAAATGTTCCATCAAGAGATAAATTGATAAATTTTGGTGTGTTAACGCACGGGGTACTACTCAGCAATAATGAATTGCTGAAACACAGAAACACAGTTGAACCTAAAATGAAAGAAGCCAGGCACGGAAGACTATGATCCCGTGTATAAGGAATTTTAGAAAAAGGGGCACCCTGGTGCCTCAGTCGATTAAGCATCTGCTCTTGGCTCAGGTAGTGATCTCAGGGTCCTGGGATCAAGTCCCACAGTGGGCTCTCTTCTCCCACTGCCCACCCTCACTCATACTCTCTCTCTCTCTCTCACTCTCTCTCTCAAATAAATAAATTAAATCTTAAAAAAAAGGAATTTTGGGATGCCTGGGTTGCTCAGTTGGTTAAGCAGCTGTCTTCAGCTCAGGTCATGATCCCAGCGTCCTGGGATCGAGTCCCACATCGGGCTCCTTGCTCAGCAGGGAGCCTGCTTCTCCCTCTGCCTCTGCCTGCCATTCTGTCTGCCTGTGTTCGCTCTCCCCCCCCCCCCGATAAATTAATAAAATCTTTAAAAAAAAAAAAACCCTTTAAAAAAAAGGAATTTTAGAAAAGCAAAATTGTAGCAACAGAAGTCAAATTAGTAGTTTCTGGGGGCTAGGTTATAGAGGAAAAGGATTGGCTGCAAAGACACATGATGAGATTTTTGGGGGGGTGATGAATATTTCTATGTCATGATTGTGGTGATGATTATGCTACTGTGTATATTGGTAAAAATTCATCAAGTTATACACTTAGATTGGTGAATTTTATTATATGTGAATTATACTTCACTAAAGCTGGCCAAATGAAAAAAGAAATGGCAAATATTCTAAGAGTTGATCCTATGTGAACCTCCTTGAATATTGTTTTCCTCATAAACTCACCTTCTTCTGTTCTCCTTCCCTCCGTTCCACAGACCATAATGTGTCCTTTCTCATGTTTAAGACCAAACTCTCTATTTTGACTTGATTTCATTCTTCCTACTACATTGATTCTCTCCATCTCCCTTAGTATATTGACTCTGTTTATTTTCTACAACCTTGGATCTTCCCTGGCCCCTCCCTCCTAGCCTTTAAACATGATAAAACAAAACAGAAACATACATCGGCCATAGTTTCAGCTGCATTTGTCTTCTTCTCTCTTTAGCCAGTCCTTGTAAAACAGGTTATTCTCTGTGTCTCAGCTCATGCTGTTTCCTTGCCTAGAATTCCTTTCCTTGTCCCTTCATCCTGCACCCTCTAATTTCACCTGATCAACAAAACCTAAACAGTTACCGTTAACAGTTCCTCTGGAATCTTTCCCTTATATCTTCTGCACCTTTGGGTCTAGATGTTCCATTTTCTGTTCCCTGATTTGCTTATTCCATATTGCTTTAAAATCAACTCATTTTGAGGCTGATTTTATAAAAAATATTTTATTTTATTTTAAAAAGATTTTATTTATTTATTTGACAGAGATCACAAGTAGGCAGAGGGGCAGGCAGAGAGAGAGGAGGAAGCAGGCTCCCCGCTGAGCAGAGAGCCCGATGCGGGCCTCGATCCCAGGACCCTGGGATCATGACCTGAGCCGAAGGCAGAGGCTTAACCCACTGAGCCACCCAGGCACCCCAATATTTTATTTTATTTATTTAACAGAGAGAGAGAGAGAGAGATCACAAGCAGGCAGAGAGAAAGGCAGAGAGAGAAGGGGAAGCAGGCTCCCCGCTGAGCAGAGAGCCTGATGTAGGGCCCGATCCCAGGACCCTGAGACCATGACCTGAGCCAAAGGCAGAGGCTTAACCCACTGAGCCACCCAGGTGCCCTGAGGCTATTTTAAGGGTATGGAATTTCTGTCACTTTCTACTATAACTAGAACATAGCAACTCTTTTGTGTTAAATGTGAATAATATAGTTTTGTAATATATAAAACATATATAAATGAGCATCTTCTTTTAAAGTGCTGATAGTGGAAAAAAATGTTGATGGTGAGCCATTTATAGAAATTAAATTAAATCACCTTTGGGGAAAATTTTTAAAAAATAACTCCAAAGATGGGTTACATACTTTAGAAATACTGATCTCCAGCAGAGTTTGCAATATGTATTGTGTAATATTTAAAGCAATTATCAGATTCTGATGTTACATCATACAGATTAAATAATTCCTTTAGAATTCTTGATACATGTGGCTTTCATCATCTTCATTATGCCTTGTAAGAGAATTACACACATTTCAAAATGCTTTCATATATACTTTGTCATTAGATATGTTCAGGGGTACTATAGCAGAGCTAAGGCACATATTGCCATGTTATATTGTTGTTTTTTTTTTTAAGATTTTATTTATTTATTTATTTGACAGAGATCACAAGTAGGCAGAGAGAGGAGGAAGCAGGCTCCCCGCTGAGCAGAGCCTGATGCGGGGCTCGATCTCAGGACCCTGAGATCATGACCTGAGCCGAAGGCAGAGGCTTTAACCCACTGAACCACCCAGGCACCCTGCCATTTTATATTGTCTTATCTGCTTCAAGGTGTCATAAAATTTCTGCTGCTGGAGGTGTCAAAGTTGAGGCTGAATGACAGACCATCCCCACTGGGACATTCTCCATCTTCAAAAAGATACAGATGTACATAAAAGTCAGTGTCCTCTTGGCTCTTGACAATGACCTTTTAGGAGAAGTTATTTTTTATATAGGTCATATGTCACATAAAACTTAAACTTTTCATTTTTTTTTAAAGATTTCATTTATTTATTTGACAGAGAGAAATCACAAGTAGATGGAGAGGCAGGCAGAGAGAGAGAGAGAGGGAAGCAGGCTCCCCGCTGAGCAGAGAGCCCGATGCGGGACTCGATCCCAGGACCCTGAGATCATGACCTGAGCCGAAGGCAGAGGCTTTAATCCACTGAGCCACCCAGGCGTCCCTAAACTTTTCATTTTTTTCTTCAGAATTAGAGAACTATAATTTAATCCAAAGCAGTCATATTTCACCAGGCAGTCCTTCATTAAATTGTGTAATCATAATTCATAGTTTCCCTTAGTATTTTAAAAACATGCCTTAGTTGTGACCATCTCCCATCCTTAATGACTTGCTGTTTAAATGGGCATGGATTAAAATAAAACCGCTCCTGGATGTGCGAACTGCCAATAAACTTGACAAACCAAATGTTCCTGGTGTCAGATGTCCCATGCTACAAAGAGCTAGCAAATACTCTTTGCCTCAGACATGTTATTATTTATGGCTCATATTGTTGACACAGGCACAAATCAATGCAGGTGGTAACTACAGGAAACCCTCATGAGCATCTCTTGAACAATAGGTGTCACTCTTTGTCCTCAATCTGGCCCCAGTTTGCTTTGGAAGAGCTAAGGAGTTTCGTTTTGTCATTCACTGTTTGTAGATACTGTCTTCATAAGTCTAGTCTTTTATTTGCATGAATAGAAAATAGTGTTTCCCTTGTCACTTATAGACAATAATCACCCACTTTACAAATTGCTGATTGAAAAGATCATGGTCATTAACATTTGTTGAGCAGCCCCTGGGTACAATGGGCTATAACAGGAAGAAGAGAAAGGAGAAATGAATGAGAAAGTGAAGGGCAGGTTCCAGAGAGAGTGTTTAAGCTGCCTATCAAGACTCTTAGACATACTGTGTGTGCTGCAAAGGCAATTTAATTTAGCAAATATTTATTTACTGTTAACTGAAGCACTGGGATAATTTTAAAAGATGATTTTTAAAAGGCCTAGACATTGTACACTCCCTCAGAGAATGAATGTCCAGCTATACAGAAAGAACATAAGCATGTAAAAGTAACTAACAATACCATTCGGTAAATTAGGTTAAGTGTGAGTAACAAGGAGCATAAAGGCTATAGATGTGGACAGCTCTTTAAGGAAGAATATATGACTTAGGAGAAATTGATTTTGAGGAGGATCTCTAAAAATGGGCAGCATTTGATGCATGGAAGAGAGAGAGAGAGGCTATACTGAGAATCAGTGATAGATTCCTACCTCTACCGTGCTGGAGAGGATGTAGAAATTGTTCTGGAATAATGGGAAGCAACCACCAGAAGATGTTTTGGGGCATGACCGTGGAAAACTGAGTAATAATAAATACATTTTGCTTTCATGGATTCTGCAGGACAAAAATAAAGGGATGACAAAATATTTTTTCTTTTCTTTTTTTGCTTAGAAGCTGGTTTTCCTATTGTCTTTAATAACTTTCCCAAACACTGACTTATAGTTCAACTAACTCACATACCTTGGGTAACTACTCTGAAAGGCATGGGACCAGGTAACAAAACTGTGCTCCAGAGCTTACTCTGGGAAAATAGAGACCTGATACACAAATCACTCTAAACTAGGCTAGCGTACCCTTATCTGTGTAAGAAAGGTTTCAGGTGAGCTGGGATTCAGATAAGGAAGAATGTATCTTGCTGAAGGCATCAGCGTACATGTATCCTACACTTGTGTTGTCTTCGTGACTGAGAGGGCACCACCTTTTGAGTTTGAGAACTCTTCCAGAGGTTCTTTGAATAACCACAAAAGAGCTGTCAAAACTCAAGAAGTGGTGCAAATTTCCGTCTCTATGACCAAAAATTGAGGAGATATTGAAGGTGAGGACCATCTCTGAGATATCTGACATCTTTCTCAACAGGTGATAGCCACTCTGTCTGACTAGAATCACTGAAGAACGAGGAATCTTTACCTCTGCTCCCTGTCATCAGTGGGGTGCACATTTGAGCAGACCTGTGTGCCTCTGAGTCATGCATGTGGGTAAGACCATGAGGTCTTATTATAGTATTAATAGGGCATACCTCATAGTGTCTACTTTATAGGATTAATGTGAGGATCAAATAATATAATATAATTCATTTTAAGTGCTCTAAAAAGTGTTTTTTTAATAGCAAACATGGGATAATTTTTATGTAAATTAAAATAGTAATGGAGATCCATTTTTTTTACTCTTCAGATTGTCAAAAATTTATAGGCATCATTATACTACCAGTAAGGAAGGACTGGGAAATTAGTTTCTCATGTACATTGCCAATTGAGTATAAACTGATAAACTCTTTCAAAAGAATATATCAGCCTTAAAATGTATAAATCCTCTGATCTATTATTTTCTCTTCTAGACATTTGTTCTGAGAAAAAGAGTAAGGTTTTTTAACATATTGTTTTCATTAGGGAAAAATTAAGTAACTTAAATGTCCAAAAATATGAAAATAGTTAAGTAAATTATGATACAGGTATTCTTTTTATTGAGGTATAATTGAGATATATCATTATATGAGCTTCAGGTATACAACATAATGACTTGTTATTTGTATATACTGTGAAATGCTCACCACAGTAAATCTAATTATATTCTTTAAAAGTATACATGTGTTAAGTATATACATGTAATATATATTTGTATATATACCAGATACATTATATTTAATGCTATATATATATATATATATAATTTGTATATATGATGTTCTATGTAGAAAACAAGGCACAAAAATATCAGATTATATGTAGATAATACATAAATATGGTGTACACGCGGGCTTATCACTGAACAAAAGAAATGACAACTGATTTGAGTTTTCTTTCTTAACAATTGTTTCTAAAGTTTACAGTGATTACTTTTATAATAAGAACAATAATAATAAGTTCATTGCTATTGTTTTCCTTAAAAAGACAAAGAAGATAAGGAGGACATTAGGAGAAGGAAAGGAAAAGTGAATTGGGGAAAATCAGAGGCGGAGATGAACCATGAGAGACTGCAGACTCTGAGAAACAAACTGAGGTTTTTGGAGGGGACGGAGGTGGGGGGTTGGGTGAGCCTGGTGGTGGGTATTAAGGAGGGAACGTATTGCATGGAGCACTGGGTGTGGTTCATAAACAATGACTCTTGGAACACTGAAAAAATAAAATTAAATTTTAAAAAATTGTAAAACATGAAATAAACCTGAAAAATGTGTTTCCTTATCTCTAATTCAGGTGGATGTTGTTAGGAATAAATATAACATTTGGAAAAAAGATACAAAGACGATATGGGGAATGCAACAGGCATGTAACAGAAATTGGTTTTAGATATCTATGTGTTTCAAATTCTAACATGGGAAGAGGGAGGAGCATTACCTCTCGAGCTGAACCTCATCCAAGTGATGAGGGCCAACCCAACCCTTGTTCATTGATTTATAACTAACTAGATTGAATGGTTCTTAAAACCAAGGTAAGGCTGTGAATGTCCTGAGCTAAGACAAAGGGCAACTTCTTACCTTTCCCATTGACATCATTTAAACTTTAGCAAATCACCCACCTAAATGCATATGAATTAGTAACTCATACGAGTGATAAGAAAAATTGCATTTGGTTTTCTGACAAACAGTTATTGAGCATCTAATTCCATGCCAGTGCTTAGCTAGGTCTCAGCGGATACTACAGAAAAGAATAAAGGCTCTAACCTGCTCTAGCAAAATGCTCCCTCAGGCGAAGCAGAGAGAAATGTAACAAGTGTTTGCTGCAGAGTAGGGCAGATGTTAAAATGAGGGAAGGGAGGGCATACTGTTACTCACTAGATATTTACAAAGTGTCTACTATGTACAAGGTGCTGCCACACACTCTGAGGATATAACCAGGAACCTACTAATCCCTGCCTTGGTGGGGCTTACACTATAGTGAGGGAAGAGAGATAAATAAAAGAAAGAAAGAAACTACAGTGTAGGTAAGATGTCGAGAAAATCTAAAGCAGGAAAAAGGGTGGGGGAGCAACTGTAATCAGATAAAAGATAAAGGGAGCCTGCCAGAAAAATAACATCTGCCTGAAGACCCAATGGAGTGAAAGGAATGAGCCAAGTGAATATTTAGGGTAGGAGCATTTTGGAAGAGAGAAAGGAAGAGGAAGGGGAGTCAGGCAGAAACAGAGGGTGCGGCAAGGGCAAAGACTCTGAAGTAAGAGTGTGGTGGTGTTTTCCAAGGTCTGTAAGCAGTCCGTGTGTTTGGAGGTAATGAGGGAGGAGAGAATGTAGTAGGTAATGGTAGTAATTCAGATCCTATATGGCCTTGCAGACAAATATAAAAGTCTTTGCCTTTTGCTGTGAAGTTACTGCAGTGCTTTGAGCATAGGAAGGGCATGACCCATACATTATAGTAGGATTACTGTTATTTTCTTGCAAACACAATAGCAAGGATATTGACTATGAGTATACTGCAGTGATTTAGGTGAGGGTGGAGGTAGCTTGGAACAGATTGGAGGCAAGGGATAAAGTGAGAATTTGCTGGATTCTGGATATATTTTGAAAATCGAGTCAACAGAATTTGCTGAGGGATTGGAAACAAGTTAAAAAGTGACTTTTTTTTTTTTTTTTTTTTTTTAACATAAGCAAGGAAAGAATGAAGTTGCCCTTAAATAAAATGGGGAAGACAATAGGAAGAGCAACTTTCGAGGGTGGAAGAGAGGAGCTCAGTGCTTGACATGTAAAGGCTGAGATGTCTGAATGCCTTCTCAAAGGAGATGTAAATGAGACAGAGAAATAGTTCAGGGCAGAGATTAGGGCTGATGCAGACCTGAGCATCATCAGTATTTAGGTGGTATTCAAAGGGATAAGATAGGCTAGTAGTCAGAAAGACTGGGTATAGACAGATACCAGGAGAGGTTCGGGCTCCAGTGTTAAGAGACTGGGAGTAGGAGGTGGAACCACCAAAGAACAGTGAGAAGGAGCCGTCCTTGGGTAGAGGGAAAACACTCTGGAAGCCAAGAGAAGAGAATGCTTTAAGGAGGTGGGATCGACCAACTGTCAAATGCTGTTGGTAGATCAGGTATTGGTAGGACTGAGAAGTGGCCCCTAGATTTGGAAACATGGAAGTCATAGGTGACCATAAACCGTAACAAAGGCAAGTTTAGAGAAGAGGTGGGTGTGGAAATGTGAAGGGAGCGAGTCCATGAAAGAGCCGGAGTTGAGGAGTTAGATACAACTGTTCCCAGAGTTCTGTGGTTTAAAAAAATAGAAAAAAGTGGGGGGGGGACGGGGGAGGAGGGGAGGAAAATTGAAGCATATGGAGAAGGACATGGTGTCCAGATGGCATCCAGAGTTTTATTTTTAATATGAGAGAAATGACACTGGTATGTATCCTCATTTTAAAAATCCAGAATAGAGAGAAAAATTGATGATGCAGGAGAGGAGAGAGTACTAGATCACGGGCATTGAGAAGGCAAGGGAAGATCGAGGGTCTTAGTGCTGTTCTCCAGAAAAACAAAGCTTCATATGTTAACATTTTATTGGGAGGGCAAAATCACCAGGAATAGGAATGAGGATAAAGGGCATGTGGTAGGGAAGAAATGAAAACAAATATGACAGAATATTACCAATCTGACGGCAGCTTTGTGACCAACTGTCACAGCTGTTTGTCCTTGTAGGACATCTTCAGAGATGCTGTATCCAAGAAGTTAGGAAGTCCCCACACAGAGCAGGATTTGCTCAATGGTTCACACCTCCCCTCTGAAAACTCAGGCTAGGAGGCAAGAGAAGGGCATGTATCCAAACGAGTAGGGAATTTGCCAGTGGGTTGTTATCCGCAGTGATTCTGGAAGCTCGGAGCAGTACCCTGAGTGACCTCTTGTCTGAACAGCAGTTGTGGTGGCAGCCGGTACCTCTTTCTTTAGTTGTGTAAGCTGTGGCTAGGTGACTCCTGGCAGAGGACCACTGGTCAGTGTCTTGATCTGAGGTGATGCATAAGCTGGAAATAGGACAGAAGGTTCTGGCTTTTGACTGGATAACTGATCAGTCCTCAAAAATATCTAGAAAGACAGGTAGTTACTCGGGCATAGATTCATATAGGTGGGTAGTGGTGGAGTTCGTGAAAATGCTTTTCTGTTTCCTCAACAAAATCAGCTGAGTGAGAACAGGGGATTGATGAAGCTGGGGAAACTCATGGAGAGAGGAAGTTAAATGATCATCTAGGTAGGAGTGTGGGAGGAAAAAAACCAAAAAACAACCAGGGAGCCTGGGAGGGCTTGTCTTATCTAGGGAGTCTGCAAAAGCTTCTTGGAGAAAGGGATCTGGAATTGAGATGTTAAGAATGAGTTGGAGTTAATCAAATGGGCAGGGGACTTACCTCCTGGAAAAGGGAATATAAGTATGTGATAAGACCTAGGAAGTAGAAAAAGCATAACACATATAAAGATTGCTGATCGTAGTGCTTGATGAGCAAAGCAGAAGAACTGAGTTTGTAGAGTTAGATGGGTAGAAGAGTCACTTTTCAGGTCTTCCATTTTATAAGGGTTTGGTCTTGTCAATGTTGATGATAAAAATACTTGGTGAATTAGGATGATTGAAGTGCAAGTCAAGGGTTAGGAGATTTATACGTATTTGTGAAATCAGATACACTGGGAATTCCTGATGTCCCCAGTGAAAGTCACAGTTAATCCCATGAAAAGAAAAGTAAGCATAACTCTAATTCACAAATATGAAAAGTGTTAATCATTTTGCAAATAATAGACTACATTATCTTCAGCTCCTCTGCAATATCTCTATGGCTATTACATCAGAGAGGAATTTGATAATAGTTATGATACTTAGTATCTTTAATAGAAGTATCCTAAGAGCACACCCAGAATTACACAATCACACATCTATTCACATACATAGATATTCATAACTTTGGCAGGGAAGCTAGATAAAATGTGAAATGGAAGAACATAAAAATAAAACCAATTACTATCTTGGCAATAAGAGTTCTTTCACTCTGCTTAGCAACCCTCTGAAAATAAGAGTATGCATTAGCATCAATTCAGATAGTAATATGTTCCAATACTTATATCTCTAGGAGACTGTTATCCTTCCCACAAATAATCGAAAGATACTAGGATATAATGACATCTTAAACTGTAGAGAATTAAGAGCGGAGATGACAAGGTAATGAGACTTCATTTTTTAAAAAGTCGCACTTAGGGTATGTTCAGATTTTAGGTCTTCGACTAAACTTGCTACTAGTGTCCTACATATCTTGTGTGTCCTGAAACCCTGCATCATCGAGGACACCCCTTCGATTTTATTCATTCCTCACTGTCGCGTTGATGTGTCTACAATGTTCTCAGAGTTATGTTAAAAGCTATGGAGAAGTACCTGCCCTTGGGAAGATTCCCAGAGAAAACTCAGAACTACAGTTCTCCTTTCTTAACCCACTCAACTAAGGTAATTGGCTTAAGACAGTGAGGCTCCTCGAAGTGAAAGGAAGGGTCTGGTAGAGCCACATGAATCATGAGTGCTTCCATCATTAGCCATTAAAATACAGTGGAAAATTTAAGTCACCGCATGCATGACATGCTGTGGTCCACAGAGGGGGAGAAGTGGTGTGCCTCCTTTAATTACTCCCACGGAACTGAGCACATGTCTAGCCATGGTCTTTTCTTTTACTATTTTCCAAATAATGAGTACTCTAATTGCTTCAGTTGGAGCGGCCCTTGCTCATTTTAATGGTTGGCTGCCAGTGTTCTTTCTCTTTCTTCCTTCCCTCTGTTCTCTACACACACCGTCTCTCCTCCCTCCCCCGTTTTTGGTCTGAATTTGATGAAAGTCTGGTTTTTACTCCCAGAAAGTTTAAGTGGTTAAATTAAATCACAACTTGCTTTGGTCAATCATCTGGGGAGCTCTTTAGGAATTGGGGAAACATTTTATTTACGACTCAGCTTTCCACCTGTGCTGACATGGCGTGGAATTTACAGCTATATTGAAAGCGTTATAACCAGCAGCTCAGAAATTCCACATTCTCCTGAGCTGCATTATTAGGGAACATTTGTCAGGCAGCCAATTGCTGTGTCAGCCCCTAATTGATTTATATTAGCATCTGTAGGAATGAGGTGGAGGGTGGGGTTGAGCCTGGGCCCACTTCAGACTACCCAATTGCTGAGTTTCCTATGCGCATTGGAGACTTGCAAACAGAATCGAACAAAGGTACTGGGTTTTCCTTTTGTTTTATTTTTAGGCAACATGTTTAAAATTACAGATGTTAACAAGGCCAGTATAAGCTTTTACTACTTTGTGAAAAGTTTGGGGAGCTTAGCCTCTCCCTGCCAGGCCCTATCACTTAACTGTAAAGAACACCTGGCCCCCTGAGAAATGTGGGGGGCGGTGTGGATAAAAAAAAATCAAAACAAAACCTAGAAAGGCCTTCAAAATGTTTCCCTCTGTCAGCTTTCATTTACAAATAAAGTAGTTAGCTCTAATGGCTCTTTTTTACACTCAGATTCCCCTCCTCCTGGATTAGAAACAAAAATCTCTACTACTCATTTAGAAACACCTGGACTGAGGTTAGGTCCAAGTTGAGGGACTGGAGAAATCAGCAGAAGGGACCATAGAGGGAATGCCCAAGACACTCATTCACTACAACATTGGATCTTGGGTACAGATATTTTAGACAGGAGCTCCCAAATAGCAGTGCTCCCAGAGCGTCTTGGACAATGTGGTTTTAGGTGTTAGCATCCTTGATGGAAACCACACTCCCTGCCACCTCCTAATGCATCATATCTGGTTCACGGCACACAATGAGATTATGTGCCTGGCCCCGTTGCTATATGAGTTTGAAACAATTTACACACTGCCATCGTGAAGCTTCTGCAAGAGGTATAGGGCAGGGATCGAAGATGATAGGAAATGAGCATGTTGTGAGTGTGGAGACCACAACGCTGTATCATGAAAGGGAGGAGTTCCTTAGGTTCTTCTAGGCTTTTAGTTATGGGGCAACTACAGCTGAGAGTAACTCTAGGAAAGGCCTGCCCCTTTCTACTGCCCTCAGAGAATGACTGGTTAGTCAGCAGAGGTCCTCGTGGCAGAACTGGGCTCAGTGTGCCTGGCTTGCAGAGCTCACAGAGTTTGCAGTGTTCCTTGATTTCCATGTGCCTGGGTTATAGTATACCTTGTTCATAGCATGCTTTGTCACAAGGTACCACATGCTTTGATCACAACCTGCCTCACTTACACCCCTTAGACTTGATACACCTTGGTCAGAAGGCATCTTGGTCACACCATGCTTGTGCTACATGCTCCTTGATATCCACACGTCTCAGTCCCAGCATACTGGCCACAGAACCCCTCTCAGCATGGTACATCTTTGTAGTGGCACCGTGTGCTTTGGTCATAGTAGATCTTGGCCAGAGTATGCTCGTTTTCTTCTGCCTGTGTGCATGGGGATTGGTCACAGCAGTACTTGGTCATTGTGGGCCTCTGTCTCTATGGTCTTGGGTCACAGAGTACCTAGCACACTTTAGCCATGGCATGAAGATGGTCATTCACACCTGGGTAACTGGGTGCCTGAATCATGCCTCATCCGGGTCATAGCACTGTGGTGGTTATAATGTGACTTCTGTTTACAAAGTAATGGTAATTAGAAATCCTCTCTTAGCCTACAGTGTTCTCATGGGATGTGGAGAGACAGGTGGGATTCTAGAAGCCAAGTTAGAGAGGCATCATAGAGCCAGTAATACAGGTCCTCAAAATCAGGTTGATATACATAGTAACAGAATCTGTGTCCCAGAATGTTGAATTGGGCACTTTAAAAACTATCTCTATGCTAATGACTCCTGAATTTATAGATTCTTCCCAGACTTGTATATCCATCTTCTGGCTTGACATTACCACTTTTCTGTCACTCAGAATTGATGTGGTTCCAAAACTGGGCCGGTATGTTCCTCTAACCTGATTTTACTGCAGTCTTCCCCCTCTGAGATCAGACACCTCCATTTCTCAGGTTGTTCAGACCAAAACTTATGGTCATTCTTGACTTTACTTTTTCTCATACCCCACATCCAACACATCAGCAAATCCCGCTGACTCTCAATTCAAAATAGGTAGACAATATAATCCTCCCTACCTTCATAACTGTAACTCTGGTCCAGAGGCCTCCTTGCTGGGATTATTAAAATAGTCACATAATTAATCTCTCATCCTCTTTATCTATTATCAACACAGATACTAGATGAACCTGTTAACATAGAAATCTTTGCTCTCATGAAAACCCTTCAAAGTCTAATGGCTGCTGCACTGGGAAAAGGCCACAGTCTTTGCGATGACCCCTAAGGCCCCACAGTCTGAACTGTGTGACCTCTCTGGCATCCTCTCCAGCTCTTTTCGCCCTTGGCCATCCCCTGACAGCTACGAGCTCCTGCTCAGACACCTTTGCACTTGTACTATTTCTGCCCCATGCAGAGCACTCTGCCCCCAGATACCGACAGTGCGGATTCCCTCACTTGTTTTCAGCACTTAGCTCAAATGATCCTGAATTTTGTCTCACTGCTAAGCACATTCCCTTCCTTTTTCTTTTTAGCATTTGTCACTATGTACCATACCATACATTGGACTCATTTATTTTGCTTATTGTCTGTCCTCCACAGTATGCCGGTGAGGGCAGCAATTTTCATTTCGTGTGTACTTGCATTCCCTGCTAGTGGAACAGTGCTTGACATATGAAAAAGTGCTCACTGCATGTTTGCTGAATGAATGAATATTAGACAATTACTGCAGTTTAAATTTCGTTTCTGCTCTTTGTTTTTCTTTTACCCTTCTTAAAACTCTTTGAGGCTTCAATGTTAATCCCATGTTACCCGTTTGTCTGCCTTTTGGCTCTTTTATTTATTCCTTCTACAAACTCTTCATCTCATACTTCTCAGGACTTAGACTAACGTACTTACTAATCATTCCATGTGATTTTCTAATAAGGTCCTCAAATTGTATAAAATAAAATTCATAGCATTCTACCAAACTTGTCATGTTTTCTAGCTCAATTAATGATGCCATAATCTATCTAATCATAAAAGTTAGAACTTGGTGTCTTCTGCAGTTTCTCCATGATAGTTATTTCTAACTTCAATTAGAAGACCTCTTTTTGGCCAGGATGACATTTTGATTTCTTGTTTCCATCTTCAGCTAGCAAATATAAACATCTATACATATATCTATGGGCCTATGTGTATAAGATGCATACACACACACAATAATAACAGAGGTTTAAGTCACAGTTTTTTAAAAAATTTAAATTCAACTAGCCAATATATAGTACATCATTAGTTTTTGTTCTATTAAGCTTTAAGTTAGAAAACTGGCAGTTATAACCAGAAGTTTGACCAAGAGCCACAAGTTCCTCAGGTGTCAAAGAGAATGCAGCCAGACTCACTGCATGAACTTGGACGCTGAGGCAGGGCTCTCTCCCTGCAAATACAATGGGAAGAAACAGTGACTCATGACCAGGGTGAAGGTGTTTATCAACACACTTGTAATGCCTGAAGGAGATACACTGGACGTGAACCAAGCTGCCAGCCAGCTGCCAAGACTGAATTTGCTAAGTGCCATGTATCACCCATAGCTTCTACTATACAAACTGTTTCTGAACTAGAGGTCCAGCTGTGCCCTCAAGGCAATCATAAAAAACACTATAGAGAGAGGAAAAAAAGAAAAGTGGTCCTAAAGGAAGCAAAGAAAAATTATAAACCTGTAAATGAAAATTCCAAAGAAGATAACTAAAACTACCACTAAAAGCAACAGTCAATGGTATTGACAAGTGGGAGACTGTATCGGTCATAAAAAAAAAAAAAAAATAAGGGAACAATTTATATGTGATTTTGAAATCCTTTAAGATTCTCAGAGACACAGGGCACCTTCCCTCTCTCTCTCTCTGCCTGCCTCTCCGTCTACTTGGGTTCGCTCTCTGTCAAATAAATAAATAAAAATCTTAAAAAAAAAAAAAAAAAAGATTCTCAGAGACACAAGAAAAGGAGGACCCAGGGAAGAAAATTGTGAAATGCCAACCAGCAGATATAACTCAAGAAGAAGTGGTTAAAAACAGACATAACTAGCAATCATGTTATGTAGACAGTCCTTGACTTTAAAAAAAAAAAAAAAAAAAAAAAAAAAGGACCTTCCAGAATGTAGTCAAAGAATTAGAGAATTCAGGCATTATTGAACATTCGCCTAGAATGAACACAGGAGAGTAAATGAAAAATGTAAAAGATAATTTGAGGTTCTAAATTTCATCTTAAAGAATTTGAGAATTCAAAAACATCTTAAAGAATTTGAGAATTCAAAAACAAAAAGAAAGGCGTATAAGCAATTTTCTCGAAACTAATTTTTCAGACTTGAGGACAAGAGTTCTCCTACTAAAAGTGCATCCTTTGTTTCAGGTATGGTAAACAAAAACAAACCCACATCTATACCCATCACAGTGAAACTGAAAAGCATAAAAGATAAAGTAAAAAGTCTTTAAATTTATGAGAGAAAAGATGGATTAGCAGCAAAAGAATAACAATTATACTTAGAATTTATTTCAACACTATCTCCGAAATGCCAGGAGAAAACTACCATCAGTTTAACACTTTATATCAAGCTAATCCACAATCAAGAGTGAGGACAAGATGAAGATATTTCTAAACTCATAAATGCCATGAAAATGTACCTTTCAACAAGTTAAAAGAATTGTTAAGGGATAGAGTTCATTGATAAGAAAAACAAATCAAAATTAATGAAATCAAATATGAAGACAAAATGAAGGAATGGTAAAATTATGTTGGGCAATCTATAACTCATGTGAAAGAAAATTCTAGAAACAACATTGAAGATTGTGGGGGTGGTAGGAAGTGGTAGGAACTCAGTGTGTAGGAAAAATGTGCTGAAGTCATTAAAAGAAGGACAGAAAAGCTTCACCTCTTGTTAGAAAAAAATATGAGAGAGAAATGCATCTTAAAATTTTAGTAGTTAATTCCCAAAGAATTAAAGTACAAACAATATGTTGAAATTAGCAAGGGAATAGAAAAATGAACAAGAAAAATTTCAGCAATCTAATAGAAGTCAGGAAAGGGGAAAAATGAAGAAAGCATAGGAAACAGAACAAAATAAAATGGTAAAAATATTTCCAAATATATTAGCAACCTCAAATGGAACAGTTGAACTCTTCTACTAAAAACTAAAAACCATATCGGGGAAAAATTTCAAGTATGTTCTGATTATAAAAGATACTTTTTCACTGTGGCAAAAAAGACAACAAAATTTAGCCTCTTACCCCTGAAACAAATAATACATTATATGTTAATAAAAAAAACTTAGCCTCTTAACCATTTTTAAATGTACAGTTAAATAGCATTAAGTGTATTCATATTGTTATGAAACAGATCTCCAGAACTTTTTCATACTGTGAGTCTGAAACTCTCCTTATTAGAGTAGAGCTCTCCTTCCCCCTAGCCCTGGTAACCATCATTCTACTTTCTGTTTCTATGAATGTGATTACTTTGGATACCTCAGATAAGTGAAATTATACTTTTCAAATCACACTGAAAAATGGAAAATGACAGGATTGGAAAAGATACACAAAGGAAATAGAAAATTAGTTGGTGTAGAATATATAGAGTCATACTGGACACTCCAATTGGCTTAAGCAGTGAACAACACCACTTTTGAAGGAGTGGGCCGTGGAAAAAGCATCCATGGAGGAAACAAAAAAAAAAAAAAATGATTGGTAGAACATGAGCAGAAGAAGAAGAATGTAGAGATTCAGAAAGTAAGGATCATGCAACTATGTATTAGGTCAGTCAAGTGAGAACCTAAACACACGAGGAAATTTGGAAGTTCGGTGATCCCTATTGGTGATCCCTATTGGTGACCGTTGCAAAAGCAATTTCAATTGAATTTGAGCAAATTCCTCTCTCTCAGATTGAGAAGTTTGAGAAAAATAGGAGAAATGATAATCTAGAAGTGAGGCTGAGGGAAGATAAATATTGCTTTATAGGACTCATATAACCATACTGATAGATTCAGGGCAAAGAGATTAAAATGAAGGAGTGGCAACTTGTCTCTCCAGCTGCATCTACAGCCCCCACATAAATTACATTTTCGTTAACAGGGGGCCACTCACTGGTCCCTGAACAACCCCATACCTTTACCTCTTTTTGATAATGGTTACTCTTCCCAAGGCATAATATTTCCTTTCCCTCTTTTGCCACTTCTTACTCATCTGTTTCGATTTAGCTCAGATATCCTCTCCTTTGTTAAATCTTGTCTGACTCTCCTATGAGAACTAAACTCTCATTCCATTGTATTCATTAATAAATGATAAGAAGAATATATGTTATTTATATATGGGATATAGTTATAATTTTTTAAATATCTTGTCTACCAGTTCTATTATGCATGTCATTTCTAGGTATGATTTTAGCCATGGAGTCCTCCCCGCCAACCCTTATTACAAGTCGTATGTTCTTCTGCTTCTTTACACACCTGGTAATTTTTTTATTCTATATCAAATATTATGGATTTGAAGTTGTTGAGTGCTGAATATTTTGGTATTTCTGTAAATATTCTTGAGTTTTGGTTTCAAAGACTGGTAAGTTACTTGGAAGTAGCTTGATCCTTTTGAGCCTTGATTCTTTTAGGTGGGACCAGAACAGTCTTTAGGGCTAATTTTGCCCCATTACTGAGGCAGAGTCCTGAATACCCCACCCGATGCCCACGAATTATAAGGTTTTCCACTCTGGTTAGTAGGAAAACTACTGGCCCTGTGGGAACTTCAGGAATGTTTCCTTCTAATCCTTTTGGATGCTTCTTTTCTTGGCCTTGGGTATTTGCCTCACATGCATGTGCTAGTGGGTATTCAACTGAAGACTCAAAGGGGACCCTCTGCAGGTGTCTGGAATTCTCTGTGTCATCCTCTCTTATGTAGTAGCCTAGACTCCCAGCTCTATCTTCTTGACTCAGATAGATGGCTGAGCTCCATTCGGCTCCCTTTTCCTGGGCCACAGGAAATTATTATAGGGTTCACCTCATTAATTTTTATTTTCTTAGGGAAAATAAATCTTTGTGATTCCCAGTGTCTGACGTCTGAAAATGATTGTTTCAATAATCAGTGTTTCAATGAGGAAAAAAAAAATGGGAAAGCTAGTAGCAGTTTTCAGATTTAAAAAAAAGTCAATAGTAAAGTTTTAAAAGTTATAAATGCATAGCTATAAAATTTAAACATTATTGATTAAATTCTTTTAATCAAAATGAGATTTTGCATAGGTTTAATGGCTTTTCTTTTCCTATGTAGCTGTTATTATTATAGACAAAGAGCTTTTTGGATATTGGCTTCCATGTGATATGTAGACTATAAGGCCACTCAAAGGAGTAAGCTATGTGGGCAACAGCCCTTTTTTTTTCTGGTAGTGATCAGATAATAACCAGTTGCGTCTTTAAAGGCAAATCACATACACTAATTGATTATATTGATATCTACTTTTATTGTGAACTTTACCATAAAAAAATCATTTTATCAGGGTCTGACTTCCTTAGGACAAGAATTCTTCAGGGATCGAGGCCATGCCTCATTCATTTTTGATATCCCCAGAGCCTAACACATTGCTGGAACTTACGTATTTTTAGGAGCTAAGAGACCCTGAAACACAGTTGCAAAAATCTGGATGACCAAGTATACTCAGTAAACTTTCTTTAAAACTGCATCGACAGTTGAGATGGAAATAGGACACTATAACAGCTACAGGATATACTATTGCAATATTCAGTAAATTCTAGTGGGGTCAAAGGCTTAGTGACCTGCCACAACAGTGGGACCCAGGTCCTGGCATCTGTGCTAAGGCCGCTCACTGAGGCCACACTGTTCATTTTTAAAAGGGAGCTTTACAAATTAATGAATAACAACATCAATAAGAATCTTAGGCAGTTCTTCATATTAAAATTACTATTTCAAGTTGGGGCAAGACAAGCTATTGTAAGTAAACTCAAAATACAATTTTCCAAGTGCAATAAACTTTTTCCTCACTTACATGAAGTTAGGCTTCAAAGCAAATACTCTGGGTTAGTGGGGAGACCATACTCCATATAGCCATTGAGAGACCCAGTCTCTTCTACAAGTGAGGTCAAGAAAGAGTAGTTCTTGGGCTATGGCTTTCCGATCAGATAGCTGCAAGAAAAGGACATGGAAGGGTGTGTGTAAAGGTTTTGTCGACCAGGCTTGAACACAGTGCTTTACACCTCTGTTCACATTCCACTGGGGAAAGATGTCGTATGGCTACAGACACACCTAAACGCAAGGTAACTGAGAAATGTACAGTAGCTGGGCAGCCATATGTGCAGTTCCAACCAACCAAAAAAATAAAAAATAAAAAATCTGTGACACACCTGGCCATCTGTTGTTTACTTTTAGTAAACTGAACAGGAATTGATATTCCCACCGACTGTTAGACCACATCATCTGGTGATTGTTTAAAAAAAAATACAGATCTTTTGACTTCCTTTCTTTCTAGATGTCCTATTGACATACAGGCTAACTGTTCTTAGTATTTCTCATACAGTGACATCACAGCTGGCTTTGTAAGTAACAGCTTTCCTCTGATTTTCTCATGACAATTCATATAAAGTTCTATAGGAAAACATTGCTATGTGTGGGGCAAAAAGGAAAGGTTTGCTTTTGAAAGAGGTTCTGTATTCTAACAAAGGAAAAAAAAAACACCTCAGGAGAATAATTTTGTTATACGTCTAGGAGTTTCTTTGGGGAAGAATATTTATTTTAATATTTGTATGTTAATAGCCCAGACATCTAAGATAGGACCTATCACAGATACTCAAAGGTTTCTGAAACAAAACTGAGACAATATGCATAAGGACCAAGTGTACTGTTGCCAAATTTCAACTTTGAGCTGCACATAGGTCAACATAAAGCCACAAAGGTGCACAGGGGTTGGTCAGGGGTACCATACTGTACTGTGAAAAGCTGACAGGTGGGGGTTACATATGGGGTATAGCTTGAAGGGTGGGCTGGATCAATGAGTGAAAGGTCTTATATACCATAACTGGGATTTAAAGTGTAGCCATCAATGGTTTTTAACCAGGAAAGTAACAAATCCAGATCTACTTTAGAAAAATAATTCTGTGAAACAATGAATTGGGTAAGACAGAGACAAAGGGCAAGAAGACACTGATGAGACAGAGACCGATCCGAAGCTGGCAGTGGCAAGGGGCTAAGAAGTGAGGCATAAACAATCTTGAGGACTTTCAGGTGCCAGATCCATAGGAGTGGTGATTACTGATAATTAAACATGGAAGGGAGTACTAGAACTGCAACTGATCTGGGATGCAGATGGAAAAACCCAGAAATCAACGTGCTCAAGGACATGCGGAGCGAAGTGCATGTAACACTTCTAGGTAGTTCAATTAGAATTAGAGACAAAATTAGTGTCGGTTTCAGGGGCCCTACTAAGCTATAACACTTAACACAATGTACTATAAATATTTACGAATTTGCTTCCTGTCCCACTGATAATTAGGACAAGGACCACTTTCCTTGTTTCTACATCACCTATTCAAAATATACAACTGAGTATATATGAAATGTTTGACAACTGATAGTATGCTATCAGTTTTCAACTCTGAGATAGATCAAAACACAATCATATGCAGAAACATCAAAGTAACTACCAAAACAATGGCAATAATCTCATGAAGGCTTTAGGTATTATGTTCAAACAGGATTAAAAAAAGTTAAACTTGTTAAAAGCCAAAGTCAACCATGAAATCCAATAAGGATATGAGAAAATTATACCAATCCAGGAGTGAAACTGTAACAGTTGTGAATTGCTTTGCCTTATTCCTTAAAAGGCATTCTCAAAATTCTTTAATTAAAAAAATCTAATTCTAATAAAAAGCTACATGTGAATACTGCTTATAATTTCTGTGTTCATGCATATCAATTACCATATGGGAGGGTATAGGATTCAGACCCTTGAAACTACAGTAGGAATAAGAAATTAACTTGCAATTTTACAGAAGTGAGAATTTGAGAAATGGTACACATTTCAATCTACAATATACTTTCATGTTTATTATCCTAATATATCTCAAGTAAAATCAAGCATCTTTACTAAAAGACACACATCACTCTCATATTTCTCAAAAATAAAAATGGCCCCCAATATTGGGATAACTCAGTAAATATTATGTTGGCAAAACCTCCTCTCTCTCTAAGATTTTATTTATTTGACAGACAGAGATCACAAGTAGGCAGAGAGGCAGGCAGAGAGAGAGGGAAGTAGGCTCCCCGCCAAGCAGAGAGCCCGATGTGGGGCTCCATCCCAGGACCCTGGATCATGAGCCGAGCCGAAGGCAGAGGCTTCAACCCACTGAGCCACCCAGGCACTCCAAACCTCTTCTCTCTTAAAAGAAAATCCTAACTGAAGTACCTCTGTGCCATTTTTGGACAAATATAAAACTTCTTGAGATTCTTTCAGGACTTTCTTTTTATATATTAGTTTAAGAAATGCCTCATGGAAAAGATAAGTTCTGGTAACTGGATATTTCTAGAATATTGAAATTATTCAATTCACAAAGAAATTGTACCCCTCTTTGAAGACTCTAATAGTTTTTTTTTTTTTTGGCAGGACACTGAGTTATTCAATGTGTTAATAGAATGCTGTCTTAAAAAATTGGGAGTTCTAAATTATCCTCTTACACAAGTCCAGCCACTGAAGATTCCAAGAGTGGGAGGCACAGAACAGGCACTCTGCAGTAACATTTGGTTCTCATTCTCTTTGAAAAATACCACCGTAGCACATCTATTGTAATATTGGCTATGAATTACTTCCTATCACATTAAATCAAAAAGACCAAAACCCCTCAGGTGTGTACAAATACCACATCACTTTCTTTTTTTGTACCAAGTTTTTTAAAAAATAGTACCAATGGCTTTATTCTGAGGAATACCTTTTGGTTTCTTCCTGTAAGAAGATTGTGAAAATAAGTTTGTAAATGTTCCAGAGATTATATTTTATAAAATGCTGCCTGCCACAATTAAGGAATAGTCATCTATGAACATCTTAAAAAACAGATTCTTTATACATATTAATGATGTTATCATTAGTGCTGATAATGAAGAAAAAACAATGCCAAAATTGGGTGAATATCTATTTAAGGAAATGTTGTACATGAATTAGTCTCTATCAAAAGGCACAGAAAGATTAAACTGAAATTTTAGGCATCTCTTCTCATAAATAAGCCGAATGATTTGATATTTATCTCTTTTCTGAAGTCTGTATTATTTTAGGACACTTTAATTCCTAGTAGATGCATTTTAATATGGAATCTCAATATTATATATCCATGAAAAACTGAGCTCCTCCTGTAACATAAAAATATATAACATAAACATATGTTATGTGTTTATAGAAACATATAACATAAAATACATGTTATCCATAGGTTTTAGCACACACAGTTCAAGGGGAAAATGGTATTGATGTAAAGTTAATCTAATTTTTGAATCTCAAGTGTTAATGATTTAAACCCTTGTGGCTAAGTCCAGAAGAATTAAATCCTTTAAAAGGGGTTCATAAACATTGAATAGAACCCTATCAATGCTTGCATCACATCTGGCAATAATGAAGACAAATTAATAAGATTTTGAGAATCTGGCAGGATGATAAAGTCAAAGCCTACAAAATCACTTCTCTGCACTTAGTCAGCAGTGGTCCAGGGAAGGATCAACTTCCTGGACTCTGGTGTCCAAATGAAAGAAGGAAAATCTTAACTGCAATCTGGGGTCCAGGTTTCTGGCTCACAAACAACAAAGCTGTACACTCACAAAGCAGAAAAACATCACCAGCAATATATCCCCTGAGAGGAACCTGCTTTTCTAATATCTGCTTTCACTTTAACTCAAAGAACTGACAATGACATAAATTCACACCTTCTTAAGGTAAGATTTTAAAGCTTAATGTGCTATGTTAACTCTTCCCACATGTATTTAATTTCTCTTGGGCAAATGGATTTGTCTTTAAACCAGATGTAGGCAAGAAATTGCTTTAAAAAAAATCATTTTAATTATCAAACTTAAGTTTATGTCAATTATTGAAACGTCACTTAATTTTAAAAATGACTACATTCATTTTGTGCATGTATATATGCCAGTCATGTAATGCCATTTTTATCTAAATACTGTTTAAAACAAATACTTTAAATAGTTTAATAGATTTGATACTTAGTTTTTAACAAGTAGAGCAGGATGACCAAATTAGAAAAATAATTTAATTGTTAAAGAATGTTGCAGAACAGTTTAAAAGTGCCTTTTCTATTAGAACTGCTCATCCAGCAGAAAATCAGTAAGAATAGCCAACAGCTCCATCAAAATCCCATTATCACAGGGAACAGTAGATGAAAATCCACCTTTGTCATAGCCATTTTAACTATAGAAATGTGCAATAAACCACGCTCTTGTAATTAAAGGGATGGTGAATGTGAAACTATTTGGAAAAGCACAAAGCATTAGACCACATAAGGCATTATTATAATTAAAGAAACATGGCTTGAACGGTGATTTAAGCCATGGTGGCTGTATTGCATTATACCAGACTATATCAACAAATCTTTTTTTATTTGTAAAGTTAGGGATAAATTAACGTACCTCAAGTCTTCGCAGCTCTTTTTCATTTATAATGTGTTTTCACATACAATAATCTGATTTGAGTCTGTATTACCCCAACTTTGCGTGATAGGCAGAATGGTCATTTATTTGGCTCATATTTTAATGTGCTGAGTATAATTCCATCAACTTGAGACATGATAATATGAAATTATTAAGCCGAAAATGTGTTGAAAACAATAAAAACTGTAATGGTATAGATGGGGCTTGGGATCAAAATGACACATTTTATTAAATGCAGTGTGCAAAATAAAATTAAGTGAATTCTATTTAAAAAGGGTACAAGACAGGTATTATTTAAAATGCTTTAGTACTCGTTTTCAATAAAAAGGAATCTGGCATTATAAAAATACATAAAATAGTCATGGATTCATACCATTAATTTACATATGATTTTTTTTTGCATAAAACAAAGTTAAAATAGTTTTAAAAGGTATTCTTATATGAAAGTTACTCCCAGTATAAAATTTTTATAACATTTTGTAATTTTGGTCCATCTGTATAAATAAGACATTTTATCCTTTTAAAATTCATAACTCCACTAAAAAAACATAGGATTCTCTCTTTTAAATAAAAGTCCACTTGAGGTAGTATGTTTAAGCTCTTCTTTGCTCGCATTCAGTCTATGTGTCCAAGTCATAAGACTGAAAACGGGGAGTCCTATGGTTTTCTAAGGTCTGTTTATAGGTACACGTGTGATTTTCTTGCTGAAAATCTGTCCTTTCTTTCCCATATTCCTCTGACTCAGAGTCCAAGTCTGGAGAAGAACGAGCTTTCAAGGGAAAGGCTCTTGGCTGACAATCCACTGGCTGTCCAAAGCTTGAAAAGGCATCCAGATGAGCTCTCTTCAGAGGCTTTCCAAATGTTCCTGAAAGGAAGAAACCCCTTGAGCATATGGGTCCTTTGGCTAGCATTTCATTCAAAATACATTTCAAATGGAGGAGCATCTTAGCCCGTAAGCACGCCTAAGTAGGTTCTATAAGCCATTTACGGTATCAGGAGTATGTGCATTCCTGGTATGGAGAACGTACAGAATGGAGCTGGGGAATGAATACATATGTCCACTCTTTATTTCATTTCATTACTCACAGTAATAGTAATCATTGAGCAATGAAGTTCCCCAATATAATTTCTTCCAAATCCTGGCTTTAGTTCTTGCCAGTCTGCAATTCTCTATGAAGGAGATCTGGATTGTTGCTTATAAGTAAACTGTGCCTGGATATGGAAAGTGTCTTTCAAAATAATCCTTGTGCCTTGCCCTTTCTTCTTTACTGGCAGAATGTTACTTAACGGACTCAAACTCTTGTCACAGTCACATAAAACATATTTGCATTTTTTTAAAAACAAAAGAATATAAAAAAAATTACACTGTGACAAAACATAAAATTTCATAAAAGCTGGGTAAAATATTAAAAAAAAATTTTTTTTTAACACAAGATAATTTGTGGTTCATTTTCCCATATCTCCATTCAGTGAAACAATGATCTCAGTTTTTCCATGTACTATCCCCACATACAGACAAAAAAATTCACAAGCAAGTCTTGGCGCTAGCCACCGTCTACCACCCGCAACTTATGCTTAAAGGCTCTGGTAGTCTTCTCCGCCAAAGCAGTCAGCTTGGCTGACAAGCAGTTGTTGCCAGGTGGGATGATGTCCACCCTCCCTTTCTTTGACTGTGGTCAAAGGGTGAGCCACCAGACATCCCAAACCACAATCATGCAGCGCATACAACTCCACCCCAAGAGCTGCTGTAGCCCAAAACCACTTTTTCCACATGGGTGACAAATGGAGCTCCTAAGTCACTCCCAAAACTTGTCTTCTAGATGATACCACACACAGAGTTAACCAGAAAGCGTCTAAGGCTTAGTTACGGATTAGACACATAATCAAGTAAAATCCCCTATGTCTGACTTTGCCTTTAGAAACACATATACTAACTCACAGGATGTCATGACTACATGATTAAAAACAAACAAACAAACAAACAAACAAACAAACACATTTTCACAAGTTTGACATCTGAGTCTCACTGCTTTCCCACATTTGCATATGGAATAGGAGTCCTGAGTCAAGGTGTCTAATAATTTAATAAACTTACCCATGAAAGAATTACTTGAAGTAACGGATGCAGGCTCTGGACTTGGACTAAAATCCAAAGAGGACTTGTTTAGACACAAACTTTTCATTCCAGGTCCTTCATTTTGAGAGTAAGGAGAGCTGATTAACTTCCTCACATGGGAAGGCCATCCTATGTCACTGACACTCTGTTCACAGGATTCTTCTGAAGGGTAAGGACATGGGTAGCACTCCTTTTTCTTTATGTAACTGGGCTCACAGTGGTCTATTAAGGCTGTTCTCAGGTCAGGGCCACAACCTTTTACATTTGGGGACAATAACAGAAAGAGACAGAGTTAGTGCCTCTGGGAAGTCTCTCCAGGAAACAGAACCGAACTCAGGTAAGAAAACCGCATACCTGTGTGATAGGCTTCAAATGGATCTGAGCTGTACACATTCCCCTTCAAATACACAGGGCCCGAGGAGCCCAAAAAGGGACAAAGGAATGGATCCACTGCAGCTTCCACGTCGGCTTCACTACTATTGTCAATATGGCACGTCCCTTTAAAACAGACATTTCAGTCACCGAATGAATGTGATTCAAGTACCCTACAACATTCTCTCTACTTCAGGGATTTTCCATATTTGTAAATAAAAAGTTTGGATTGAACAGCATGTAAGAGGGAAAACTGGAGAAATTTATAGTAGAGTTTTAAAACATTTGCTGAGGCCTACGGATTAGTAACTAATGAAATCTGTGCCATCTTACAAAGACAGGACGTGACGAGAATCATTGTACTGCATGTGTTCACAGGGCACTGGCCCCCAGTGGCTTCCCAGAGAAACTGATCTGTGTATGCACACTGCAGCCAAAGCAGCCACTGAAACACACAATGCCATCAGCACTGCCCCCTCCCTCCAGAAGATCAGATGAGCAGGACCAGGAAGTGGCATTCAACAAATCATCTCTGAATGCCCAGATCAAAGAGAAGCTCGGCAAGGGGGGGAAAAAAAAAAAGCTGTTGTGAGTATCTGAGTATTTGAGTCAAACAACTCAGAAATGACACTCCAGTTAGGAGTGGCCACAGCAGTTGAAGGACAAGAGATGTAGTGTAGGCGAGAGATGTTGCAATGGGCCATGTGCCTGGGGAGCAGGAACTGGGCACTGAGTGGTCTCAGAAGAGACTGTGTAAGATACGATCCCTAATGCCAGTGGCCCCTCGAGCACTCAAAGCAGACCAATCCCCAGTCCAAGCATCTAAGCGACACAGCACTACTATGTTCCAGTTCTGTTGCTTTAAACTTTCCTAAATGTCTTTTGGGTAAACCCTGCTACATTTGAACAACGCTGCAACCAAATGAGTCTAACCAGACACCCACCTGTATGTGCACATCTTCTATCTCTACACTCTCTATCACTGCCTTGCCAAGCACTTTGACTATTTGTTGCAATTTTCATTTCACCACTGCCTACACTATGAGACTGAGAGCACATTTTCCTCCCTCTCAACTACAGAGTCCACCACAGAGCACACATTCAATAAATACCTGTGGGAAAAGATGGCAAAATGTTTGAAAAGAATGTCAATAGTTTTCTCTTTTGGAGCCCTTCATATGTACCAAGCACCGTGCAGTTTTCCAACATATCATTTTATTTAGTTTCACAACAACCTAATAAGGAAGTACTACGTAACTGTCCAAGGATACATAGTAAGCGACAGAAGAGGGTCTTGAACCGAGCCTGTGTGTGTGTCTGTGTTATGGTGCCTCCATGATTATTCTTAAAACCATGCAGTTCTTAAAGCAAGAGTCAGAATTTGATTTCCCTAACAGAATTTTAAATCATTTGACTTTTAATACCTTACATGAAACCAGTTAATGTCATTTAAGAAAGGAGAACATTCAGGGCCAAAGAACATTTATAGTGTAAAGAAAGTATCACGTTGCATGGAGAAATTAAACTTTAATTCTCCTACTTGTCTTCTCTTATTATCCAAAGCAAAGATTTTTCTGCTATTTAAGAGAATGGCATAATAGTATTTAATTTCAGCTTTGCCAGTGAGCTTGGGCCAACTCAACATATGAATGTATTGATTGCTTGTGAAAATTAATACTGTACTTGAGCCTTCCATCAGATTGTTTTGAGACAGCTACAGCCTGTGTTCCTTTTAAACACTTACCATTGCCGTCGTGTTGTGGTAAGAAAAACCCGCCTCCTGAAGACGTGACGAACTGGTGGTGGCTTCCACTTTCTGAGGAGATGTACCCATCCTGTCTGTCGGCTAAGGTTCCCTGAGATGACAAGTAACTAGGGATATCTGCGGGCAAGTTGGTCTCATCTATAATCCAACAACAGCATTCTGTTAACCAAGACCGACCATACATACCCCATAGCCTTCCCTGATGAACACTCTATACTGTTTTGGTTTCTGTACAAATCAAATAAATCTACTCCTGAAGACCCACCTTGACTGTCTAGTCATGAGGTTAGGAAGGTTAGGGCTCCCTGCTCTGGGAAGCACAAGCCAATTTTCTATTTTGCCTTCTATAGGAAGCCCCTCCCAAATGTCAAAAAAACAGATGTTTCAAGAGATAAAGCCTTGGGAATTTTTGTAGGGTAGTAGCTAAGCTTTTGGATTAAGCTTGATTTCTGCCATATTTCTGACCTAATATTCATCAATGTAAGAGCTGGCACATATTAGGTCACAGCCTGCTCCCACAGTAACAGAATCTTCCCTAGACACCTGCACACGTATGCACACGGCAACATGTGATGAGAGAGAGAACTATGGCAGAGTGTAGACCTCATAAATGAAGGGCTGCTCCTGTTCTCCATCACCTCTGTGTGAAGGAGTGGGACTGTTTTACACTGTGCTTTGAACTATATCTCATAGCCAACAGGATACTCCGATGAGGTTTTAACAAAAAGGATTAATCTTTAAACATCAGCTTTATTTTGGGCCGGGGTGTTATTTTTAGCTAACCATATTCCTGCAGCTTGAAACAAATGAGTCACCCTTCTGACATGGCCTCGGGCTGTGAGACACACATTCTGGAAGAAAATTACCCCAGGACCACAGGCACACATGACTATAGCACCCCGTGCCAAGCTTCTGTTTACACACCTGTGTTGGTAATGCTGCAATCTTCATTCCTCCGCCTTGTGTGGTATATGATGACCACCCACACGAGCGACGTGCCCACCACACAGCAAACCACTGCTATGATCACGACACCCACGGTGGCCCATCCATCATCATCTAACGACGAGGCGGTCATCTGAGGGGAGTCACAAGTGGGAGTGGGGATCACACTGAGACGCACGTTGCCTCTCTCAGTGCCGAGGGTGTTAGACATCTCACACGTGTATTTCCCGGCATCACTGACATCAGAGTCCACGATGATCAGCAGCTGATTGCCTGCTGCAAAAAAGTGCCTTTCGGTGACCACCAAGGGGCTATCATCCTTGGTCCAGTTCAGTCTGGGAGGAGGGCTGCCTCCAGCGATGCACTGCAGGACGGCGGTTTCTCCCTTGGTGACGGTTCGGTCCAACAAGGGCCGCAAAAATGATGGTGTTTCTGAAAGGACAAGTTATGTTTTCAATCTCCTAAATGAAATCAGGTTTTGCATATCGTAAGACTGACCACTTGAATTTACTAAAACTGTAACCTAATACTGTATTCGTCCACAGATTCATGCACATGCTTCTGTGAGAGCCGAAACATGGGTATGACATTCAGAATCTCATTTCATTATTTGCCTGTCATTTGTTACACCACCTGTTGAGGATAATGTTTACTGTTTTTTAAATCTCTCACACTCTAGACAAGATTGGGAATGGTGGAAGAAGGGCAATGCAAAATCTTCTAGTCAAATGTATAAAAGTAATTTCAAGGGGCACCTGGATGGCTCAGTGGGTTAAAGCCTCTGCCTTCGGCTCAGGTCATGATCTCAGGGTCCTGGGATAGAGCCCCACATCCGGCTCTCTGCTCAGCAGGGAGCCTGCTTCCCTCTCTCTCTGCCTGCTATTCTGCCTGCTTGTGATCTCTGTCAAATAAATAAATAAAATCTTTAAAAAAAAAAAAGTAATTTCAAGCATGGGGGGTATGTTGATGGGTGGAAAAAATCAGAATGTTTAGATTTTTAAGGGGAAACTTTCTAGTGCTAGACGTCCAAACCTATGCATAAATTCTGAAAGGACTTTTATTACTTGGTGTTCGCAGGTTACGTTGCTCAACTCTGAGTTTGCTCAACTCATAAGAAACACATATGATGAACATGTTCACATTTTTTTAAAAGCTCCTATTCAGGCAAAAGATGAAAGACAAACTCTGATTTCCAGAATGGTAGGGTAGGTCTAGAAAATAGAGTAGATCTTTCCCAAACTGCTAACATGTTCTGTATTTTTATATGTGCTTTACAGTGTGAAGACTATCAGTCGCGCCTGTGTGATGGGAAGAGGAGAGCAGAGGAAGTGGAGGCAACAGAGCATTTACTTTTCCCCTTGGAACAGAGGAAGCAGAGTCCTCTATCTCACTGGCCACGGGCTAAGACGTCATGTACTCTGACTTCAAAATTCCTGAGAAGCCATTTGTTCTCTCCAGAGAAGGGCAGTGTCCTATGGATTACCTCTCACCCTTACAACTCCTGACACGTAGGGCCTTTGAGTCAGCCGGCATCTTTAATTTCTATCCCAGAATCTGACAATAGCCACTTACCCAGGACAGTCAGAGTTGCGTTTGCAGAAATGCTTCCGGCACTGTTCTGAGCTGTGCAGCTATAAACCCCGATGTCCTCTATCTTCACATCCACGATAAAGAACACATCATCCTCGGGCATAACATGCATGCGTCTCTCCCTCGCGGCAGGGAAGTCTGTGCCCCCATCCTTTTGCCAGGCTATCTGTGGTGCTGGATGTCCCAGGGCAGCACACTCCAAGCGTGCCATGGCCCCGGCACGGATGGTGAGGTCCATGGGGGTCTTGGTGAAGGAAGGAAGCACTGAAATCAGAGAAAGAATGAGGGCATTAGTGCTATGGAGTCTTAGAGGTTCATTTTCATTCTTTTTTTTTTTTTTTTTTTAATATATACTTACAAATGCCCCTACCGTAGGTTAGGCTGGGGTTATTTCTGATTACAAGAGAAGGAATCTGAAGTTGAGATAAGGAGATTCCCTCAAGGTTACACACAGGTACAGAAATTATCATAAAGTCAGGCCGAGACATAGGTCATCCCCTGTACAAACTGAAGGTCTTTCTCCTATTTTCTAGTTACTTTTTAGTTTCCTCAGTAATTATCTGTGAGATCTTGGGCAGATCAATTAATCTCTTTGTACCCTGGCGACTCACTTCCTCTTTCCTTTTTTTTTTTTTTTTCCAAGTCCCTTCTGGCTCTAACATTCTATGACTTAGATATGCGTTTTCTCCTGCAACTTTAAACTCAAAATTGATCTGCGTGTCAGTCCTCAGCAATCATTTGTAGAATGACTGCATTAATGAATCATATACAAAAATCTTCTACCATGGAAAGTACAAATGATTAATTAATACAGTGGTAAGGTTCCTGTCATAAAAAATGTATTGAGGTCACACAGAGCAAACAATTATAATTTTTATTAACAGCAACTAATACTTATTGCATTTGGTGAGCATTCACTGTATTCCAGGCTAATCCTTTACACCAATTATTTTATCTAATTATCATACCTCTATAAGATATGTATGATTGTTCCTAATAGAAAGATGTAGAAATGGGAGGCACAGGATGGTTAAGTACTTTGATAAGAGTTACACAGCTGTATGCAGGAGTGGCAGGAATCAAACCCATATCTCTGAATTAAAGGTGGTGTGCTGTAATGCTTCACGGCCTCCCACAGCCGACAAATACATTGTGAACTCCCCAAGAAGCACAAGCCGTGTGTCATTCGGTTCTGTGCTACCCACCATGGTGGGGTCCTCAATGCAGTCCCCGCTGATGCAGATTCCAAGTATCTTAGTTTTGCAGAGTGAGAGGTAGAGAAAGGAAGGGCGAGGTGGGGAGCTACAAACAGAAGACAGTAAGAGAAAGAGAGAAAAACCCAATCTAAAAGGTGTCTTTAAATGCAAACGGAAAAGTTAGATCACGTACTGTTGACTGTAAGCTTGGCTTTGACTGAGTAGGATGAACCGAAGTGATTGGAGATGACACACTGGTACTTCCCTTCACTGGTAAACTCCACGTTGCGGAGCCGGAGGATGGTGGTGTACTCCATCACCTCTCCACCTTGGGCCCGCAGGTGTGCATAGTTTTCCATTTCAGCATCATGCAGTAGTTCATTGTCTTTTTTCCAAGCAAACGTCATTGGGGAATCACTGCTGCTGGCGGCCGAGCAGACAAAACTCAAATTGGAACCTTTTATTGCCGACTGTGTTTCTGGCTGAACAGTGATCTGGGGTTTAGGAAAGTCATCTGTCCAAGAGGGAGAGGAGGAAACAGAATGATTTTAAGGCTCGACAGTCCAAATGCTACTCAGTTTTTAATACCAAGAAACCCAAAACAAGTGAGGGCTTAGGTTTTATACTCGGTGTAGGTTTCACAGGTGGACTACCAGTCCTCATGTTGAAATGATGGCCTGGGAAGGTGTTTATAAACACCTTTGTTCACTTCAAATAGGGGCTGGCACCTATTTATCAATCATTAACTGAGAGACTATTATTCTGGAACATAATATAGTTTATCCTAGTTCCCTTACACTTTTTTTTTAACATAAATATGAGAAGAAATCAGCTAAGAAACTTCTAACTCATGGATCATCTTTAAACGCTACCAGTAGGAACTGCAATTTTTTTCCATGTTATCCACAAAAAAGCCGCAGCAAAATTAAGAAATCAATATCACCAAAGACAGTAATTAACACCCCATTCACTAAAAACAGAACCCATATTAAAGAGCAGTAATCTTTAGATCAAGTTGAAACAAATAATTCGGCCCTCTCAAACTCCCTGTGAGAGCCTGGCTTCAGCCTGGGGTTGAGGGTGGACTGTCAGTCAGGCTAGGCTGCCGTGCTTCACTGTCAGAACTACATGATAATTAGAGCTGGGCAACTCTTTCATTCCAAACGGTTATTTTTAGTTCTCTGTTACTTTTTGGAAAAGTTACCTTTTTTGAGCTGCAGTTTCTTGGAGATGGTCTAAACCCAGAAGGAAACAGTTTAGATCTACCAAAATGTATTATCTGCACGCTCTGGAGAAAGGACACCCGGTGGCCTGCATGCGTGTGCGTGTTTGTGAGAGGGGGGGTGCATGTGTGTGAGTGAATGGGCTGTGGGAAGGCTCAGGACGGACCAGTGCGGCTCATGTCCAATACCACGCTGTCATCAAGACGTTTTCTGCTTCTGTACGGCTACTCTAAATTTCTCATCTGATTAATCAATGTTTAGATTCACAGTTGAGGGACTGAAAGAAAAATCCAAGGATACTGTAGACACGTCCCCAAATAATAGAGAGTTCTTATCTTGGGACTAAAGAACTGCAAAATAAGCACCATGGGAAAGGCATGGCTCGGGCCCTTCTAGATGAATGCCAAAAGCTTATTTAGATCCAAAAGCTACATCAGATGTTTTATTTCCAGAAACCGTTGGCACTGTTTAATGCTGCAACCTAAAAAAATATATTTTTCTTGTACTTGACTAGACAATCGTAGGCAAAGCAGTTTCAAATAAATTTTTAAAGGCCAACGTAAAATTAGGTTCTGTAATATCACTAAAATTTAAGCAAACTTTGATTTTATGTTCTATATGTGCATTTATTTTTACAAAGGTCTCCATGACAGTGAATAGTAAACAGCAGTGTAGTGTAGTCGACAGAAGCCTGCACCAGGGAGAGGAGAACCTGGGGTTTTGATCCAGATCTGCTGACCAGCTATGTGAGATTTGAGGTTTGAGATTTCTAGCACTGAGATTCTTCACGCTAGAACAATGGACCTTATGCTGACTGATAATAAATTCAAACTTCCTATTATTTATAATGCTTTAACTGCTGGGAGCAACATTTTTAGCAGCCTGTAAATTATGAACTGATAATTTTCCCTTCGTACCCCACACAGCACTGACATGGGTTAGTTCAGCCTCTCTACAAGCCTGGAAGTGGGAAGGGCAGTCAGCACACGTCCAACTTCACAGACGCAGACACAGAGATTTAGGAAGAAGGGAGGGCTGTGACTGCCCATCAGTGTTCCCAAAATCCAACGTCCTTCTCATTCCATCAACCCCCCCCCCCCCAGGTCCAAACAGAGACATTTAAGGACATTCTCTGTCATCTATAACATTAAAATCATCAGCACACCATTTTCATCTACCTCAGCAGAAATAAAAGCTTCATCAAGGCAACACAAGCTTATTCAAGACCATTCATTGGCAGGAAAAAAAAGAAGAATGAAGACAGAGGCAACAGTCACACTCACCGCACACAAAGCCATCTGGGCTAACAGCAAAAATACTTCTTCCTTTTAGCAGCTGAGGATGGGCACAACTGGCATTTACAAAGCTCTGAAAGTTGTTTTCCGCCACCCACTGTGGGAGCCATTTTAGTTGGCAATCGCACAAAAGGCTTGATGTATTTAAATGCCTGAGGAGAGTAATTATGTTCAATTCGTTTTATATGAAATGCAGATTCTATGAGTAAACTAACTCAAGTAAATATTAACAAAGCAATGAATGTGGAAACCAAATACACACCCCATGCAATAAATATTCTCTCGTCCATCTTAAAATGTACGAAACGTATTAGCACCATGTTGCTGCTGTTTCTGACCTACTGAGGGAGAAGTGCTGATACACTGAAAATACCTCACTCCTGAAGGTTTGCTACCCAGGTCAGGCCTTGCACCACATTAGGTCCCACACATTTAAATTGCAAATTCATCAAGAAGAACAGAAAGAAACTCCTCTTCTCAACAAAGGGAACAGATCCCCACCTCCCTTTGCTTTCTGGGATAAAGATCAAGCTAAGAAGGCACTAGATGCTTTTTATAGACCCGTGATCTAGGCTGACATGCCCCCTGACACCAGGTTTCCTTTGAAACTCTTGGAAAAGAAAAGGAAAGCTTACAATTGCTGAAGTTTCTTCATTTGTGAAAATGCATTGCCTTGTAATGACATGATTGCGTTGTCACTCAGATCTCTGAAAACAAATCAAATACATTAGAGCGAATTATGGTCACTGCCTGCCTCAGGCAAAAGCTGGGCCCACACTGCCCACCCCATTCACCAAACTACTCCATGTGCACCAACCAGGCAACTCCAGAGAACCTGTTAGGAAGCTTCGATCAAAGAACACGAATATTTGTACCAGAGGCAGATCTGTTAGAGTAAAAAAGATTTGCTTTATATCCTCATGTCTATGTTATTGGACTCAGGAGGGACTACACTGTTCTGCTATATATATATGCTTTTTTTTGTAGTTATATGGTTTGTTCTACTGTACTATTTTACTGTTTTTCAATATTCAAATTAGTAACCAGTAGTAACTTTTAAATACACAAGTAAAATTACTCATAGTTACGCTTTTTAAAAACCCTATCATGTATAATACTTTCTATGATATGCACTGGGTTAAAGGATTTACATTTACATAGTATTACATTTATTCCTCACAGCAACCCAAAAGAAGATGGTTTTACTACCTTGTTCAGCATGAAAGGGGCAGATAAGATATGAACTCAATTATTTTCCATT
This sequence comes from Mustela nigripes, assembly GCF_022355385.1. NCBI lineage: Eukaryota > Metazoa > Chordata > Mammalia > Carnivora > Mustelidae > Mustela > Mustela nigripes. The sequence goes on from NC_081562.1 coordinate 94,065,516, forward strand.
TCAACATCTATGCTCTTGGTCAGTAGCCCATTCTGCCACACACAACTCACGAATAGACAGCAAGGTGTTCAGACAAGATGCACTTGCTAAAACACACTTCGGGCAGGACATTTATAAAACCAGAGGACATTCTAGGCTGACTTTATTTTTAACTAGTGCTTACAAGCAGTTTGAATTAAAGCAGTCTCTACAACGATTATTATTCTGTTTTTCTTTTATGGGGTCAGAGTATACAAAAAGGATTTTGAATGAGATGAGGGGCAACACAGGGCAGAGGGAAGGTACCAAACATGGGCAGAAAAAGAGGCTGGGAGAGTCAAGAAGGTTTTGAAAACTGAAGCAGAGGTTAATGCTCCACTGATCCACTAATTCCACTTTCCCAGAAATGGAAAGGGTCAGATGACAAACCCTTTGGCTAGTTTCCCTTTGAAAATAATTTGTTTCAAGGAGTCCAGCAACACTGGTCTGCCCTTCCAAATTCTGCTTTGCAGAATCACCCTACTCCAGCCTGAACGCGTCTGTCAGCATGGCTAGCAATTTGAACCTCCCTTAAACTAATAAGTGAGTCAGGAGACAGAAAGACGGTGGCAGATCATAGGGAAATCGTCTCTCTCAATACACAGTGCAAATGCAGGTTTGCCCAAATGTGTTTTGAACTTCTTTTGTCCAGGTTAATAGATATTAAAACTTTTGGTTATAAGCATTCCCTCACAGAGTGGAGATATTTTGTACCACTTTGCACTTTTGCTGTACAAGCGTAAATATTCCCATAGTTGTTAAGAAGCTGGTTGGATCAGTGCTCTTGCGGGTCTTGACTCCTATCCAGGGTGACTAGCTTGCCCTCCTAGTGGCTGGAAATACCTGTGTCCCTAAATGTCATTTCAAAAATGTGTGCCAGCAGTTACTAAGAGGGGATGGCGCAGAGACTGTGAAGACAAGAGCTAGCGGCACAAAGACTTGGACAGCAGAGGCAGTCCTGATATGAGTCCTGCCTCAGGCAATTCTGAGCTGATGGGCTGGTAGCAAAACAGAACAAGAGATGTGGTATATATACACAATGGAATACTATGCAGCCATCAAAAGAAATGAAATCTTGCCATTTGCTACAACGTGAATGGAACTAGAGCGTATCATGCTTAGCGAAATAAACCAAGCGGAGAAAGACAACTATCATATGATCTCCCTGATATGAGGAAGTGGAGATGCAACATGGGGGGTTAAGTGGGTAGGAGAAGAATAAATGAAACAAGATGGGATTGGGAGGGAGACAAACCATAAGTGACTCTTAATCTCACAAAACAAACTGAGGGTTGCTGGGGGGAGGGGGGTGGGGAGAATGGGGGTGGAGTCATGGACATTGGGGAGGGTATGTGCTAAGGTGAGGGCTGTGAAGTGTGTAAACCTGGCGATTCACAGACCTGTACCCTGGGGGATAAAAATATATTATATGTTTATAAAAAATAAAAAATTAAAAATTAAAAACAAAAACAGAACAAGAGACAGAACAAGAGAAAGAAGGTAGAAAAACAGGTTGTATGTTTTATAATTAAACAACAGCAATGACAAACTAATGCAAGTCTCAAAGTAATGTCACTACCCTCCTGATGTCACTTCTAAGGACTATGGGGAATTTTTTTTTAATATTTTTTTCTTTGTGCAAAGATTTTATGTATTTGACAGAAAGGGAAACAGCAAGAGAGGAAACAAAAGCAGGGGGAGTGGGAGAGAGAGAAACAGTCGTCTCCCCGCTGAACAAGGAGCCCAATGTGGGACTAGATCCCAGGACCCTAGGATCATGACCTGAGCTGAAGGCAGAGGTTTAACCCACTGAACCACCAGGGCACCCTTGCTTTTTTAATCTTTAAAATGCAAGTCATCCATCTTAACTGATCAACAGAATCAGTGGACACTCAAAACCTCCACTTCTTTAATTAAAAATAAAGGTAACAGGAGCTACTGAATAATTTTCTTATGAGGATTAAATGAGACTATATATAAATACCCAGCATAATGCCTGATGTATAGTAAGTGCACAATAAAGCATCGGTTTTTGAAAATTAAATATATCACTACTTAAGAAAAATAACTCAAAGAAAACCCAATAAGTATAGTTCCTCAAATGCAAAGGGAAATGTATACCTATATGCTTCCATATAGATAAAGATACATAGATAAACAGGTAGAAGATAAACAGATGTGAAAATATATTTCATGGTTCAGAGAGAATGCCAACAAAATTACATTCTAGTTTATCTTTCATGACACATAAAGAGATAACCATCTTAGATTCCTTTAGGTAACTAAATTCCAGTCACTCACAGATGTTCTAATGCGTCCAAACCGGTAAAGGCTTTTTTGGTAATAGATCGAATCCGGTTTCCCTGGAGTATTCTGAGGGGGGGAAACAAAAAATTACATTGGAATAGTTAAAGACATTTGGGGGTAGAATTCTCATGAAAAGAATCTCTTTTAAAATCATTGTGGAAAAAAGGAATCACTGTGAATAATTCTATTTTCTTCAGTTAAATGATATAACCTTCACAAGCGTATTCATGCCATCTATTTCAGCAATACAGTTCAGCATGATCTCAAACATTCAACAGAGAGCCCAGCAAATATAGGTATTCAGTAAAAGTTACTCCAGCAGTTAAATTAAAGCCGTGACTTTCAAAGTCTTCTTAAGAGGTAGAAACTTCCTTCCAGGTAAATGGTTTCAGAACTATAATTAGTGAGGCAGATAATAGTGGAGATCTTCTCCTTACCCTGCTTCCCCACGGATACTTTTATCATTCACAGACGTTTTGGGCTACATGGAACTCAACTTGAAAACTTAAAACATAAGGCCACTGTAAGGCCAAACAGAAGCCTGTTTTTTGCCTGTATTGCTTAGTGCCCACTGCGGTATTATCAGGGGACACTGGATCGTGTCACTTAAAAAGTCCTGTGAGCAGAATGGAACACTCATTTCAAAATGGTGAAATTAGGAAGTGTCCTTTTACACAATGATAAGCCCAAGATTCTAAGTGCTCAAAATAATTTAAAATTCTTGTCTAGATGTTAAAATAAGTCACATCTCCCCAAAGTGTTGAATAAAACCGCCACACCAAGGAAGAAAAGCACATTAATACCCATCTTGTATAGCTAGCAACACTCATCTGGGGAGATGGCCAAGGGAAGCAACCAGATTCAGCCTCTAGTTCTAAACTCTCTCAAATCTTAAACTGTAGAGTGGACTTCAATGAGTGTAGGTCAGACAGGGGGTTCAACGGGTGTAGGTCAGACAGGGAGGCCACCATGAAGCAAATCCTACTCACAGCCGCCTCAGTTTGTCGAGCCCAGAGAAAGCACCGTTCATATCTTCAATAGTCCAGGAAATTTCATTGTTCTTCAGATCCCTAATTATAAGAAGAAATGTTAATGAAACTCGTACCATCTCTTCACAAAAGATACAAGCATCTCCTCAGAGGAACACTCAGAAAGCCAAGATCACCACCCAGGTGGCATGTAATTCGTCATAAATTCCTCATAATCCCCCATATCATCTCCACCCTTTTCAAAACAATAGAAAACACTTTCTCTCTCCCAACACTAAGTTTTTGCTCAAAATCAGGAGAGTTGATTCTGTCCTATTAATTCCTCTATCAAGATGACTAAATTCTGAAAGACCTGAACAGTCTGAAAAATACATTAAACTTTAAAACCACTGATCCAACCACACAAGTAGGAGTTAGCCAAAGCACACAGCAGGTCTTCCAATTATGTAATGCTTCAAATAGTGAACCGAGCAAAAGTTTCTGACCGTGCAAAAACCAAAAGCCCATTGCACAACAATAAAATGAACATTTCAGAGATTTTTCAAAGGTCAATTAATCCGACTCTCTCTTCTTCCTCTTAGGACAGTGTTCAAGCCTGAATATAACTGGTATACCAAACAGGCATCTTCCTTTGCTCCCCTTGTATATCTTTTTGTTCTGGGTAATTTCTAATCTGCATTTTTATAAAAATCGGTGGATTTATAAAAATATCAGTGGATTTTAGAAAAATCAGTGGATTTAAAATCATTTCTTTTTGAGCAGTTGCCAACTTCCTGGAGATCTGAGAAGGTAAAGTATAATCACCAAACCAATCTGATCATTGTCCTTTTTAATCTAAGAAACACATACGGATGAAATGGACTGATTTTAATCCAACTGATCTGGGAAAGATTAAGACACTACTTCTGAGGCTGTACATATTTCCTTCACAACAAAGGAAATCTGCTTGGAGAAAAGTGGGCACATTTAGGAACCAATTAGGTGCATGCACGGAGAGTAAAATGTGTAACTTACAAAGTCTTTAGACTGGAAAGCCCCCGGAAGGCACAATCAGCGATATAGCTGACTTTGTTATTTCCAATGTGCAGTGTATTTAGTAAACTTAAGCCCAGGAAGCTTGAATCATCCAACCTCGATAAGTGATTGAAAGTGAGGTCCCTGTTTAAAAAAAAAAAAACAAAAAACAAAGAATAAAAAATAAATAGTAGCCTTTATTCTCTAGTTCAACACAATGATTTGTTTTCAAACAACAGGTAATGTATGTAACCCCAATAATCCTTATTTTAACACTCTGCTGTCTTAATAACACTTAGGTAAACATTATTTGTAATCCTACTGGTTAAAAAAAAATGCTCTTTATTTGAAAATAAACAAACCATCACTGATTTAGCCCATGTGGCCTCGAACTCAAACAGCACAGCTGGCTTCAACTTATCACAACAAAAATATGACTAGGTTGCATGTGAACAAAGCTGTCACCTTGGAAACTTTGTTATGAAAATTTCACAGATCACTGGTAAGAAGCTCATGCTCCAGCAGGATCCCTGCTCTCGGACCTGAGGAGAATAAAAGGCAACTCACAGCTCGCTGAGTTTCTGGCAGAACTCCCAGGCATCGGGGCTGATCCTGCTGATGGCATTTTGGCGGAGATGAAGTTCCTGCAGCATCAGCAAGCCGTAAAGCCAGCCTTTGGTGATCTCTGTTAGGTTGTTATGGTCCAGCTGCCTACATTTACAAGAAGAATCAAAAGCAGGATCACAAGCTCATTATCTAGTCTCTGCAAAGGAGACCTAGGATTACAACCTATTACATATTCCCATTGTTACGAGATGTTTAGCTTTTGTTGTATGAAGACATCAGCAAAAGATACCATGGGCTTATAAATTCCCAGTCATTTTACCTGAAACAAAACTGAGTATTAAACTATAAGACTGTAAATTATGAGATTTTTAACATAGGACCTCAAACAAAGCTACGGCATATTCACTGAGCACTCCACGATTGTACTATCAAAGCAGGAACTGTGATAAGCACACTTACAAGATTTCCATGTTGCTCAGCCCCCAAAAAGCTCCATCCATAAGTTTTGTTACTCCATTTCTTTGCATTTTCAGAGACTTTAGAGCACCGAGTCCTTGGAATGTGAGCCCATCTACGTTTTTAATCTTGTTCCGGTTCAGTTCACTGCATTGGATAGAAGAGTTAAATAGTTTATATGACAAAATTCTGGGGGTAGTAATAAAATATGACATTATCACAATACAGTTAAACCAGCAAGTGTTAAATTACATAGAAAGTTTTAAATTTCTAAACATTTTTATTGAGAAGAATTCTGATTTATTAGCAGGGAGTGAATTTCCTCCTGAAATGTGTGATATATTTTTGGAAAAATGAAATATTTTGGAAAAATGAAACTAGACTACACTTTAGTTTCTTTAAAACGCTTATCTACTCAGTGTATTTGTTTTTTAAACTATCTAGAGTTAGTATACTGAACATTATGTTAAAACATGTGATCTATTCAGGGGCAGGGCCGCCAAGCTTATTCTGCTTACAAAAGTTGGTTACTCTCTCTTTCAAAATTCTTTTTTCTGTTTAATGCTTTCTCTTCAAGGCAGTCATTTTCAACCTTGGTTGCACACTGGGATCACCTGGAGAGCTTTAAAAATTACCAAAGCCTGGATCATACTCCTAGAGGTTCTAATATAATTGGTCTAGGGTGTGGCCTGGACATTGGGATTTTTAAAAGCTCCCCAGTGCCTATAATGTGCAGCCAAGGTTGAAAACCACTATATTGTAGGAGCCTGTTCACAGATCATTCCACCACTATTAACGAGCAGCTCTTTGCAGCCACTTAAGCTATCAGAGCCTCCTGGAGTTGTCAGTATTATTTTCATAAACCACAGCTGTTGGGCGCTGCCATGATTTCGCCAGGGCCACAATGATCCCTTTGTATGGACACTGTTCAATGATGACACTGTTCATTCTTTCAGTAACAAACTAACCTGCCCTGTCAGGCAGGAGTTTGCACTACACGGCTGCGAAGGCTCTTTCTGATTCAGAAATTCAGCCACTCCAGTTCTCAATGGGAAGAGAGCCACATTCTTGCTTTGAAACTCCTCTTTGGTCACGTTGTGGATTTTAGGCAACAGACACCAAGGGCTTAGAGGAGGTGAAGAAACACTGTCTAAGAGAACATCTTACTTACAGGTGTTGTAGCTGGGGCAGTTTAAACATCTTGGGCGGGATAGCTGAGAGCCGGTTCCTGTTCAGCTTCAACACCAGAAGTGTGTTGGCCAGACTGTCAAAATACCCAGGTTCCATTGAAGTGACTCGGTTGCTACTGAGATACCTGTTAAAAAGTTTGAAGATGAGCTTCTCCTTCTGGCTCTTTGGAAAGTTAAAACACATAAATTCCCTGTAATCTCCAGAGAACTTAACCATCATTTGTATCAATGGACACTTAAAAATTAAGTCTTTAGGTCTTTGTGGACCAACGCGGACTATGATTCACACATACTGCTAAGGAAGGAATGACTGGAATATTTGAAGGGTATAAAAATTTGTTTCAGATACTTATCCAATTTTTATAAAAGTCATTTATTAATGAAACAAAGAGTGGCTTAATTTTCTAAAGAAGCACTTTTAACTCCACATAGTTTTTCTAACAAAGGATGTCTAATTTTTTAATAATCGGAATGTATAACAACAAAATAAAGACCGTGGGTATTTGGGTTTGTAGCAAATTACACGTCAAGAAGAAAGTTAAAAGTTACACTGCTGATACACCAGCAGTTGAAAAACAAAGGCAGACTTCATTATATTTTAAAGTTGATTTTTTTATTATTATGACATGGTATTGTCATCATAGGTGAATATCTTTGTTAAAGAAAACTTGACTTACAGGTATTTGAGTTGTAGGGATGGAAGGGGAGTTTTAAGCTCTGAAATATTATTGTTGCTCAGGTCCAAAGTTTCAAGGGATTGAAATTGTTTCAGATGTTCAGGTAATATTTCAACAATTCTGTTTCCAGCTCTGGAATTTAAAGATAGCACAGATGACAGGGTTAATAATACAACAATCTGAAAGGTGTAAAATAATTTATATTCCTAATTTGTTCTTCAAAATATGGAAAACTGATTGTTCTAAACGGTACTTTTAAAAGTTAAACAGCAATTCTTATGTCACTTTAATTTCACCTTAAATAGTAAATCATAATATTCAAATGTATGAAAAACATTCCTATATAAATCTGGGTGTATTTAACAGCTATGGTTACCCAAATGCTAAGCACTTAAAAGTTATCTGATTTTTACATTTTTTTTGTTACCAGTCCTTCTTCCTTAGCATTTTATTAAATGGTATATAAAATGACTAACACTGAGTTGGCATTCCAGGAACTGATGTGGTCTTTGTCTATTCTTTTTTTTTTTTTTTAAAGATTTATTTATTTGACAGATAGAGATCACAAGCAGGCAGAGAGAGAGAGAGAGGAGGAAGCAGGCTCCCCACCGAGCAGAGAGCCTGATGCTGGGCTCAAGTCGCAGGACCCTGAGATCACAACCCAAGCTGAAGGCAGAGGCTTTAACCCTCTGAGCCACCCAGGTGCCTCCTTTGTCTATTCTTTTCCTTGATTCCTAATGTATTTCTAATTCTTGTCCTGGAGATTATGCACACAACAGGTACAGGTACTACTGAATTTAAAATACTCATCAGATTGGGATTGTTTTTTAAGCTATGCTAGAGAGCTTTTTCTTTAAGAAACAGCAGGTTTCAAGGTATTGCCATAGTCTTCAAAACCAGAGGATATGCTCCAGGGCTTTGAATATTATAAAAGTATTACATAAAAGCACACCAGTCTAAATAATCTCTAGTTAATTAGATTAATAAGTTTTGACATTAACAGTCTTAAACACCAGACCACAATGACCAATATGGTAGCCACAAGTAGTACTCTAAATTAAAGGTTGAAATTCAGTTCCTTAATCACAGGAGCCCCATTTCAGGTCCTCAACACACACATGTGCTTGGTGGCTGTCAAGTGGGTCAGTGCACATACAGATCATTTCATCACTGAAAGTTCCCTTGGTGAGCCCTATACTAGACCGCAAATGAAAAACAAAACAAAACAAAAAGGGGGCAAGTCAAATCTCTTAAAAGGTCATCAATACAACAGCTTTCAAGGGGAAACTCAACATTAAATGACAATCTTGCTAGAAAACAGGAATCAAATTGATGTGCAAGCCATCTTATTTGTCACATTAGATCAGGGAGCCTGGACTTTTTAGAGCATCATTTGGCAGAGGAAAACATGTCAACGTAGGAAGGCCAGGACGAAAACAGAGTCCACTTACAAAGAAGGTCTCTCTATAATCCACAGAACAATCAAACAATGTGGAGGCTCTAGGAAGAACTCTATACGTGACATGTCACATGCTGCTGTTTTTATACATAGTCTAAGAGTAAGCCTCATTTAATGAGAGAACTTAGGAAATATATCTCATGTGTGTATCTTTCTACCAATAATGTATTTCTATAGCGCTCTGAGAATTTATTAAGCTCTTTTGCATTATTATAGCACACAGGCCTCTCACCATCTCAGAAGGTCTCTGAGTTAAGAGTCCCTCATGCATATTTTTCACAAAATCTTATGCTGCGTTCTGACACAGCGCTTTCACACTCCTGATCTTCTCTGCCATTCTCTGAGGTCCTCTGAAGTAAGTAAGGAGATAGGTCTCTACCCCTCTGTTTTGGACTGTTTATGAAACCTAAGAACGTGGAGAACATCTTAAATGTCAAGCTGAGGCTAAGAATTGTTCATATATTATGCCTTTTGGCATTTAATCACAGTAACATTCCCCCAGAGAGTTATTACAGACAACTGTAAAATTAGGAAACTAGGGTTTTTGACCCATGAGGTCATATTGGTACCAAAGCAATTGCTGAAGGTTAGTCTCATAGAATATAATGTCAAATATATTTGGCAGTTAAGTTCTTATGTGGAGATGCACTCTCCCAACCCCGCCCAGAAAGGGCCACAACTTCCCACTCTTGCAGAAATGCTGAACTTCTGGGGCACCTGGGTGGCTCAGTGGGTTAAAGCCTCTGCCTTCGGCTCAGGTCATGATCTCAGGGTCCTGGGATCGAGCCCCGCATCGGGATCTCTGCTCAGCGGGAAGCCTGCTTCACTTCCTCTCTCTCTACCTGCCTCTATGCCTACTTGTGATCTCTGTCAAATAAATAAAATCTTAAAAAAAAAAAAAAAAAAAAAGAAATGCTGAACTTCTGGTTTCAAACTAATATGGGAATCAACACTGCTTCATAGAGCCATAACCATGCAAAAAACAAGGATGCCCTGGAAACAGGGCCTCCCCAGTCTTGCTTGTACCCCAGGGAGAAAACCGAGGGGTGTGCACATGTTTGCCATGCACCAGAGTAGAAGACAAACTTCCTGAATGTGTGCCAATGTCCGGTGCTGATTTCCCCATAAGAAAGAACAGTTAAGGGAGAAATCAGGTTGGACTTTTTCTATTTAAACTACAATAACCTAACAAAACTTCTCAAAATACTGTCAAAACCCTCTGTATGTTACTTTTAAGGACTGCAGGGAATCATGTCTTTTGATCCAGGTCATCTGGGACTCTAACTATGTTCTCATGTAATCCTATACAAGGTAACAGGCATAGGTGATGCGTATCTTAAGAGCTGAATTTGTCTGTGATTATAGTAAGGTTAAAAAAAAAAAAAAGGTTTAACAGTCCTATTTACAAGTAACAAATATCAAGCCCCTTAGTCTCCCATAAAGTCTTACAGACTTTGTTTAGAGTCAAGTCAGCCATGACCTCTGATTTTGACCATTTCCCACATCTGGATTTGCCAGTGTATAAACTCCTTGATCTAGTTGTGAGGTACAGGGTAATGCAAGCGAGACAATTAGTCAATTTCTAGATCCCGGAGATGGATTTAGTCCAAGAGACAAGCCACAGGCCTTAGGGTCAGGGTGTGTGGGTTAAACAAAACCACACTTTAGGGAACAAAAATGTTCTCTTAAACACATAACCCAAATGTTTGCATTACCAGGATGTCCTCCCACAAACAGCAGAGTAACCCTGAAATGCCCCCCTCTCTCCATTGCCCTCCCCTGCCCCTAGTCACCACGTCCCATCACACTCTGCATCTGGTTTTGGCTCCCAGGCTGTCTGAGGCTAGTAGAGCCACACTTAACATTTAACAACACAAAGCAAACGCTCAGCTATAGATTTTTGCAATAAATGGAACAAACTGGTTTTTTGTGGGAGGGAGAGGGAGACCCACAGGTGTCTATCATGTTGGTCAAATAAGGCCACGAGTTAGATAACAGGCCATACAATCTTCGGTTTATATGTTCGTTTGTTTATTAAGTAATTATGAACAAGGTATTAAAACTGCCAATTACTTGAGTGACGAATAAAATTTTCCTTGCAGTTAAAGTATGCTCCAGCCAAAGCCAGCAATTTCCTGAACTGCACACTTCCTAAATTGCAGTGTGAAAGTGCTCTGTTACAGACGGAGAGTGCACAGTGCCCTCTTTGTCAGCCCTGCTTCCTCGCACAAAAATCCCTTACAACTGCCAGGATAATAGTCCCTGTATCACAGAATTTTAACTCTGTTCTAATGGAACTGAATTAAATCCAAATACCAGTTTCATATTAGCTCTCGGAGACTGACAAATAACCACGTGATATGTACCAGTTTAAACAAAACAAACTTTCTCTGTATCATGCAAGAGTTTCTAAAAACGGAGACAACTCCATTAAAAACTAGATTGAAAGATCTTTTAAATCACCTAAACCCTCAAAATAAACATAATTCTAATAGAGTTGGTCACAAATAGCTTCTTCTAAAAGATAAAGATTCAATTCAACTCCAGCTTGTTCTCCAAATACGGATAAATGCCAAAACCGATGAACACACTGAAAGCACTGTGGTTAATTAATATTTTTGGTAGGATGTGCAATGCTTTAACAAAACAAGCAAACGAACAAACTGAGTGAATACTTTTCCCCATGACTTGGCGTAGAAGTACCATCTTTCCATTGTTCAAAAATCACAATATGTAAGTCATATAAGTATTGGAAGGCATCACAACGTTGTGCAAATCCAACCCAAAAGGACAGCAAACCTTTCGGTCATCTGTTTATGTTGACAGTACAAGGTGTTCCATGGTCAAATCATCGCCAAGGTCAAGGATAATTAGTCCCTTGTGGACACACACAGACCTGGGGGCTTGGTCTGTCAGAGCACAGACGGTTCCCTCAGGCATTTGAGAGGCCACAGGAAAAACAGGAGTCCCAGGTAGTTTCACTCAGCCTCAGCTTCTTGGGCCCAACTACAAGGTTTCACTATGTTGCTAATTTCCCCTTCTGTAACCCACTTGGCCAAATACCTTTAAAATGCAGAGCCAAACATTGCCTGCCATTTTCTTATGGTGAGATTTGCTCTGAGAGTGCTGAAGATCTACCAAGGAATAAGATGGATATGGTCCCTGAATCCATGTTGTTTACCTTCTAGCGGGGGGAAGAGGCAGACAGATGGAAGGGGTCACCACCGTGATAACCACCATGATAAGATGGCCATGGAGAAGAAAGAAATGCCTCCTAAAAAGGAGTGGCAGCGGTCAGCAAAACTTCCCATGGCAAGAAGACAGGCTAGTGTTCCAAGCAGAAGCAAGTGTGAGGAAGGCAAGGCTTCCCTTTGAGGAAATGAAAGGAAGCCTTGTGGGTGGGGTAGAGAGTTCATGGGTGAAGACTAGGGAGATATGAAGTCCAGGAGTGAGGTAGCCAGGAGGAGAGGAATGTAGGTCAAGTGGGACCCTATACACCTCATAGGCACTGGGCCTTTATCTCAAGATTAGCTGGGGGAGGAGGACAGGGGATTTCAGAATCGGGTGACTATATCACACAAAAGTATGCTCTAGCAGTAGTGGGTAGAAACACTGGTAGGGGAAACACAGGCATGACCAGGTGCAGGAACACCGGGAGGTGCAGAGACAGTGTGTTGGGATAACAATGACCTTCTGCCTAGCGATCCACTTTGGGGGTAAAGTAGTACTCTGCATCTGGTTCCCCAGAGCACAGGCTGTGCTTTTCTCCCCCACTGACATACAGGCTCAGGTTTCCAGCTCTGGAACCTCTGGACACTGGAACCCAGTTTGGCACCACTAGAGTTCCCATCCACTCTCCATTACCACTTCTGTGTGTGCTGCTGACATGGAAGGCCTTCTAAAGCATGGGGTGTGGACTGGGATCCCAGCTGGCTCAGGTGTGAGATGTTCCTGACCATTTTAATGTCTATTGTCACTAGGAAAACGGACAAGTGTGTTATTCCCATAGATAAGACTGTGTTTAGTTGTTCTGATCCTCTGAACGCCTGCACTGAATGTAAACCCAGACTAAATTATAACAGCAAAATAGAAGTTATCAGGTTAGTGACATGATCACTTGGTAAGATGATTGGTTTTACTTCCTGACTCACTGCTATCTCCACAAAGCATAAGAGTCTCAAAAGAATTTCATGGACTCTTAAGTGCATAAAAATGGTGTCAGTTTATTTCCAAGGTCTAAAAGGAGAGTGGAATATTCTTTGTGAGGAACTAGAATATCAGGTTTTTTCATACTGGAATTCCTGCACCAACGACACTGCAGCTTCTTGATGAATAAGAAATACCTGTCAATAGTTTCAATGGTCTCCTACCTATTACAGATGATAAAGGCAGCTTAAGGCTTTGCCACTGTGATATGTGAAGAAAGATGTACCATCTTGGGCATATTAAGAGGTTATGTGTGAGTGGCACTGACCATTTAGCAAAGGTGTGGGCAGCAAAGCTTACTTTGAAACTATTTTTTGTATGTTGCAATGCCCTCCCTTCTTAGAATGTATCACTAACCGCACCCCTTGAGTCTAATTCAGTTAGTGTAGGTAACAAATGGCTGCAGTTGTAGTCATTCTACAGAGAAGGCATATTAACTGTACTGAGACAGTCAGCCCAGCCCCAAGGAAATACTGATTTCTATATATAACTTGCAAGCAACCACTTCAGCACCCATTTATAAAAGAATTACAAGTAGTTAAAGAAAACACTACATTTTGCAAATACATTAAAGGTCATTTATATTTCCAACAATAACCTTTGTGCCCCAACAAAATGTTTCCTTGGAAACCACCTTGGCTGGAATAACTAGCACCCCATAATATTAGGCTTCTTTTAAGAGAGAGACTTGGCAAGCAAAAGAACCTCTCCCATGCAGATAAAAAATAAACTCTCTTTGCTCATGTTTTTTCTAAAAAAGATAATTAAGAAGTTTCATTAAAAGAACACATGTTCAGACTGGTCCCCTGGTACTGTGGCATCAAAGAATAAAGCCAACTGAGGAAACTTTTGCAAGGAGAAAGATTCTTGATTAAGAACTAACAATACTAAACAGCAAATGGGGCACTGTAAGGAGCAGAGAGTCCATTCTGTCAGCTAGAAGCCAGGTCAACATAGACTATAACTGTCTTTTGGATCAAGAACATTAATAAAGATGGCCATAATACTTTAATACGAACATCCTACAGTGATCAGGGCCCTATTTACGGACCAGTTATAATACAGGTTAAAAATGAAAAAAGAAATAGGGGTCAAAAACCCATTTTCATCACAAAGAAAAAAACCCTTTTGGATTCCCAAGCGTGAATTCAGTTTAGTTCTTTATGGAAAGAGAAATTTAAGGGTGAACAACTTAAAATTTAAGATGCCAAAGAGACAGACTGAACAAGTATTTTAATCTGAAATAATTTAATTATGTACAATAAAAATTAATTCTAATTCAGTCAAGTATTTTTTTTTTTTTTTTGATATTTTCTTAGACAGGGAGCACGTGCAAGGGGAGCAGCAGGCAAAGGGGGAAAGAGAAGCAGGCTACCCGCTGAGCAGGGAACCTGATATGGGGCTCGATCCCAGGACCTTGGGATCATGACCCGAGCCGAAGGCAGACATTTAACCAACTCAGCCACCCAGGTGCCCAAATTTAGTAAACTAGAAGTTTTCCCTTTCTCTTTGAGGCAGAGGCTTTCTACACACTTTTTCATATGCTGGACCATTGTTACAGTTCAGCTGTGAGTTTGCATTTCCCACCTGGCTTGTGATTTGCTTGTGAACAGAGAGACTAATTCATCTTTGATCCCCTAGAACTCGGGGTTCAGTGAATGGGTTTGAAACCGTAAGTGACCAGTGCTTCATCTAGAAATTCTAGATCAAACTTTAGATTGGCTGGTAGGGATTTATTTGAAGTGTGGTTCAAAATGCATATGTACATCAGAAAATGGGATGACCATTACAGCTGCCAGCTAAAAAAAAAAAAAAAAACACAAAACTGCCATTTTGTTGAAGCAGCAATTCCAATCATAGTTCCCTAGCAAGGGGATTTTGATTCTCTTCTTGGTTGTATTTTGATTTACTAGACTTTGTGGACCTTGATTTTCTCACCTGTCAAGCAAGAGGACATTGAATGCAATGATCTCAGGCATGCCTAAAGAGCTGTGATTCTGGATTTGGATGACAAGTCCTGCAGAAGATCAGATTTGCTAGAAAGGCTTCAGACAAACATTATACAGAAAATGGAGCCTCTTGCAGAAGCTGGCCTCGCTTTGGGGGGGGACCTCTTTTGGGAGTCCCACTGCCTGGCTGCCCATCTTCACCCTTGGTTTACTCCTTCATTTTCCTGGGGCATATCCTCCACTAGCTTTCCAAGTAACCATGAACAGAGGTGCTCTCCTCAGCCCCCATGTTTCAAAATGTCTTTATAGGATTGACAGTTTGAGTGCATACAGAATTTCAAAGTAATTCTCCCCTAGGATTTTGAAGACACTGTTTTACCCTATCCAAAGCATTCATGGAAGTACTGACAGAAGAGCCAGAAGCCATTCTGATTCTCTATCTCCATGCTTCTCAAACATGGGCAGACATGAGAACCAGAGGACAGGGGTTTCTTAAAGCAGTTTAGATGGAACCTGAGAATCTGTATTTCTACCAAGTCCCTGGGTGATACAGCTGTCACTGGCAACACATGAGGAGAACCACCGTCAACCCCCACAGGTCACCTGTGTTGTTTTATGCCTCTCAGAGCTTCACTTTACTCCTGGTATTCTGAGACTGCCCAGTATTATCTCCAGTGGTAGGCCTTGTTTCAACTGCTTGCACTCAGTAGGGTCTTTCAACCTAGAAACGTGTATTTCTTAGTTCTGGGATATTTTTTTGTTTGTCTGATCATTTCCTCCCTTCTATTTCCACATACATCTCTGTGGCATTCCAATAAGGTAGGGAATAGATTTCTGCCTGATTTTCCTATTTTCTCATTTTTTCCTCTCCCATTTTCCATCCCTTTGTCTTTCCGTTCTTCTTTTGGATAAAGTTTTCGACTTTCTTTCGACACTTCTGTTAACCTTTTAAAGAGTCTGTTATATTTTTAACGTTCAAAAGTTCGTCCTTATTTTCTCAATATTCATTATTATTATTACTAATGATTTATCATTCTTTACTTGCTTTGTGGCTATCACATCTCTTTTCTTTCTGCACGTATTGGGTTTTCCAGAGGTTCCCTTTTCCTTCCACTGTCTCTGGTTCTCTTTTCCCATTTATTTCAGACACTGATCTTATTTATTTATTTAATTTTAGAGACGGGGAGAAGAGGGGTGGAGGGACACAGAGGGAGAGAGAGAGAATCTTAAGCAGGTTCCACACCCAGCATGGAGCCTGACATGGGGCTTGATCCCCTGATCCTGAGATCATGACCCGCGTTGAAATCAAGAGTCAGATGCTTAACTGACTGAGCCACCCAGACACTCTGTAGACACTTGATTTTATTCGAAATGTCTACACAAGTCTGGCAATCACTGAGCTAACCATTCATATTTAATAAAAAGCACTCAAAAGTTTACTGAAGACTATGTGCAGAATAGACTTGTTGACTGGTGAGTCCCACCATGGTGGCAGAGAGGGGACCTATTTCATGATGGGATCTCCACATGTCTTATTGCTCTGATCTTCCAGTCTCTAGTCTGGTGGGTCCACGCATGATTGCTAATATCTAGGAAGGCTCACAGGTAAATAAGTTAATAAGTTGGGGCAAGGAAGTGTCATCCTCAGTGTTTAGATGAGATTTAATTTCCCTGATTGCAGAATATGCTATCCTCAATCCTCATCCCTTCCTTGCCCAACTTGGCTGGTGTCCCAAATTCTAGAGACTTAGTCTTTCAACTCTCCAGAGGGTAACTTCTATTCTGCTAATGTCAGGCTTTGAGTTTTGGAGGATGAGTATGGTGGAGAAACTTGGAGGTCTCATTGCTTCTTATAAAAGAGTTTTAACTTTTCCCTCAATTTCAGTCCTACCTTGTATCCTTATAGGCTTTGAATTTCTGAACTCAGAATGGTTCCACTGAAAACAAAACAAAACAAAACAAAACAAACAAGTTGCTGCTTTTGGGATCCACTCCATTTTCTCTCTTTTAAGTCAGTTATAATTTGTTCATCTGCTTGCAAAATTTTTATGACATTTCTTATTTGGACTGTCTTCTTTCCTATTTTATTTTTGTTCCTCTCTGTGTATATTTTTTTAGACCTTAATTCCATTTTAAGGGAGTTTTAAGAAAGAGCAGAGTTAAATGAATATATTCAGCCCGCTAGGCTTAATAGGAAGTCTTCAACAGAAATGCAATCAATGAATAAAACGGTTTTTCTCTAAAAAGCAAAATAAACCACAAAACCTTCCCTCAAAAGAGCTACTGTAATTTTTTTACCCCCAAATTCACCCAACTTAGCTTTGTATATTTTAATGAAAAATTAGCCTATACAAAGGATTTTCATTCAAGATGATAGTACAAACCAGAAAACACATCATTATTCTGAACCTCAAATTAATAAACAGTTCTCATGCAGATTAATTCTGTATGAACACATCAGGTTAAATTAATGTTATTTTATTTTCTGATATGGTTCACAGACCAATGGACTAAGAACACCATATTTAACCAAGTATTTAAATTGTTCTTGTGAAAAAGACATGGATAACGTGGTGATGATGATCAGACAGGCAAATGGTAAGCTTACATCCTTTATCTTTATCTTTATCCAGAGTGACATGAATCTTTAAAGGAAGTTGTTAGGATCCAAATCAATGTACAGAAATCTGATACATTACTATATACTAATAATGAAACAGCAAAGAGAGAAATTAAGAAAATAATCCCATTTATAATTGTACCAGAAATAATAAAATACCTAGGAATAAGTTAACCAAAGAATTGAAAGAATTATACTCTGAAAACCATAAAACACTGATGAAAGGGGCAGTTGGGTGGCTCAGTGGGTTAAGCCTCTGCCTTCAGCTCAGGTCATGATCTCAGGGTCCTGGGATCGAGTCCCGCATTGGGCTCTCTGCTCAGCTGGGAGCCTGTTTCCCCCTCTCTCTCTGCCTGCCTATGTGATCTCTCTCTCTCTGTCAAATAAGTAAATAAAAGCTTAAAAAAAAAAAAAACTGATGAAAGAAACTGAAGACAACACAAAGACATGGAAAGATATTCTGTACTCTTGAACTGGAAAAACAAATATTGTTAAAATATCTATACTACTGAAAGGAATCTATAAGTTTAATATTATCCCTATTAAAATACCAACAGCATTTTCCACAGAACTAGAGCAAACAATCCTAAAATGTGTATGGAACCACAAGGACCATGTAGCCAAAGCAATCTTAAAAAAAGAAAACAAAACTAGAGGTATCACAATCCCAGAGTAGATTATATCCTACAAGCTATAATCATCAAAACAGTATGGTACTGTCCCCAAAACAGACACAAGGAATCAACACCAATTATATGGTCAATTAATCTCAAAAAAGGAGGTAAGTATAAGCAACAGGAAAAAGTCTCTTCAACAAATGGTGTTGGGAAAACTGGACAGATAACATGAAAAAGAATGAAATTGGGCCACTTTCCTTACCATACACAAAAATAAATTCAAAATGGATTAAAGATCTAAATGTGAGACCTGAAACCATAAAAATCCTAGAAGAGAACATAGGCAGTAATTTTTCTGACACCTGACACCAGCCATAGCAACATTTTCTAGATATGTCTCCTGAGACAATGGAAGCAGCAACAAACATAAGCTATTGGAAATACATCAAAATAAAAGGCTTCTGCACAGGGGAGGAAAAAATCAACACAACTAAAAGACTGAATGGGAAAAGGTATTTGCAAACAACATTATCTGATAAAGGGTTAGTATCCAAGATATATTAATAACATAGATAATTCAACATCCAAAAACCAAAAGATCCAATTAAAAAATGGGCAGAAGACATGAACAGGCATTTCTCAAAAGACGACATCCAGATGGCTAACAGGCAAATGAAAAGATGCTCAACATCACTCATCATCAGGGAAATGTGAATCAAAACTACAATGAGACAGCATCTCACACCTGTGAGAATAGTTAAAATTCAGAAACATAAGAAACAACAAGTGTTGGTAAGGATGTAGAAAAAAAGGAAACCTTGTGCAATATTGGGAATGCACACTGGTGCAGCCACTGTGGAAAACAGTGTGGTGGTGCCTCAAAAAGTTAAAAATAGAGCTACCCTACAATCCAGTAATTAATTATACTACTGGATATTTATCCAAAGAATATGAAAATGCTAATTCAAAGGGATACATGTACCCCTATATTTATTGCAGTATTATTTACAATAGCCAATTATGGAAGCAGCCCAAGTGTCCATCGAGAGATGGATAAAGAGATGATATACACACACAGACATACATACACTCAGTGGAATATTACTAAGGCATAAAAAAGAAATTTTGCCATTTGCAATGACACGGATGGAGCTAGAGTATAAAATGCTAAGGGAAATGAGTCAGAGCAGGACAAATACCGTAACTTAACTCATATGTGGAATTTAAGAAACAAAACAAATGAGCAAAGGAAAAAGAGAGAGACAAACCAAGAAACAAACTCTTAACTACAGAGAACAAACTGATGCCTACGAGAGGGGTGATGGGTGGGGGATGGGTAAATAGATGATGGAGATAAAAAGTACACTTATCTTGATGTGCACTGGGTAATATGGAACTGCCGAATCACTAAACTGTACACCTGAAAGTAATAGAACACTATTAACTATGCTGGAATTAAAATAAAAAAAAAAAAAAAGGAAGCTGCTAGTGGCTGTGACTGGGTCAGACTGTGGCCCTTGTGGGGTCAACATCTGTCCGAGCAAGGACAGTGGTGGGAATAATCAAGTACAAATGTCACAGAACTACACGTATAGTGCATCTGTTAGATGAATCAGCATCCCAAACCTTTCAACGTACTCACATGATGGTCTAGAAGCAAGCAGAGAAATAAGCTGGGATAAGGCAGTGTTTGGGATTTTTAATCAATCATTTTAAAAAGGCCTATGTGAAAGCAATTCCTATGAAATGACAGTAGACTGGGGAGCTTGGCTGACCACAGCTGGATAGGAGCCAATAATACAACATGGTCCTTAAAGGCTAACATAATTTGAAGCTTCATTTATATCCATATATTTTTTTTTTTACTTTAAATTCAATGTAGTTAACAGATAATGTATTATTAGTTTCAGGGGCAGAATTCAGGGACGCATCAGATGCAAGTAACACCCACTCCTCATTGCATCAACTGACCTTCTTAATGCCCATCACCCAGTCACCCCATCCCTCCACCTCCTCCTGTCCATCAGCCCTCAGTTTATTCTTTATCACTGAGAGTCCTTTATGGTTTGCCTCTCTGTATTTTATCTAATTTTATTTTTCCTTCTCTTGCCCCATTCATCTGTTTTTGTCTCTTAAATTCCCCATATGAGTGAAATCATATGGTATTTGTCTTTCCCTGACAGATTTATTTAGCTTAGCTTATCTTGTTTGGGTGCCATATTTACACTGTCACGCCAGATGAAGTGTATATGGGAGGACTTTAAGAGTCTAGACCTGCATTGTGCATGTGTAGCTACTTAAATTTAAATGAAATAAAATTAAAAATGGAATTCTTCAGTACACTAGCCCCATTTCAAGTGTTCAATATCCATGTGTCTAGTAACTACCACAGCAAACAGCACAGATATAGAACATCTCCATCACCGCTGAAAGTGACACTGCAAAGCTCTGGTCTAGATGTCTATCACACAGGAAAGGGTAATTGGGATTTGAGCCAGGAAAAAGAGAAGACTTTAAGAAAACCTTGAATTTTAAGACTTATAGGTATTAAATTGCAGAAAATATAACAAAGTTATTCTTTCCAACACACAGAACTGACACAATAGGTTAAGGTAAGGGAAGAGTACAGCTTAACAAAAAGTCCCGGTTATTAGGACTATTCACAATGGAACAGTGTGTCACCAAGAAGTAAGCTTTTGTCCCTGAAAAGGCTCAAAGGGAGGCTGGAAAAGTCTTCTTTCCAGAAATCTCTCCATCGGGAGAGATGTCTCTTCCCATTCTAAGTTACCAGGATTGCAAGCAGATACACAGAACCAACAAAAAAAGTGGTTTTGATCAGTTATACAATCTACTAAACCATTGCTAATTCCTCTCGTCCTTTAGTCGACACATAAATGAGGATGATGGTGAGAAAGTGAAAGCAAAAAAGACAGGAGGAGAAGAACAAGAGAAAGAGGGATTTATACAACTGACTACATTTCCTGATTTTGTAAACATCCATTCATCTTTAAAAAGCACTGCCTCTATTCCTAGGCCAGTATCTTGTGCAGGATTACACGGCAATTAGTGATTAACTTCAAAAAGCATCTTATTTTTTTTTCCTAAAAAATAAATGCTCATTTTGATTCTATTCCAATGTTTGTTTTAAAATTGCTCATGCACAGTAAAACTGACAGTCCAAGAATGCACACCATGTTCATCCTGTGCTGTAGGGTACTTGCAGCATGAATATTACCTCGATATTTCATTTTGCCTTCATCCTCGTTCTAGAGACTGCTCTATCTGCCAGCTAAAGCTCACAGGGAGGAAGGGAGACTGTTAGGCAAGTGATTTTAGAAAGGAAGTGCTTATACTTATAATTGCCTTTCCTTTCATGTTTTGAATTTAGCACTTAAGTGACTTTCAGCCAAGGAAAAAAGTAGAGGTACTGGTTAGCAGCCTGTTTCATTGTTTTGGTCTCTCTACCCAACTAGAGCCTCAAGCCTCTCATCTGTGGAAGATGGCAGAGATACTAAAATGAGGACGAGAAGGAGGCAAAGGAACTAGGCTGGGAGAGAGACATGTTGACTCCTGCCACCCCTATCATGAAAAAGCAACTGGCTGTAACGTTACTGTTTTGTCTGTCTTGGCAGCACAAGTTTGGCTCAGCACAGAAACGTCTCTGGCAGAAGCTGCACCTGATACTTCAAAGCAGCAGTCAAAATGGCTAGCATGACATTGAAGGGAGAGATGAGAAAATGGTGCAGGTTCAGGATAGATGCTGGTCATACAGGAGAATTTCTGGCAAGCTATGCTGGAAGGTCAAGTTCAAAACCATTTCACGGGCTCCCAGAACAGCCACTGACCAAAGTCGTCCGCTGGTTCATGATGTCAAATCTAAGAATGTTGTTACCTTGGAAAAAGCAAGTTTTAGTCCTGAAAATGATTTTTAAGTGTATATGGAGGGGCACACACAGAAAGGTTAACTGAATAGTTTTTTCTACAATTAACTATATATAATATTAACTGGGTCTGGGCTCTTCATTGAGTCATTCATTCAATAACCATGCATACCTCCCAGGTGCCAGACATGGAGCTACATGCTAGGGTTATGAAAACACACGGGGATGAAAACACACACGCTCTCAGCTTTTAGGAAATTTCATTCTGGTGGGGGAAAGGGACATGAAAGAATCTCAGATACACAACTGATACAAATGTCACCATGTGTATGATAATAATGTGGACTCTAAGGGAGGGTGATAGGAAAACAGTGCTGGGCAAGAGTGAGTACTGTAGGCCGAGAGAAAAGTCTGTAACGGGGCCTGACACAGAACAAGCTTGCACACTGCTAGAAGGAAGAAAGGGGCCTAGAGGAAACCCACTGGAAAAGAGGACTCAGATCATCCAGACCATTGGAGGTCTTGGGATGGATTCTACTCTTGACCTAAGAGCTATGGGAAATTCCTCAACAGTTGAAAGCACCACAGCAGGATTACAAATTTATGTTTCAAATCTAGATTGAGAGTTCGAAAACCCAGCAAACTTGTGTTGTGGGGACTGGTTTATGAGTAATTGTGCAGATAAACAGAGGGTAGAGAATACATCTCTGTGTACAGTAAACTCTTACGTGCAAATCATGTACCAACACTTTAAAATCCAATAAAAGAATATAACATCGTATTACGATGCTTATGTATTTATTTTGTAGGACTTGAGCTTTATGAGCTAATTCCCATTAAACACCATAACGTCTGGTTTGTTTATCCTGGTGAAGGCTACAGCCCTCTGATGCAATGTCCTTTAAATACAAAGACACATCAGTGTCCATATCAGTGGGGCATACATTTGGGGGATGAACTTTTCAGTTAAGGGGCTCAAATTCGATGGGCTCATCTATACCCACAAATGGCTGAAGATGGGATTTACCATCTGAATCAGAACAAAGCTCCCTGATTCCCCAGAAACTTAAATTCTAATGCTGACCAAAGCTTCTCCCCACTTCCCTAATTAATATGATGCAATGGCAACCTCCTTTCAAAAGCTGACTTACATAGGTTTGGTTTAAAAACAAACAAACAACTATTTGAACTTTACCACATAGTTACAAAATTACTTATCTACATCATCACTTGAAAACATAACACTTTGCCTTCCCTGTATGAAGCTGTGTCTCTGAGCTGTGAACTATTAAAATATCAATAGGTTTTTAAAAAATCAAAGTAAGTCTGATGAATTATTTAAATAAACTCGGTATGATATAACCAAGCAATAGTCTCTCAAATCACTGTCTCCCGGTTTTTTTATTAGGCTGATTTTTGAAATGTTCAATGAAAAATGCGTGCTTATGGATGAAGTTTCCACCTAATATGGTGCTGGGGTCAATACATCAATAAGAGAATACTGCAGATCTGATTTCTGATCACTCGCCCAGCCCCACCCTTTTCATTCATACATACATCATACATATATATATAATACATACATCATACATATATCATACATACAAGTATGATATGACACCTGCCCTATGGTCAGTTTCCTTTTGTGGGGACAAAGAAAGATATGGATGGCCCTAACATAGAGCAAGGCTCAGAGTTGGGATAGTTTTAAGGATGGCTGGATAGCAGGTAATTGGCAAGTCATAACTGTTTATGATTTTTTTAAAAAAGCACATTATTTATCTTCATGGCCTTTGATTTTGAAAATGAACATGGTTTAATGACTACCTGAAAACAAGGAGAGAAGATGATTCTGTGCATCAGTGAAATGTAGTCATTTCATTCCTCTGCCTAGGAAATACGTCACTCGGTCCCCCAAACCTTTAAAACAGCTAAGTGTGTTGCTAACCAATGCACCGCGTGTCTTTTCCTTCTCTAGACCTCACACACCCTTGCCCTCCGCACACAGGGAAGCTGCAGCGCTCTTCTGCACTGACCCAGCTGGGCATCTCCCCATCATCCAGGGCATCATCCTATGGGGAGCATGTCTGTATTGTCGATCTTCCCTTTGTTCATTATTCAAAGCCTCCTGAGGGCAGAGGCCAAGTTCTCTTTTCCTTTGTTCCCCAGTACTTAACACATAGTAGGTGGTGTTGCTGGGCATCCAGAACAGCTCAAAATCTTCCTTA
Source organism: Mustela nigripes (assembly GCF_022355385.1). Taxonomy (NCBI): domain Eukaryota; kingdom Metazoa; phylum Chordata; class Mammalia; order Carnivora; family Mustelidae; genus Mustela; species Mustela nigripes. Next base: position 94,089,694 of record NC_081562.1, read on the forward strand.
TAGACGCACAAGCCCTTGGGCTAGAAATGTTGCTCCATTATTATTATAACTGAGTGTTTACCAGCTCTTTGAACTACTTGAAGAGAGCAAAAGTTTTCCAGATAACCCAGTCCAGATGCAAAGTTCTTTCTTTCTCCCTCACCGGCTACTGCCAGGATAAGGTTTCTAACTCCTGCTGTCCTTCTCAGATCCAACTGTTGTGGCTCACACTTTTCAGAGTCCTCACCTGTGCTTTAAGCCATTCGATTCTGTACTGGAACTACCTGAGATAGAGGTGCAGACATCTCCCACTGCTCTTACAGATAAAGCAGAGGTAATTAAGTCTGCCTGAGGTCAGACAAGACACTAGTGACAGACAAGATAACAACACGTGTGCCCCGTTTCCAGCTTGGGCCTTCCTCTCGTCCACTCAGATATTGAAGGAGAACCTCCTCTGGGCCAAATTCTGGCCTGGGCATCTTAGGGGACTGATAGTTCAGTGAGACCTGAGTTCTACCCTGAAATGCATGAGGGAAAACATCTATCACTAACACACCCTGGAAGATCCCTTATAACACCAGCAAAGTGTTCTTATGGGAACCTATTCTCCTTCCCTCTCCCTCTCTGAGTCCTAGAGGGCCAGTTTTTTCTTCAGTATTGGAACAGATCGATTTTTTATTTTGTTATTATTTTTCATTTTGAATTTTTAGTTTAGGACCCAATAAAGTAGTTCACATGTGTGCTGGACACAGGGTCTATGAAAAATCTGTATCTCTGAAGACAAAAGTCATCCCTGGTATATTGATATATTGAAACTGAAAAAGGCAAATACAAAAGGGGCCTTTTATTTCCCACACACTTCCATCTCAAACACACTATAGGGCACGTGTTCACTGGTGAGAGTGGTGAGCCGAATCCCTTCCCTACTTAAACCACTTCTTTCTTTTACTTATTATTGTTGCTGTTGTTACAATTGATTACTATTATTTACCATGCATGCAGAGCTGAACAGAAGTTAAGTAAAACATAGGTATGCTTTGTTTCCACTGTAAATTTTTAGCCAGTAGCATAGACGAATACACCTGCCTGGATAATGTTAAGTGCATGTGGCTTTCCATAAATATTCCTTAATTGTTATACCTAGCACCAGCTATACACCATACACCTGCACTTAGTGCTGGGGAAAATGAGAGTCAGCCACAAGCCCCAAAGTATATAGCATGGGGGAAAAACAGAAATAAACTCGTTCATTGCCATGTAAGAGTTGGATATAAGAGGCAAGATGGACCTGGAGAGGGTAGGGGAGGCTTAAGGAGATGGCTGCACACAACACTTACCTCCCCCTTCCCCGATTCAAGTGTCACCTTCCTAGCAAGCCCCTCCCTGCAACCCCCTTTAAAACTGTAACCCCTATTCTGCCACACACACTCCTCTGCCTCCTCGCTGCTTTTTCCTCCCTACCAATCACCACCTTCTGACCACATCTTTTACTTGACTTTTTGTCCTTCTCCTTCCATGAGAAGGCAGCTCTGTGAGGGCAGGGATTTCATCTGTCTGTTCACTGCTGAACCTTCACCTTAGACCAGTACCCAAGCACATAGAAGGATTTGGTAAATACTCAGAAGCCTTTCCCAGCCCCATTAAAGGGCTCTTCTGGTCCTCCTCCCTTTTCCTTGACAGCATGTACCAAGGAACTGAAGTGATCTTTTTTTTAAAAAAGAATTGTTACTCATTTTCTTTTACTCCTCACTAGAATAGAAACTTCACAGGAGCAAGTTGTCTGGTGTGTTCACTGCTGTGTCCCCAGCCCTTAAAATGCCCTGCTCATTTATTCAGTGAATTTCACTCAAGTGCATGACTGTCATCATGATGATCACAGCTCATAGTCACTGAGCACTCAGCATCTGTCCAATGGTTTTATCGGCATTATTTTTCCAAATCCTCACAACACCCTATAAGGTGGGCATTGTTATAATTCTCATTTTGGAGATAAGGAAACATAAATAGTAACTTGACTAAGATCTCAAACCTAGCAAAGGGAAGAGGCGGCAAATAATTCCATCCAACTTGAGCTTTGCTTTACCGGCTGTTCTGCTGCAGTGACACAATGCTGTCATCACTCTCAGGCCTGCGGTGGTTCCTCCCTCCGACCCCACGGGGATCTGCCCTTTCCATACCACCCTCAGCCACCACTAGGACATCTTCCACACTAAAGCCAGAGTGACACTGTCAAATAGCAAAACTGATCACCTTACTCTGTTTTAAATCTCTTCATTGGCTGTCCATCGGTAGAACTCACATTTTGTGGTCCTATCAGCAAAGTGATCAATAGTTACAATAATCACTCTGGAAGGATGACATTGCCATTTTCAGAAAAATTAGAGACTATGAAGACCATGGTGGATATGGGAGAAATGCTCTACCTTTGAGATGAGAAATAATGAGAAAAGGCTTATTTGATTATAACAAACTGGGGTTTATCAGTAGCTCCAGAAATATTTATGCAATATCTAATCAGATGTGGTAAAGTAGATGTGTTAAAATGGACATTCCTGGGCCCCACCCCATCTCATTAATTCAGAATCTCTAGGGATAGGGTCAGGAAATCTACATCTTTTGACAAGTAATCGGGGTACTCCTTTGACATTCAGGGACCTAAAGCTTTTCAATTCTAACATATAGATAAGTACTTACATCTTACATGTTGGGTGCTATATAGAAACCATCAGTGTCCAGACTAAGACCTAACCAGCTTTATTTAATGACCAATGAGAACTCTTTTGTTCAACAATAATGTTATAGGGCTCATGGATTCAAACCTGTCCTAACTCAAGTCACAGTTTTCAAAAATGTCCCATGCTTGAGTGGCTCATGCTGCTTCACAGGACACAGAAACTACCATGTCCGGAAAAATCAACTTACTTATGCCAGGGTAATAGTTTTACTATATGTTCATTCCAAACTTTATGCATTTCTTCCCTTAAAATATAGCATCCTGGCTGGCAAGGCTGCAAGACAGAGGAAAAAAGGAACAACAAAGCAAAATAAAACCCACAAACCATGTCCTGCCCTTAGCAGGGGCTTGACTTCTGAAATCATGCTAGGTGGGATTCAAAGGAAAGCAAATCTATTTAGGTCTTTTGCATTCTCACAGATCCCCCAAAAGGGGAGAGATGACCTCTGTTAATGGGGGAGTTTAATGCTCATCCACCTGGCACCCCAAGACCCTGGTACTTCTCCAGGCTTCACTGACATTATCAGAAGTGGTCTGAATATGGTCAGATGTTCATCTCTGGACATGGGGTGCCATTTACTGCTAAAGATGAGCAAGGAGGACAGTTCTCACCAGGTAAACATCCCTGCATCCAGCTGGGAAGGGTCCCCCCACTGCTCATCGCAGCAACAGCATGGAGCACCAACATTAAATCTTCTGCTCAAGATTCCAACTGATTTCTCCTTTCCTTTAACATATTTTCAAAGGATTTAACTTGTGCAAATGACCCCCAAAATCTGCTTCTCTCCACAAAATGTTAAAAAACAAAGCAAAACAAAACAAAACAAAACCCTTGATCAAATAAAAGTCAAACAGCTCTGTGAGCTGCTTGGAATGACATGGTATTTAACCATGGTGCCATGGAAATTTTCTAACCTAAGCCATGGTATATAGTTGAACTATTTCTTTTGAAATTTCAGTACCAATTTTTAGCTCTGATGTTCATGTGTTTCTATATAAAAGAAAATGCTCTATCCTATGTAACACAAGACAGAAATTAATGGTGCTTTAGGAACAATGATGGTATATGCAACACCCAAAGACACCTACAGGAGAAAAGCATTGTAGAAGAGCCAGAGAAATACATTTTCAACTATTTCATAGGTATGAAGACAATTTTTCACAACCCACATTGAATTAGCAGTCTCATCACATAAATAACCCTCTGCAGATACTACATAATCTCGGTAATTAGTATTTACCATTACATAAAATGAACAAAATAATCCCTGGTCAGATGCAATGCAACAAATTAAGGAGAAAGAAAAGTGAGATTATTCAAGGTCAGTAAAGATTACTCAGCACTCACTAAAATAAAACAAATGAAAACAGGGAAAACAGTTCAAATTTTGCAAGGTTTCCATCTTTCCAGACTGCATTTCGGTTTTCTAATTATAAATGAAAGCTTGGAAGTATAAAATCACTGGTTATTTATTCCCAATAGAAGTTTCTGATTTCCTTACAGGTTCTTGGGATTTCAACTCTACACCAAGGCAAAGGGAAGACTGTTTTCTCCACCCCACCCAAAAATCCAAAACTCCACTGTGGACCCTCTCAGCCATGAAGCATGCAATGACTCTCAACTCAAGACTCTCTTGAACATGCTGACAGAATCTGCCAAGACACAGAGTAAGAACAGCAGGGGGAAGCAGCATTCCCTGGGAGTTAGAAAGACCCCATTGGTCAAATGAGAATAGCTAAAGCTGTTTAAGATACTAAAACCAGTATTCCATTTGGACTCTAAGTTCTTAAGCAAATGCGAAAGACAAAGAAAACAGGTATTAATGCTAGCATAAAAATGTTTTTGAAATTTAGTGTTTATTTGTCAAATACCGACTCCTTTTTTTTTTTTTTTTCATTCCTTTCTGTTTCTGATCTTTGGAAAAACCACATCAGTATCAAATGTCACTTAGTTCTTATTCAAACAGAGGGAAGCAGACACAGCGGCTGCACCCGTGACTTAGGTGACCTGGGCCCTCAGTAAAAACCAACCTCTATAAATCACCAGATGTAAGCAATTGGGTAGTGATCACTTTAATTAATTGAACAGCTTTCCTGAAATTTACTGTATAATTTTAACCCTCGCGACACCTTTCTCAGAAGCAACCAACAACGGTGGGCTTTTAACTGGTTTAAGGAAGGAAAATATTTTAACCTCGGTGGCTTAGGTATATTTTTAAATTATTCAAGATTAAGGTGGCAAGCTACTTAAAGTTTAGAAATAAATACTGCACATTCTAAATGCTGCCCCTAAGTGCCAAAAGTCAAAATTATTCTAAAACATCTCCAATGTGTGACTATAAACATGTTAGGTCTTAAAAATACAGAAAATTTAGCACAATTTTAATGTGAAAACTCATCTTTGCAAAACAACATGCAATGGTATTTATAATTTCAATCACATACTTAATTTTAACTGTATAAAGTTGATATTTTGAGTTGATGTTTCTGAATCTCGATTTCTACTACAGGTACCACACTTTAAAGAAAATACTCCAGTGCCTTATTACCAACTCCCACTTCCTCTCACAAAACAATTCCGATCACCCTCCAGTAGCAACTGTGTAATACTTAATCCACAGATCCCATGCCGGCCACTGAGTAATGACCAGAATTAGTCCTAGTCTGCAGGACATAATCAAACCCATGTCTCTATGAGGTAAAGGCAGCTTCTCTGAATCTGGGATACCAGTTCAGCAGTGACAGCAACAAGGAAAGTGTGTTGTTAAAATGGTACTTAAAATTTAGGAAAAAAAAAAGGCTGGAAAACAAGCCAACCAATTTTTTAAAAAACCTTCTCCATTATCTACAGAAGGAAGTATTCATACTTTGTTCATAAGCCCATATGGAACTGTGGAACTGCTACCCACGGTCCTTGCAAACATACATGCAAAATCCTATTAACATTCACTTACAAGGACAGAAGTGTAATATTGGCTGAGACTGGTCCTAGATTCGGAATGGTCTCCAATTCATTGTTGTTCAGTTTCCTTTAAGTGCCCAAACGAAACAAAAAAACAGAAAAAAAAAGAAAAGCTGATTAGATTATCTGTAAATCACAGAGGTGAAAACTTCATAAAATTATTTAAAAATACCTCCCAAGTTAAAAAATCTTTAATTAATTGCAATCCAAACGTTCTTTATGGTTAAATAGCATATTTCATTCAAATCTCAAATAGAAAGGAAGACTCACACTTCTCGAAGGTTTTGAAGGTGGCTTGTGGAATTTGCCTTGATGAAAGACAATCTGTTGTGACTCAAGTCCCTACAAGAAAAAAAAAAAAGTCAAGTTGTAAGTGGTTTCCAAAAATCACTAGTGGTGTTTAATGATGTACAAGATAGAATGGATTTATGGAATACCTCTATCGACACTAGTGACAATTTAAGAAAGATCTGGTTCATCCTATCCCCAAACTAGATGACAACCACATTGCCAAACTCACAAATACAAATTCTGAGGACAAAATTAGTTTAGGAGGCTGGTAGGCTCAAGTCCTTCAAGCCCACAGAGTTTTAGGAGATGTTTTTTTGGCAAAGGGTGAACAGGTCTTTTGTGAACTGGTTGTTTTGCTTCAACCTCCCCCTCCCCTACCATCTCTGCACCTCCAACATGATATGATGAAGTCATGGCCTATGAAAAGTGGCTCATTAGGCAGGCTGTTGAAACTCAAACCTCTAAAGAAACCTTTTTACTATTATCATAAAATTAAGCATCAGTGCTCTTATTAGAGGCAAACAAAATAGAAATTACTTTTCACACCTATTTGTTTCTCTGGGTTTAGGTACCAAATTACTGAAGGTATCATTGTGTGTATGTGTGTCAAGAGAGTCGAAAACAACAACTCTACTTTCCTGAATTCCCCACATCTCAGTAACTGATAATATAATGTATAATTTAAGCCACATAAACCACGTACAACGCAGGCTATATAGGAACCCACGATCAGATTTCTTCGCAATCATTAAATAAATCTGCTTCTTAGAGACTTCATCGGACTTACTAACAATTTCCATAAGACATCGTTATTTTTAGAAAAATAAAACAGAACTCCTACATATACAATACCCCTAGACTAGGCCATCTTGGCATTTAAGACTTCACAATGTTAAAGAAAGCCCAGTAAATGTTCACTTACATTCTTTTATGTGTTGACACACTGAGTGTGTGCCTGTTGTGTGGTGAATTGAAAGTGAAAGGCTGGAACAGCTACTGAAAACCAGACTTACAAACTGTATGGCTGAAAGTTCTCTCCTCCAAAGAGGTTTACCAACCCTTACCAAATGAATTCTTTCAGTGTTTACTTTTAACCAACCAGCGTTTTAGAGAACCAAACTGTACTGATGCAAAGCATGAACCCAAAACAAAAGGCAGAAACATCACACCCAGAGAAATACCGTCAAACTTTGTCCAGTCTACCAAATGAACAATAAGAAATCAAGGATCCTTTTAGTCTTTTCATGTTTGTTTTGAGACTAAACCTGGATTTCTCTATTTCACCTAAAAAAAAAAAAAAAAAAAATCTGCAAAGGTTTTATTTGAAACATGTTTGCCTAAAGACCTACCAGACAGTAACAGACATGAGTAGATTTGTTCTGGTAGAGTTATAACATGAAAAAAAAAAAAAATCTGGCACAGTCTTTAAACTATAAAAATCCTGCAATTACAACCACTGCGGTGCATGCTCACCACGCTGGAGCCAGACACTTTCCCTCCCAGCCCAGCTCACGTCCGTCTGGAGTTCATCAAGGAACCCGTGAGCCCAACAACTCATGTTAGGATTCAAACAAAACCTGTGTGCTTTTAGCACCACAGACAGTCACAGATTTCCCACAGGGTTTCAAAAACAACCAGCAGAAAGAGTCCTTCACCTGGGAGGTAGCCTGAATCAACAGAAAGTCTCATTTGGATCCACTTAACGAAGAACATTGAACCAGCAGAAAAACTGCATCCCCTATTGTTTCAATGTGTAAAGGGAAAAGGGGAACCGATCTGGCATTTACATTTATTACAGGTGGTTTTCTTTTTAATTAGAAAAAAAACGAAAACCACACTTCACTTCCTTTTAAGGATTATTTTTTAAGGCAATCCTATGAGAAAAGAGGGTGTTTAACTCCCCCCCCCAACCAGTAATGGAACGAGTTCTCCAACAAAAGACTTTAAAAATGAGAAACTGCCTTCCGAGAAGTGTGCACATGCTGGAGACCACTCATTTCTGATCCAGAAGCGGGAGCTGGCAACCTTAAATATTTTAGTTATTGCAACACACTTCCATTCCTGAGTTTTGTGTACTATTAAAACCACATTATGTGGGAGAAAAAAAAAATCACCTCTTAAGTGACTTTTACTGCTAAATACTTAAGCCATGAAACTTTTAATGTGTCTAAATTTAGGTTTAATACAGTTTATGTTTCAAAAATGATTACTTTCTAGTTAAAGGATGTCACATTTTCCTAAATCTTCCCTATATTGTTTCTATGGCTAGAGCACATTAAAAACAAAAACAAGTTGTACAATGTCGATATTTTCTTAAACCCATGAGAACGTTCAGTAAGAAAAGAAGATTCTTCATTTTCAGAGTTCCATGTATGAACATTTTCCCCAGGAAACCTTTTCAAAAAACTCTGTAGTGAGTTTAATAAATGGGATAAGTGGTAAGGCGGGGAGGTGTTATTTACCTAGAACTCAGCTGGCCAAATGCTGGAAAATCAAACTCTACATAGTAGAAAAAAATATCTTTCCTCCTGCACATTAGCAAGCGAATAAATATATATGAAAATAATTGATTTATAACATTTGGTTCCAGCCATCATTTTCTTCCTTTTAGCATTTGGAAATCTGACTTCCAAGTCAAATTTTAAAATGCAAATCCAGCACAGCTTCTTAATCAATCCCACTGGGGCCTGCAGAGCTGCTAATTCAGCAGAAATCTGGAAAACTGAAAAACAAAAAGCCAGGCTGTAGCTGTTTTAAGACACTGATCCAAAGTGACTCATAAATCAGCCTGCTATGTTCAAGTTTTAGTCTGGAAAATATAGAAAAACAGCTGTGAAAACCATGAGGACCATGACCCCCACCCCAGCCCCAATTCTGGTACCGACCAGACGATTTATAACAGGCTAACACTAAAGAAGTCACAGCAGCAGAAAGTACCTTTCGGACTTTCGCCTCAGTCCAGCTCATGCAAACATTTCTACGTGATAAGATAAATAATTCTGAAATTCCAGTGAGATTTTAATACATTAAGCTCTCATTGGCAATTGATCAACTTTTCCCTCTTTTGGCTAACATATTCCATCCAGCAACTCCTTTTTAGGTTCAGAACACTTTGTTAGCACAAAATCTAGATGTACACTCAAGTCTGCCTTTAAAGGCAGCTCTAAGCAAAGCTTCAAATAGTTACTGTTTTAAAAGCCACTTTTCATTAAAGTATTACAAGTCACTATTTGAAAGGAGAACTACAATATTATTTTACAGCTCAAACTAATTTTTCACAAGTGAGATTCTTAAAGCAGTAAGTTACAACTAAATAAAGTGAAAAAATACATGCACACGTATTTTAGAGAAATTAATTTTTTTAAACTTGCAAATTCAACAAATGATACAAAAGATAAAGTCTCCTTGAATGGTGCTTTCATAAATTAGTCCTAAGGCAAAGGTTTACTATCTTAATTACCCGAGAAAAAGTTAAGATATGGGAAAAAACAATATGTATTTTTCTGTTTACTTCTGAACTCTAAAACAGTCTACCTAAATACTTATATAATTATGTAAAATTTAAGAAACAGCTATCTTATGCCTCTTGTTCCAAACACCAAGTAACTGAGAATTAAAGCCCAATTCCACGTGTTTTTCTGCCTCTTTCAAAGGCAGAGAGAGGAGATCTCTAGAGCTTTAGGCACAAACAAAAGAAACATTTACAATAAAGAATGTAGACCACATGGTTTGGTGACAACTACAAAGCTGGTTAAAAGTCACACAAGTACAAGAATGACAGAGCTGTCCAATGAGTGATCACAGTGGGGCTTCTGACTACAGACCTAGCGCTTATTTGTACAAGTGGAACTTATTTTCACATATATTTAAGGAATGTGGACTTGTATTGAGACAATTTACTGCTGGCGGAAATGTAATTAAAGATTGTGCTAACCAAATAAACTGTAATTTGTTTTTAGTGTGCCACCAAATTATCTGCAAAACAAAATCCTTAATTAGGTCAGCTACTTTTAAGACAATGTTTAAATAGGTATCAAAAACCTTTTGGTTTAACTCAACTTCTAATCAAGAGTAATAGTTTTTTTTAAGACATCCAAATATACACACAAAATATATATTGTACACTGGCATGACCCAGTAAATTACTTGACAAGGAAAAACTACTGATATAAGCTAACTTTGGTGAATCATTCAAGCATTTCTAAACACACCCCAGGAAGAGCTATTCATTTTCTTTTTCTCATCTCTCTATTATTCATACATGTTCACCTCCAGTTCAGTTCCATATGTTGTCAATAGAGCCATTCACATTTCATGAATAAGGCAGCATGACCTCCACAAGAGGCAATTGAACAGAATTAGCCACAACTAATTGAAAGTCTTCCTGCTTCAGGTTAAAGCCCTTATCTCCTTCTTCAATTATAAAACAAAAACAAAAACAAAAAACTATTAAACAAGACATCCCATGTTAAGAGATTAGAAAATCTAAAACTCTATAATTCCACTTTTTTAATAAACTAAGGTTTATTAACACAAAGAATATGATTTTGATGGCTAACCATTGCACAATTCACAAATAAAGATTCTGATTTGCACAATGATTTAAAAACAGTTTCTTAAACTATGGAACCAAACTTCTTACTACTATTAGGATGTTAGGATAGTCTAGTAGAATTGTTTTAAGAATGTCGAATGTCCATTGCAATTCTGCTAGGCCCAAAACCGAGGGTTAAGGATGGACTGCACATTATTTCTTTTAGACAAGATAACTTTTTTTTTTTTTTTTTCTAAAGAAACACAACTTGTAATTGCTTACATTTTACACAAGTCCGCCAATTTTAACAACACTAGTGCTGGGAGAGAATAAGGAGATGACATTTGTAAAGAATCAGCCCTTCCAACTAAACTACATTTTCTTCCTTGTTCTTCCACGCAGTTGGCAGTGATTTCAGGTTTTCAGACTTCACAGCTCCCATCCAAAAACTTGCGTAACAGCGCCCAGTCCTCTCTCTTAAACTGTTTGCTGCAAAGCTACAGAAATCACGCCCTTCGTTCTGAAAACTCTAGTTCCTTTCTTTCCATATGTACTGATTAGTTTCGCCAACTTCTTACCGGAACCAGGATGTGTTACAATTTGGTTGAAGCTTTATGGAATTTCCTATAGCGAAATTAAGCACAGGGGCGAGAACAAGACGATGTCTACTATAGCTTGGACAGTGACCGAACTCTGGTGAGGAAGCTTCTCAAATGAAAGGAGCTCATTCAGTTACTGGCTGGGAACAGGCAAGGGGGCCTGAAAGAGTTAGAAACTGTAGTTGAGCCACAGGATCGTACCCTCTGGGAGAACCGCGAACTCCAGTAACCCGCAGATTGCCACCTCTGCTGTCCCGCCCACGCAGGGGCGCGCATTTGAATCCACTTGGCAGCCTCGGGGCTCAGGACCTTGACTCTACTCCTCGGAGTTGTCAGTGGCTCCTTTCCCTCGCCCACCTGCGGCCAGGTGGGGCAAGCCCAGGGCCCACCGCGCGGCCCGCTAGGCACGAGGGCTGGGCAACTGGAGGCCTCGATGGCTCCTTTTCCATCTCCACCGAGCGCCGCTTGAGGCCTGGGTCAGGAGCAGCTCCCCCAGAAAAGGCAACCGCACGCCCAGCGAACCGGCCCCTCGCGATTCTCAGGCGGGTCCCCCTCTGCCCTCAAGAAAAATACTTACAGGCGAGCGATCCAGGGCGGAAGAGACTCGGGAAGGCGCGCCAGCCGCTGGCGGCTGCAGTCCAGGAGGTCCCCGAGGCACCGGCAAGGAGCGGGACACAGGCGCTCGGCGGCGACCTCGGAAGACTGCCCCAGTGCCCCCGGGCTGCCCCGACCGCTGCCCTCGACCGGGCCCAGGCGTCCCAGCACTGCACCCAGCAGCAGTCCCAGTGCCACCGACGGCGCGCGGAGCTTCTCGAGGGCGCCCATCGCGCTCCTGCGGCCTCTCATCCTGCCCGGCGCTCCGCAGCCGGCGCGCGCTGGGGGCCCGGCACCAACTTGCAGCCGAAGGGTGGCCGCCCGCGCTCGAAGCCGCGTGCGCGCGCCCTTGTCCCGCGCTCCCGACAAAGTCCTTTCTTCTACCGCCAGCAGCTCGGCCCTTGCATGCCCCGGAGCAGCGAGAGGGAAGCCAGAGCAGACGGCCAGCTGCAGCGACGCTGCAGTCCGAACAGCGTCGGCGCGCCCAAGTCCCTCTCGCCCGCAAAGAAACTTTTTCGCCTCCTCCCCGCGTTAATGCGCAAAGTCCCGGCGCGGCGGAGTCGGGAGGCGGGGTGTGCGGCGCAGCCGCGCGTCCATTGGCCGGCCCGGCCCCGTCGCCCCGAGTCCACGTGACAACAACAGGGCTCCAGACCCGGGCGGGAGCGCGGGAGAAAGTGGAGCTGAGATTGTAGGAAATTCGGAGTTATATTTTCCAGCCTCCGCGGCCAGCAGTCTCCACTAGGTCCTGGGAAACATATATCAGATGGAGTTGAAGAGAAAAAGGAAGTGTGCAAACAACTGAACAAAATTAGGCCAGCTTTCGGAGTTGGAGGTATTTTGGCGGACGTGAGGGGAGTAAAGTTAGCTTTATCAGGAAAACTTTAAATTCCAAATCGAAAAAAAAAAAAAAAAAAGAAAAAGAATTAGAAATTACCCTACCATCCACGGATGAAACAGTGGTTTCAGTGAAAATACAGTTGTTCTAACATTAATATTGGTCGATTTTTTCCCGTTATATATTAGCTCAAAATATAAAAACAATAAAATTGTTGGAAATGGTATATTGCGTTACAAACAGCCACCTTTGGTGCACTGGCTAGAGCTGTGGGGAAATTATGGGAAGTGACCTTCTACTAAGTTGTGATGGCAGTCATAGAGTGTATGCAATAGCTGGAAATAATAAAAATAGTCACAGTTACTTCAAGGCAAAATGAGAACTAGGACCTTGAAGGAAAAGATTAACATAGGCACCGTGGTCTACCTGAGTTTTGAGTGATGACAAATACTTATTGAGAATGCTACCAGGCTAGAAGTACTTGTCTATCTGCGTGGGGTGGGGGGTGGATTCAGGCATATGGGACTTCCCCAGTGAAGTCTATGTTCTAACCTAATTCTTGCAGGTGATTGGGGCGGCAGGATTTTGGAAACCCCAGAGTTCATCTGTGAACACCCTGCTCCTCTAGGTGAGGATATATACCCAGAGAAAGTTACTAACCTGTTTGTGGTAAAAAGAGGAAGCTTATTTTAAAAATGCGACTTCTGCAGTCATTGTTTCTTATGCTGTCTGCCAAAGCATTCTGTATGGGCTGTTTAAACCGCTCATTATTGAGGAGTAGAGATAGTTTGTAGAGTGGAGACTTTAACTTTTTAATTTCCACTGTAGCAAATCACCTGCAAAAGCAACCCCAGTCTTGAGGGAGAGAAAAGACTCCCTTTGAAGGTGAAAAACACTTTAGGTAAGATATCCCATCCTCTTCCAGTTACTGTTAGTGTCACCTGCACCACTCTTTTTGATGATGTGCAATTAGGAAATATTTATAATGACAGCACCTTGGTTTTGAATGATCATTCTGACTGCTTGGAGTCAAGAAACAGAACAGTCATGCTATGGATTTTTCAGCTCAGTCTTCTCCATCTATTTCATGTAAGGAAAATCAGGCTTAGTTCATTGGAGTTTTTGAAAAGAAGTATGCTATTATGCACATGCCTTTGTGTATAAGTATGGCAACTTGCTAATTAACATATCACCCACATGACAGCAGTAGTGAGAAATGGGCTACCATTTTGAGGAAGTTTGGCTTGGTTTCTTTCCCCATTTTCCACTTTCCTTATTTCATTTTCTGTGAATTTATTCACACCTCTGCGCTGATATTTACCATATCCATATTTCTGGCCCACATCTTTCCCTTAAACTGTAGACTTGTATATTCAACCACTCATAGGTCATCTCACCCTGGATATTCAAATGTAACATGTCTAGAATTAAATTTCATCACCCCTCAGCCTTACTCCTTTTCCTCCTGAGTTTAATATCTTGAGGAATGATACCTCCCTCTGTCCCCATGTCAACTACTCCAGAAACCTCATTCACCCTTAATATTTCCTCATGGTCCCCATCACCTCTACAATCAGCAAGTTCTAATGAAGCGAGCAGCTCCATGTATATCTCTTATCCATCTCCATAGATACAATGCAAACTGAGACCACCAGCAGCCCATGCTTGGATTCCTGCTACAGCCTCCTCTGTCTGGCATTTCAGTCTTTTCTCCACGTTGCACTCAACGTGATAAGCCAAAAGCTTATCAAATCGGAGCCTCTGACTCAAATCGGAGCCTCTGACTCAAAAGCCCGATTCCTACTTTTCTCAGAATAAAGTTTAAATTCTCTGGCGTAACATGTATTTGGCTTCTACTCACCTCTTTAATTCATTTTATTTAATCCTGTTCCTTTTACTCTAGGAACTACTGGCAGTTCTTTTCCCATGCTGCCCTCTGCCTTTGGCTCTCTCATCCCCTGGGGCCTATGTCTCTTTCCCATCTGATTGGTTTGGGCTTCAACTTTCGCATTCCTCTTTTTGAAGAAGGCTTCCTTGAATCCTGTTTTAACTATCCCTCACACTACCAGCATATCCACTATTCACTGGAATGTAATTGGCCATTTTTATTCTGGAACTTCCTAGATAATGCTTAGATTTTCCAAGTCAGTTCCCTGGATTAGCTGTTACTTTTAATTCCTTCTGTAAGATTTATTGACTAATACCTATGAGTAGCTGAAACCTAGATGCAACCAGCCCCTACCTAGTACATCCTTTCTTTACAGGGTTGCTCCTTCTGAGAGGAGGTCGATTCATAGTAGTTCCAGGCTTGCTTATGTCTATAATTACACAAGGGAATTAAGTATTATGTTAATCAAATAAATCCGAGTACAACCGGAAGTAGCTTTATTCCTTGTAACAAATAATGAATTTGGTAGCTTAATGATAGCTAATGATGAATTTGAAACTTGGGAAAGATTCTTAAAAGGTAATTACTATAATACAATGCTATCAGATTAGGTATGGACAAGACAATTGAATAACTGGGGAGAAATTATAGATTAGGAGATTTCTTCACACGGATTGCTTTGCAAGCATTTTAAAGTTCTTCTTCCACTTCAAAGTAATTGTAATTGGGAATCAATCAGCAGAGGATATTTTATGGACGTGGCTTATGCTTGCTCAGAACTTCACATGGTCATTGGGAGAGCTAACAATGATGACATGAAATGGTTTTAGCACACATTAATATGGCTATTCTCCATCTCAGTATGACTTCAATAATTCACTCAATAGAAGGGGAACTAGTTCTACATGGGAACTTTAAATCATTGTACTATTTTCCCAGACTTCTAAAACCCTTTATGAACCATACTTCAGAACTTCTATGGTGTGGCTACTGAATGAGCAGTTTCCTTCCACATCTGTGCCATTTCGTTTGTAGGGGTGTAGACAGTGGGAATGGAGGCAGAATGTCAGGAAAGATCGTTTGTAATAGAGGAGGAAAAGGAACATAAAACTCTGTTTAATCTCCTCAAATTTATCGGTGGATAACAGTGGTCCCGGAACAGTTTTAATGTGTCATTGAATTCTCTGATCTTCTTATGAGGTAGTTTATCTGTGTACACACATTCATACTCACACACACACACACACACACACACACACACACACAAATACAGTAGTATCAAATGTTGATTTTCCGTTCTTTTGGCTAATCTCTCATAAATAAGGATTTAGTGTGAAGGAGCCAGATTCATTTTGAACGGAGGTCTTTTAACATTTGGATTAAAAGGAGATCAAGTGCTGGCTTTCTGTGCTCCTTCAGAGGTTTACACTGGTTAACTGGGTGGTTGAAAACTGACTATTGGAATGACCTACATCACCCCAGACAGTTTCTCATTAATAACTTTGTCCTGGTGAATGGCAATTCCCATCCATTTTTCTAAAACAGCCTTCTTTCACCCATTTTGTGGTTAGTGTAACCCAGCCCCAGTTCTCTTTTCAGTTTTCCTGTTTTTTTTTTCCTCTCTCTGGCAAGTGTGAGACTTTCTTATCTTGAGTGTTGGCAAGGGCAATGACTCACCGATAAAAAGTAATAGAGGTGCTAAGCTGTCAGTTTTAACATCCCAGGGCAAGAATGAAAGCTAAACACTCAGTACTTACTTTATCATTACAATGAATGACACAGCTTGTGTAAGTGTGAACTGTGAAAAGGGAAAAGAGATAAGGCAAAGGAGGAAGAAAAGCACAAAAAAATCCCCAGATAATGATGCCAAAAGCAAATGTTGCTGTACTCTGTAACCTAACCATATCTTTTCCCATTCATTAAGGCATTTTAAAAGAAATAGATAACCCTCCTCTCTCACAAAAAGTGCAGTGCTTTACTTAGAGAACAGGAGAATAGAATCTTACTTTAAAAAAGCCCTGCTATGAACATGTCCTAACTCTTCAGAAAATAGTTAGAAAAATGAAGATGACCACCCATCTGTTTCTCTCAAGTTGGCCAACTGTGTGATATTATTGTAATTGAAAACAATGTTACCTGAACATTCTATTCATTTAACCACAAATTACACATATCCTATCTTTTGTTTTACCCATTTCTCAAGTCACCCACTAGGAATAATGAGTGCTCTGAGCAGAATTCATATTGTGGACAGAACTAGATACCCTGGAAATCACCTAGGTGTAGCCAGGAGCTACTGGGAGTGGGGAGCCCTGAGGTGGGAGTAGGGAAAGGGTGAAAGCTCAGAACTATGACCTCCTCCAGATTCTTCTCAGTGGTGTGTCATTCTCCCGCAACAGATCCTTTCAATGGTCTCCAGTTTCTTCATTCCTTTAAGGACTTCAGGGCACATTTCTCTTCTTTCAATGTCTGTTCCCTTCTTTTTCTGTAGCCAGCAGTATTACTAAGACCCTACTGGGAATCTCAACAGATAAAAAATAGCCCACCCTGTCAAAAATGCAGAAATCTAAATGATTGAGAGTTTGTTATGAAGGATGTGAGATAGTCAGAAGGCTGACAGGGAGGTCAAATGCATTGTAGCTTTGGTCTATAAAACAGGTGAAGACTGACACGTTGCTAAACAGTAGTATGCTGTGACTGCAAAGCCCTGTGTAGATTCTAGTTCCTGTTACTAAACTCCCAAGTTGCTGTTTTCTTTCCATGTTTCAAGTATATAAAGTAAGTTCACTACAGAAACATTCTGCTGTTGGGGTTTTTGACCAGTGGAATATTGGAGTTAAGGAAACAATTAAGGAAACCCTCAACTATTTGTCCTGAGGAAAATAATATTTAACCTTAAAACGGAAAACAAACAAAACATTTTATAACCTTCATATAAGACCCTTAATCTATGTGTTATGACAGCATACAATACAAATCATGAGATTTTTAATAGGTCTCTTATGCCATCTCCAAAAGTTACTGCATAACTCAATTTGTTATGATTTATGCCATGAGGTAAAAAAGAATCATTAGGCATGTTTACTGAAAAGACTCATATATCCCCCCTGAGAACTTTTCTGAAGAATATTTTTCTTTCACTTCTTGGATGTGCAGTTCGTCTATACAGTATTCTAAGAATTAATTTGCATTTCCAAACTGTAAGAGCCTCATAAATGAGTTATTTATTGCTTTTATTTATAGATTCATCCTCTTTCACTCTTGATGTTTACCCAAGTCTATCAGATTAAGGTGACTCGGTCATGAATATTCTGCATTAAAACTCTGCTTCTATGGCTAAATATAAGGATCTCTATCAAGCTACAGTGTTTACTATGTCATTACGCATCAGAAGGATTCTCAAATAGAGAATGAAGAAGAATTTTGGTTTTATGGGTCAGCTTCAATGTAACACTGTGCTCGTGTCGTAGTAAAAGCAGAACAAATACTTTTGTTCTAAAATCTTAAATTTTTAGCCCAAAGCTTTACACGTTTCTGTTATGTTTATATACACATACAGAAAGATTCCCTTGGAAATATATACGTAGAGCTTGAAGAAGCTTTCAAGGGCACCTTACTTATCCACTTGGCCAGGGCAGAACCATGTCTGCAGCAGGCAGCCTCCTCCGCTCCCATGGCAATACTTTCAGACTTGAACACCTTTTTCAGTCAGAGGATTCATCCTTACAGCCCCACATAAATAAATTCCTCCTGCTCTCTTGCTGTCATTTGAGCTTTTCTGCTTCTTTGGGCAAAATAGAAATGGTTCCTAGAAATAACTTCTTAGTTTTCTTCTTTGTGAATTAAATAATTGCAACTCTTTCTTTCTCACAAGCACTACTGTTCCTCTATCTTACACCCTCATGAGGATCAAGAATATCTCTTTTCTGGTCATTTGCCTTGCATAGTAAGTGTGGCAAAGGAGAAGTAAGAGACTCCTGGGACCCGACAAGTGAAGATATTCAAGCCCTGTCAAGCTTTCACTATTCTTACAATTTTCTTAACATTTGCTGTGTGTCCCCTCATTTACTACTTACTACCACCCTGTATGACATCACCCCCATGTTGCAGACTAGGAAACTAAAGTATGGAGATGCTTAAGAATTTCCCCATGTCGGAGCTGGGTTTGCAACCCAATCAATCTTCCTCCATGGTGTACTCTCTTAAGCACCATGCTACACTGCTTTCCACTAGAGTCAGAAGAATGAAGTTTCCAAAGCCTGCCTAAATGCTCCAGAGAAGGGGTAAGTTGGAATCAATAGGGGAAGCATACATGGAATTTGCCTGGTAATTTTTGATGGTGTCTGACTACAGTCATTGCCTCTCCTTTCTTTTCCTCCTTCTCTTCTTTAATCGACGTTTAGGGAAAATTGTTTGTCTTTATGTAGATATTTAAATCAGTCACCTTACTTTCTGATTCATAAAGGTTAATATGCCTGCCCAGTATCAGAGTGTTCCTTGAAATCTAGCCATTAGAGATTAACTATGGGCTCAAACGTGACTGTCTCCCTAAAGTTCTCTTCTGCAATGTCAATACACCCTCACCTCCAGGAGTGTCATGTAAGGTGTCACTGGCATTTTAGAGTCAGTGTTCTATAAAAGTCCAAATGGCTTGCAGGAGAACCTAGGTGGTTGCTAATCAGAAGATGGTAACGATGCAGAAAAGGAGACAGCCTTGGCTTTCTTTGCAATTTGTCTAGGGCTGTACCTAATTAGGGGACTCATGAATGGGATACATTTGTCTGAGAAACCCAGAGAAAGGAAATATTAATACTAAAGATTATATTTCAACTGTTGAGATGCTTTATATGTGGTAGCAGAATTTTCTTTAAGCATTTGATTTATTAGGTAATGCTAATTTTTATGCTTTCTAAGTCTTCTAACAGTGTACGGAGAATTTTTCTTAAAGTGTCCCAGATTGGCTAGTTTTGAATTCTGGTTTCCCAAACAACTTTTTTTAAAAGGGTGTCCTTCAAGTCCATTGCCCCAGGAACATCTCAGAAGCTTCCTTTCTTCAGGGAACTCTGTGCAAGTCGTCTCAGTAATGCTTGAGCTAGAGTCTTTCTCACATTCAAAGACCCAACTCAAATTATGAGAGAGTAAATTTCATTGTCTTCATTTAAACTTATTAAGCCATCACCATGACAAATAGTTTCTATTCTGAGTAATATAAGAGACACCATGAAATTGAACTTACTGGAGTTCTGATAAAAATCTATATTTTCTAATATTATAAGAGAAAGTGCTAGAGACACAGGCTCCCCAGTATTAAAAGTTGTTACTTCATTTTTGAATTTTTATTATCATCCAATGTTAAGAGCTCTCATCTATGATTTTATGAGTCTGTACACAAAAATAATTCATATAAAGTATATTGATTTTTTCCAGTTATTTCTTAAGTAAGTTATTAAAAATAAAGTTTATTTGAGCAGGTTTTCCTAGAGCATTAAATTATTTAATGCAGTGGTAAAATTTTTAAAAGCCAAGACCTATCTTAAGAACAGAAATATGGACACAATCTTTATTTCACCTAATGAGAGTATACCATAGGAAGTTAATGAAAACATGAATAATTAATTATAATAAATGCTGATGGGTCTGTCCCAAAAGGATTCTATAGCATTAGAAGTTGATGAGCATTTTCCTGAAGTTTGTGATTATTCATTGAAATTGATATGCTTGTAAAGGGAACAATAAAATGTACTACTTTTTTTTCCTTGTAACTTTGGATCTTTTCCTATATATAGTTTTTCCTATAGTTTTAATGAGAGTACATGCTAAATGTCTCAAGGTGAGGGTAGAATTCTCCATCTTGTTAGTAATTATACTTGACTTCTTGTGATCCAAGACGAAAATATTGGAAACAAAATTATGCATAATTTGAACATACTGATTGCAGTCACAAAAGCTCTTTCTAAAGTTTTTGCCCTAGGCAAAAAGAAATTAAATCACCTTTTATAAAATCACTCAAATGTAGCATGCTTGCCTCCATTAAAAATAACTAAAATATCCTAAGGCAATCCTTATTTGATAACTATAGTTACTTCTTTAAGATGTGTTTTATGTGTGACTAGATCTGAAGTTAAGAGCAATCTGTTTCTTAAAACTTGATATTAGAAAAAAATAAAAGGTTTAGGTGAGACAATCTTTAAAACATCTCTCCTCTTTTGTCATCCTTGGTTCTAAAACTTTATACTGGATATGATTCATCTATGTACTATTTAGAAGGCACAGGATAAAATAAGGGTACTTATAGATGATAATGTTTCTCTAGGGTGATCAATATAACTTTAGTATCAGATCTCTAGGGGTGGCTTAATAAACAAAAAGACTGTTTGGCCCCTTTCTCAATGTACTGAATAAAAAATTCTATAGACAGGTTCTGGTGATCTGCATTTTAACACACCCTCCAAAATTTGGGAATCTGCAAGTTGCCACTCTGAAATTGTGGGGGTTTAATTCTCCTATTACTATGTGGCCTTTCTTATATACTTTCTTTCTATGGGTGACGAAACCCTTTCCATGAGTGCATGAAGCTCCTCTCTCTTCCTGTTCTGCTCTGTCTAATACAGATGAATCTTATGGAGTACTGAAAAGGAGACTATGATTCTATCTTGAGTAATCATGGTTGCCTACGGCCAGTATGGAAATCTGGCAAAAAAGAAACATACTTTCCTATATATTTACAGGGACAAGAAGGATACGTTCTATGGTGACAAGCAATAGACATTTATATGATACGTAACTATAAATAATGTTACTGTACAAACCAATTATACAATCAGCCAATATTAAAATACCATGTATCTCAACAGGCCGCACTATTCAGAGACCTATTTGTGCTAAAGGCAAAAGAAGAAGCACTTACAGTTATGGAAAATCCAGAGATCAGGAAATTCCTGAGTGTATTTGTGTTACAACACTTGTCAGGTGTGTGTGTGTGGGTTTCTTCCCTATGACACAAGTTCCTTGAGTCTTTGAGACCAGGAACCGTCGCAAGTTGCCATCTCAGCTGGTGGCACCATCTCTCGCCTGTTCACTGGGGATTCTCCTCCACTCTTCTCTTTCTCTCGCAATTTGCAACTCTCCTCTCACTTCGGCAAGTCCTGTTGGTTCTATTTTTGAAATATATGCTGCTTCTCACCAGTTTCCACCCCTCCATTCCCACAACCCTATTTCAGCTCCATTCATCTTTCTCCTGGATTAATAGACAAACTTCTTACCCATCTCTGATGCCACTCTTAAATTCCTATTATCAGTTCTCCACAAAACAACCTAAATCTTTTTAAACATAAACGAGACTCCTCTATGCTTCTGTTCCAAATCCATCTGCAGATTCTCTCACACTTGGTATTAAATCCAGAGTTTTCCCTATGATGTGGTCTGCAAGGCCAGCAGGGGTTGCTTCCTTCCCCCCAACCTTATCTCCCACCTCTCTGCTCTGAACTGTATCAGTCTCCCTCTGGCAGCACCATGCTTAGTCTCTTTCCTCTTGTTTCTGGAGCATGCCAAGGTTATACTCACCTGAAGATAGTTTCAGTTGTTGTTCATTCAGCCAGGCCTAGGCTGTGCTTCCTTGATCACCCCCTACTCAAATTTCACCTCCCAGAGAATCTTCCTTTCCACAGCTTCAAAATAACCTCCCTTTCCTCCCTCCCTGCCCCTAGATAAGCTCTAGTTCTTGCCTTATTTTACTTCTTTGTATTATCATTACCTGATAGTGATTACATACTCTCTATTTTCTTTTTCCTTTCTTTTTCTTTCCATTCCTTTCCTTTCCTTTTCCTTTTTTATCTTCTCTTTTTTCTTTTCCCTCCTTATCTTTCTCTCTTCCTTCCTTTCTTTCTTTCTTCTTCTATCTCCCACCAGAAGGTAGCCCCTTGGCAGAGTGGAAACTTGGTCCTGTTTTACCACTAAAACTCCATGCCTACAACACTGTCTGGCATGGCAGAGTAATCAGAGAAACTTCATTAAATGTTTGTATCTCCAGAGCAGTCACATAATGAGAGGTTTGTATATGGGGCTGAATGTCTCAATGACTATTAAAAGCTTTGTGTTTCCAGTTTCAATATTCCCCTTAAGCAGAATGTGCCCCCTTCCAGTTGAGTACCGTTACCTGGTCCTCTCCTCTGTCTCCTTGGTCGTATTGTTTCCATCAAAACAGATTTGTTTTTTCCTGTTTGGATTGAAAGAAAGTTAATGAGAAGTTAGTTCTTATTAAGTAAAAAGTAACATTGTTGTCTGAAAGTATGTGGGGGATAATCTCAATCCTTTGGTATCAGTTGAGACCTGATTTGTGACCCAGTATGTGGTCTGTTCAGGAGAAAGTTCCATATGAGAAGAATGAGTATCTTTTGTTTTAGGTTGGAAAGTACTGTATTTATCTACAAAGTCCCTCTGGTGCAATGTATCATTCAAAGCTCTTGTTTCTTCATTGATCTTCTGCTTAGATGATCTGTGCATTGTTATGAGTGGACTATCGAGGTCTCCTATTACTAATGTATTATTATCAATATGTTTCTTTATTTTGGTTATTAATTGGTTTATATAATTGGCTGATCCCATGTTGTGGGCATACATATTTACAGTTGTTAGATAAAAAGCAATTTGGAGCTCATTTCGTCCTATAAAATAAGCTGAAAATTAATTTTGCCCAGCGAAAGGATAGAGAGTGATATTCAAGTTATCATGAAGCAAGGCAATAGTAGGAATAAGACAACAGACGTAATAATGGGCCTTTGTCCCTTGTTTCTTTCTTTCTCTATGCCAGTGAGGATCTAAATACTCTGTGTACTAATCTACCTATTACTGAAATTCTTCCCATTACATGTTTCAGGTTTCTCATCAGATTCTCAGAGGACACCAGTTTAGATTTTAGACACTAACTGCCTCACTGTCACATTTCTAAACAGAAAGTCTATCTTTATGGAATGGACACTTCAGAACGTGTATAATTGAAAAGCTGAAGACTTTTCAGTGGTACAGTGGTCTTATGGAAAGCTGTCTTCCTCTTAATACCTTAAGAAATATCTGAAAAGTAGCATCTATGGCTTTGGATGATATTATCTATGATGTTTGGAAAATAATGTTGATGATATTATCTATATCAGATGATATTATCTATGATGTTTGGGAAATAATGTTGATGATTAATGCAAATGAACTAATAAATTTCCTTTTGTTACAGTCCCCCATCCTCCCACTTAGAATTCAGTTTGAGGATAATTTCATATTGGTGGACAACTGCTTCCCACATGTGAATTATACTTGAGTTATACCAATGATGTCATTGACATGGAATAAAAAGTGCTGTGATTTTTAGTGATGGCCATTTCACCACAGCTGTGAGCAATGTGTTCCATAAAGACTGGTATAATTCTCCCAGGAGCCATGTTAAAACCTCACCTTGCAACTCTTTAGTAAAATAATAATGATTAAAAGTGGATGCTAAGGACATTTACCCACAAGGTCAATATTTTATGTATTTTCTAGTTAATAAGTGAAAAAAGAGGTTCTGGTATTATTATATACATCATATATTGGGCTAACATGCAGTACATGCTTTATTATTAAGCAAGTCTGCAAATTAAAATAAGAGGGTGATCAAGTACAATAAGGGTGATTTTCTGGTTTGAAATAAAAGTATAAGCACATGGTGCCTTTGAACTTTAAATATTTGAAGAAAAATAGCTTGGGTCAAAGGTAGAGCTAGATTTTTTTTTTTTTTTCTTTAAAAGCTTTAAGATTGCCTGCTCTTATTTTGGTTGGATTAAAGCAAATCGTTAGCATTACTGTAACCTGGGTCAGAGCCGGCCTGGGGGGGATGGCTGTGTGCCCAGCAGACCCATTCTGTGGGCAGCTGCCATGGTGGCCCTCTGCCCAGGTGTCCTCCACGGAGCACAATTCTCTCCTTGTGGGGTCTCGATGATTCACCATTGAATTTTTATTGAAGAGAGTTTTCCAAAATGGGAAAGGAAAACAACACCCAGCAGCTGAATAGAAGCAGCTGTATTTGGTATAGAGAAAGTGAAGTCACTGCTTATGTTCAGAGTCCTTCACCTGTATGTCCCACATCTGATACAATGTGACTGAGCAGATTGCTGCCTTTGCCCGAGACATCTGTCTGTCTGGGCCGTGGTTCGCCACATTTTGCAGAAAAATTGTTTATTCAAGTCATTGCAAGAATAAAGCCTCCTGGGTTAGGTTTGTATGGGGAAGTATGGTTATCCAGGAAGGTCGAAGGCTTAAAGTGAATGTGGAAAATGCCTTTTCTAGCTGTGTTCTGAGCGTATGTATTCATGAGCTCTGAGAATGCATACGTTATTTCTAAGTTATTTTTCATGATATCCCCTGAACTTAGCCATGTGCCTAGCACTGAACACATTCTATATGCTGGAAAGGGCTGTATGTATGTGTGTGATGGAATGAATAAAAGGGAAAGGAAGGAACTTGAAGTTGGAAAACAAAAAGGATGCTGAGTATCAGGTCTGAAAAAGTGGTATGTGGCCATTTTCAGAGAAGTACATGGATCCCTGAACTGGAAGAGCTAGGCTGTTGAACAGACTGAAGATCAGTGTGTGTGTTCAGGACTGGGATGGTACATTCTGCAAGGTAAGGATACTGAATGCCTTTCTAAAAGCTCCTCATAGTGTGGACAACAGGGCTGTCCTGACAGCTTACAGAAACTGCTCCTGGCAGGGACAGACCCTGCAATGGGCACATGTCCTCCTGTGGTTAAGTCCTTCTTAGTAACACCTGCCCCGCTGTCCAGTGCATTTGTCCCTTGTGCTACCCCCTCCTACTTTCCCCACTAGAGTACACAGAAATCTTGAGAACACCATGGGTTGGCCTCTAGGCCTGGGAGATGTAGAGTGGTTTCCAAAGACACTTAATTTGCAATCAGGAAGTAACTCAGACATCAAGCTATTTTGGCTTAATTAAGAAAAAAGATCTTTGACAGCTACAAGTGGAAAGTTCTTGGGATGGAACAGCCTTTAATAGCCCAGACTTGGCAACCCTCAAAACAAATGCTGCCAGGTCTTAATTTTAAAACTAAGGCTATATTTATGCAACATTTAAACAACTGGTTAATTCAGTGAAACTATTGCCACAATTTAATTTGATGACATGTAGATGAATAGACCTTAGATTAACTAATTCACCTTCCAATCACTTGTCAAGATGTTGCAAAAGTAAACTGATTTCTATTTCACACAACTGAGATTTATGGTATCATTAAAGAGCCAAGGTTCAATGACTTTAAACTATGCTTGAATTATGACTTAAAACACTGTCTTACATTAATAATGGTGGGGATATGAAGATTTGCTTTTAAACATAGTATGACTTTTTGGCTTTTACTTTAGTGACAAATTTATCAAAGGTAAGTATGTGCTGAGTGCTCAAATGTCCATTTAACCATGCTTTTATCTTATACTCAAAAAACTACAGCATTCTTTTTATTTTACATTTTATATTAATCTCTTTCCTCCTATCTAACCTATATTGTTAAGGAAATCTTAAATATTATTTCATAGTGTGATTTTCATCCTTAAAATCTTTAACACCAAATATGTGTACAGATATCATCATACCTAATCTAACTGAACATATGAAAAATAGTAAAATTTTGGACAGCTATACACAAAGGTAAGGAATATGAAAAGTTTAATTGAATTTTAAAATTCTTGTTTCTTATCTGTGTTTTCATATTTTCGGTGATGAATGTATCTTGCCTATGGAAAAATTTTTTAAATTTCTTTTTGTTTTTATTTTTAAAATATTTTAAAATTTGTTTATTTGAGAGAGAGAGCAGAGGGAGAGATAGAGAGAGTGGGCACAAGTAGGGGGTAGTCACAGGGAGAGGGAGAACAGGCTCCCCACTGAACAGGGAGCCTGACACGGGGCCTTATCCTAGGACCCTGAGATCACGATCCGAGCTGAAGGCAGACACTCAACTGACTGAGGCACCTGGGCACCCTCTCTTTTTGTTTTTAAAAGTTTAATTTTAAAAAAGTAGAAAGCACATAAGAAGATTATAGAAATAATCCAAACATTGTAGTAGTCATATCATAATTAATGTAAATAAGTTAAACTTTCCAATTAAAAAGTAAATCTCAGATTGAATTTTAGACCAAATACAAAAATTAGCCATGTTCAGTTCATGGTATATGTATTTAAAATATTTGGGTGAAGATTTAAAGTCAAAGGACAGAAAAAGTTTGTTTATCACCTAGTGGTAAATAAAACAAATTGACGTAGTATTTTATTGTCAGAAAAAGTAAACTTAAAGTCAAGAAACATTCCTAAATATGAAGGCTTCAGGTCACCCCTCAGATGAAATAGTTCTAGTTTTGTAAAATAATCTCTTCACCCAGCATGGGGCTCAAACTCATGACCCCAAGATCAAAAATTGCGTGCTTTACCGACTCAGCCAGGTAGGCACCCGTCACAGTTCTATTTTTATATGCATCTAATAACATAGTCTCAAATTGCACTAGGAGAGCTTATAATATATCTCTCAGTAACTGATAGATCAAAGCAGACAAAAACATCAGCAAAGCAATAGAAGATTGAACAGTACAGTTAACAAGTTTGATCTGTTTAACATTCAGGGAACATTACACTCCACGTTTAGAAAATAAATATTGATATAATACAGCTCATATTTCCTAAATCTAGTGAAGTTAGAAATTAATAATAAGTATGAATCTAGGAGGAAAAAATAAAACCCTTAGGAACACATTTTCAGAGAACTAATTGATTTTAAAAAATCATAATTGAAGTTACAAGTATTTAGAACTAATTGATAACAAAAATACTATAAATAAAAATTTGATGTAGAAACTGGACTAACTTTTGGTATGGGTTTTATAGCTATAAATACAACAGAAGTGAGCTCAAAATGATTTAGATTGTTTATACTCATAATAAAAGATGGTTTAGTAGAAAATCAATTAATGTAATTTACTACATTAGCACATTAATTGAGAAAAAGTGTTTAATTATATTAATGAAAGCAGTAAAAAAAAAGTTGGACAAAATTCACAATTCATTCGTGATCATAGATCTTCCCAAACTAGGAATAAATTGGAGCTTCTTTAACATGAAAAATATTGTATACAGAAGTGTACAGCAAGTGTTCTACTCAATATGAAATGTAAGAAGCATGTTTTTAATAATCCAGAACAAGCCAAAAATGCCCTTATCATTGGTTCTAACCAATGTTAAGCCAGTAAGGAAGTTTCACAAGTTTATTTCGTATAAAAATCAAAATACAAAACTCAGTTCTATATCCGAGTACCAATAAAAATCAGGAAAGGTAATTAAAATAAAATGGAAAAATATGTTCTTTCTAATATCCTCTAAATTGATAACAACAACTACCCACCATTACCCACAACAAAAAAGCCTATCAAAATATGCATGCCTTTTATGGAGAAAATCATTATATTTTATTGTAAGATATTAAATAAGATCTAAATAGGGTAATATATACCATGTTCTCAGGTCCTATACTAAAAAGAAGTGAATTCTTTTGAATTTTGTCTAAAATTCAAAGTAATTCCAACTTGATTTTTCATGGACTTGAATAAACTAATTCTAAAATATACACGGAAGAGCAGAAATGAGCGATGTGATGTTACTTGCGCAACCAGATGTTATAACAGTGTGTATTGTCACAGAGGAAAGACAGACCAACGGACCAGATAAAGGATCTAGACAGATCCTTTCCTATTTGGAGTGTGACCTTTGGAAGAATAGGCACTGTAAATCAGTGGGAAAAGAAGGAACGATGTTATAAATGATGCTGGGAAAAGCGATAATTCCTGTGGAAAAAATAAAATTGGAGTCCTGTCTCCTCCCAAACATAAAAATTAATTCTAGGTGGGTTAAAGGCTTAAATGCAATATTTGAAACAGATACTTAGAGAAGACAATATAACAGGATATTTTTATATTCTGATATTAGGGTATGGAAGCATCTCTTAAGATATTTAATAGACATTTAAAATCAATAATTTGGTTTAGCAAAAGAAACCATAAATAAAAAGAGTAAAAAATAAGCCAGAGATTGGCACAAAATATTTCCAATACATGTCACTGAAAATTTTTGCTATCTTGTGTAAAGAATTCCTTTGGCTCAGAAAGTTGGGAAGAAAACCCAATAAAACCTAATAGAAAAATTGGCAAAAGGCGTAAATAAATGTTTCACATAAGAGGAAACAGGAAAAACTCATAAGCATATGAAAAAATGGTAAATATCATTAGTAATTAAATAAAATTCAATTTAGTGTATTTTTATGTTAACCCACAATGAAACATTTCATATGCACCAAGTTAGCAAGGATTTTAAAGTCAGAAAATTCCAAGTATTTGCAAGAATATAAAGGTTGGCAAACTTTTTTGTAAAGACCCAGATAATAAATATCTTAGGCTTTGAAGTTTATAAGATCTGTGACAATTCAGCTCTGCTTGATTCCTGAAAGCCGCCAAGGACAATAAGTAACCAATTGATGGCTGTGTTCCAATAAATCTTTATTTACAAAACAGGTAGCTGGTTTCATTTGGCTCATAGGTTGTAGTTTGCTGACCTCTGATACAGAGAAAAGAGAAATCACATGGGCATATATGTTTTGAAGTTATAAACCCAGGAGTCCATGTACAAGCCACTTCTATATATGTGATATAAAGTAACTCCAGCACATGTACACTGGAGGCCTATGCAGGAATGTTCATATCAGGATGTTTATAGCAAAATAGAGAATAATCTCAAATGTATGTCACCAATAACACGGATAAATTTATTTTAAAGTAGTCATGCAAAGAAATACTGTATAGCAGAGAACATGGGTGAACTATAGCTAGAGGTGAAAATATGGATGTATCTCAAAATTATAGTGTTGAAGAAAAGGAATAGGTCACCACAGAAGACAGTATTAACCCATCTGAATAAAGTTCAAAAGAGACAACACTAAACAGACCTTTTTTAGAATCACATATAAGATGACAAAACTCAGTTGAGAAGCAATAGAATGATTATACAAAGGGCAGGCTAGTGTCCATGTCTTTGAGGAGTGATAGAATATGCTCTGGGAAGGCTACATAAGGGCTTCTAACATACAGGCCTGTGCTGTTCTTAACTCATTTGATCTTTTGGTTAGGTTTTATTTTATTCTTTAAATGCTAAATATACATGTTATCTACCTTTGTCTATGTGGTATTTTGTAATAAAATATCAATTTAACTATAGTGTATAACTGGAGAACCTGGGTTTCTCTGTTGTTTAAGTATCCAGTTCTTGATTTCAGTTCAGGTCTTAATCTCAGGGTCATGAATTTAAGCCCTGCATTGGGCTCCATGATGGGGATGGAGCCTACTTAAAAAACAAACAAACAAACAAACAACAACTGTAGTATGTGATCAAGTTAAGTAGTGTTTCAGGAAGATTACTCTGGTACTCAGGACAAACCAGAGAGGAGGAAGAAGTATTAGGCAGTCTAGTTAAGAATACCGCATGTGTAGGGAACAGATATAAAGGACTTGGGTAGAGGGAATGGGAAGGATGGATAAGCTAGGTGAACTTTTGTTGTTATGATGTTGTTGACAATTTGGGTCTCTTTGATGTTTTCTGAGCACTTGTTATAAATATTTAAGAAAACGAAGGAAAAACTATTAAAGAATTTTTGAGTAAACCAAGTAATTTCCTCCTAGAAGAGCCTAAATGAAATGTTTACTGCAATAAACACAAAATAGAAGAAACAAACAAACATTTGTTGTAAAAATCCCCAAGTAAATTTGAATAGCATTTGTTTTGACATAATGAAAGAATAGGTCATGTTAAGATTATTTAATGAATAACAAACCAACCCCTGGCTCCATACAAATAGACCTGCTTAGAACATAGAAACATGAGAAGAAATCTGATCATCTTACTACGTGGTTAAGAGTCCAGGTTTCAATTCTGAGTGATCTTTGGCAATGTTTTTGATGTTTCTAAAGCTGAGTTTCTAATCTGTAAAATAGGCATAATGATATCTATTTCAGATAGTGTTTGTGGGGCTTAATATAATGCTCTTATGTACTTAACTGTGTTGTATTCCACACAATAAAAACTTGACAAGTAATAAATAAATAACAAGTAATGAAAATATGATATTTTAATAAATATAATTAGGTCTTTTTAAAGAAATAACTGGTTAATTTTTTCCTCTAACATTATCTGGGTGTATTTATAATAATATTTTTAGAAGTGGAAATATCAGCCACATAGTTTGCAGCTTTGCTGCTTTGCTGGTATTGCTTTTTCCTCCATCACTTTAAGGAAATGTTGGATAAAACAACTGGATTTATTTTAGTTCATACTTTGAGACATTTACTTTTCTTTCAATGACTTTGGAAAGGGCACATTCACTGAGTAATACTAGTTATGATTTCACAGAACATATCTCATACTTCTGTGATTTGGGGTGTATCCTTAGAGAAAAAAAAATTGAACATATACAACTCACTCCTAGATTTCTGCAAGAGATAAATGGGTAAAAGCTGGGCTTACTTGCATTTAAATTCTGAGTTGTGAGCATCTCTTTCCTGTGGGAAGCTCAGTTATAATAAAAAAATAGTGTGTGTGAAAGGAAGGAAAGTAAGAGCCCTTGCAAAAGGAGGGAAGACTGTCACAGTTTTGAGTGAATAATTTAAATCAACTGCCTATACAACCCAAATTGTGCTGATAAGGGTTGAATTTCCTGCTTTATTTTTTTATTGGGAACATTCAGTCTTTAATGGCTCAAAACTTTTCTCCCCCATTTAATAGTAAGAACAATAAAGTCATGTCTTGGTACATGGATGGGATTACTTTAAGATTTTAAAAATATGCATTGCCTTGGGAGAAAAACATACAACTTTCAAGGTGAAACTTGAAATATTACCTTTAAATTATTAATTATATTTTATGGAGATACTATTTCAATCTCACTTGACTTTTGAATTCGATTATTTAATGCTTGGGGCTATACACAGCTACTCTAAGAAATTAACTTCAGAAATATTTTAAAAGAAAATAAAGACAAAGAAAATGGAAACTTTGCATCTTTATGGAAAACCTGAAAAATCTGTCTAGTAATTTTCAAACTGATTAAGTAGGTGATCTTTTATTTATCATATTTGTAATATTTTAACATTTAAGATACTAATCACCAAACTAACGTGTATATAGAACCACTTTGCAGGTGATTTTAGTATGTTTTACATATGAGGAGAAGTTAGATTTTCTTGAAGAGGGAGCTAGTCTTTGAAATTTGTGGGGATGCATGGAGGGTAGTGGTAGGCTGATCAATTCTAATAATAATTTTTTGTCATTCACTTGGTCTTTCCTACATTTTCATATGTCGATCCAATTAGATAATGAGAAAAGGAAAAGATCAAATAAATACACATGGAATAATGGACATTCTTGCCAAGGAATACATTCATTAGAAAAATTCCACAACAGTATCACAACTAGGAGAAAATAGGTGATGACCAATGTAATGTTTACATAGATGAAAAGCATGGATACATTCAATCATAGCAATTTAAAAAAATTCAGTTTGGTAAGATCCAGTTGAATGTCTTATGACTTCTTAAAACAAATGATCTGAATGTATGTTTTGCTTTTTGAGAGTTAAATGGAGAGGAGCAAATCTCAGTGTTGGTTTGGTAGGATAAGCATCCTTGTGAAAGCGGATCTGATGGTTACAATGCCCGTAGCTCTCTCTGATGGGTGGCAGAAGAAAAGGTGAGCTGTGGACTGAACTGAGACTGTTTCACTCAGACTGTTTACCATCTCTCAGTGATGAAGGATGGAGGAATATGGCAGGCAGGAAAACCCAAGTGTGTTAGTAAATAAAGTGAAAAATGAGAGCTAGGCTCAGGCTTATTAACTCACAGCAATAAGAACATAAATGACAGAGTCCAAACTCCATAAGTTTGAGAAATGATTATAATGGCCAATATTTTTTATTTAGTGCTTGTGGATACCCTGGAAACTTGACAAGAATTTAATATCTCTCGTATCATCTCTTGACCTTCCTGATAACACTATATAGGAGTTACTTTGTTTTCACCATATTATGAGGAGGAAACTGAGGCCACAAGAAGCTAAATAAATTGGATCAAAATCACAAGTTAAGTGTATGAATTAGCTAGGTTTTGAATTTAGGTCTCTGATTCCATAGCCTTTATTTTCAATTTCTCACTGTGGTTCAGGAATAAGAGAAGACCTAATGACTCCCAGTATAGGAGATCCTACTGTGACACCAGGATTAAGTATTCATTTGATACTAATATTCTTGATCAGTTTGATTTGAGGACATAGTAGAATGTCTATGTCCTCTGGGTGACCAGTGGTAAATACGTAAGCTCTGATAACAAACATTGCCTGTTGTAATTTAGATAAGCTGAAGAAAATATTCTTTAAATGTTCCATCTGTTGGCTAAAGATTGTTTTATGAATATCTGTCAGATTTCCAACTGCCCATGGAGGTTCAGAACAAAGGGTATCAGAATAAAAGATGTTCCAAAGAATTTCTTTTAGGGAAGCTGTAAAATAAATGAGGGACATGGCACTAAGTTAATTATTGCAGCCATTAAAGATGATAACATAAAGTCTATGTAGCATCATAAAGAAAAGTGATGAAAATAATAATAAGCATATGCAGATTATAAGTTGCATGTATGATTATGACTATGTTTTAAAAGGTACTCTTTAAAAAACACAAAAATACATCAAATGCTAACAAATGGTTTTATCAAGTTATGAAGATTTTATTTTTCTTCTTCTAATTATAAATTTTAAATAATGCAATTTAATTATTTTTTATAATAGAAAGGAATGAATAAAGAAAAAAACCAAAACAGAAAAGCAAGAATATGTTTGAAAGAGACATTTAAGGCTTCTTGACCGGTGTATGTGCTTGATGATCAAGAAGGAGGAGCTGAAGGTGATTCCTAGTTTTCCTGAAGAATGAGATGTCTTCTCCAAAATAAGATGAGGAGGGAGGAAGAGAATTGAGTTCAGTTTAGACATTGTTGAGTGTCGCAATTAACCCAAATATTGAATGCAGGAGAAGGAGGAAGAGATTTTTGGAGGAAAAAAAAACTTTTAAGCTTTTGTCATTAGTTTGTTATATGCTGAATATCCACCAGACAACTGACAATTTTAAACTGATGTTTGGAACAGAATTTAGGGCTAGTGATTATCATAGAAGAGCTACCTGCTGATGCATAATGACTACAATTCTGAGAGTGTGAAATTACTCAGAAAAAAGGTTTCGGGGAGAAAACAGAGCCAAGGACAGAACCTTGAGAGACTTGAGTATGGGCCATGGATTTGAGCAGGTGAGATTGGGGGCAAGGAGACCATTTCAGTTATTATTGGCCCTATGTTTCTTCTGTGAGTTATTGAGAACATTGAGAATGGAAGTCAACGTGGAAAGCAAAAACAATTTAGGTGTAGAACTGTGCTAGAAAGGTGCTGAAGAAAGGAAGAAATCAGTGTATCTTCAAGGTATCTACCGGTTTGAGTGACTAAGTGAAGGGTGTTGTCACAACTGATAGATGGGATAAAGAGGCTAAGCAGATTTAGCAAAAATTCATGGATCTAGATTTGGAGTGTCAAATGTCCATGGTCCATCCAGGGAGAAATAGACAATCAGCAGATAGATCTGATGTGAGTGAAGTCAGGGCCAGCGATAGAGACCAATGTGGAGATGGTGGTGAAAATCATGGTCGTAGGTACAACATTCCAGAAAGAGTAGGTCAAACAGCATTAAATGCTACCGAAAGGGCCAGGACAAGGACTGAAAGGTTATCATTGATTTGGCTGTGGGACAAGTCATTGGTACTTTGGTCAGGGTATAAGACCGAAAGTCCAGTTTTGTTGCGTAGTGGGAGCAGCAAGAGTAAAGACAGACAACTTTCTCAAGAATGTGGGTAGATATAAGGTGTCGAGTCTTTTAGACAGAGGGAGAGAGGCATGGCATGTGTTTAGGATTTGAAAAGGAGTTGGAGAAGGATGAATGGTAGAAAGTACTTTAATATGGAGGTAATGGATAAAGTAGGCTCTTTAGAGATGGTGTTGGGGGTAGAGTAGGAATGGAGTTGCCATGGACAAAATAGTGATACCTACTTTTCTGAGCAGACCACCTTGAAGTGCTTTGCAAACACATGTTAAAACAATACTTCTCTCCCTTTCTCTCTCTATGCCAACTTAAATCTGTCTTACAAATAGACTGGCGTTATTCCAGAAAAATAATTAGCAATCTTCAAGCTAATAAGTTCTCACCACTTTTCACCCTTGAGCTAGCTATTGGAATTACCCAAGTAAAAAGTAGCTCTATTAATAATCATCTCCTGATATTCAGATTGTCTGTCCTTTTGACTTTGAAATCACAGTCTATTTTCTCTCAGTCCTTTGGCAGTGGAGAATGTTTTACGTTTGAGATGCCACTAGGCCTTCAGTGTGAATAATCTGTGGAGCTTATATCTTAAGTCAGATCCCCCAAAACATCCTCCAAATTTAGTGAAAATCCATGAGGCAGAAGTAGAGAAAAAAAATCAATTTTACTTTTATGTATTTTAAGCATATATTACATATTTTTCATCTATTGCCCCAAACCTTCATTTTCAGAATGAAGAAAAAACTAAGAGATCTGGAGGGATGAGGTAACTTGTTTGGGGTCATAGTGCTGGTTGTAACGCAACAGAAGCTATGAATGAGGCTTCCTGCCCTGAATTCTAGTGCTTTATCCTGTGGCATACAGTTAGCACTTTACGAGAAACATGTGGATGCTTTTTTGTTCTCTTCACCCTTTTCCTCTAAAAGGATATCTATACTTTGTTGTAGGGGCCTCTGCAGTAGGCACATCCTCTTATTACTCTGGATGATCTAATTTAGGTCTGTTTGAAAGTTCTCTTACCAATGTATGTGATAGGAGCTGGCTGTCAGAAATACAATTTCTGGCTGCCTTACGGGGGCTCTTCTAAACCAGCTGGGAGTGGTCTGGTTCCTAATTATCCCCTTCATCGGGAGAATTGACTTGGAGGACTTCTTCGGCTTTAACATTTGCATGGCATGATGTACGGTATACAAAAATGAAGATGAGGGGTGCCTGGATGACTCAGTTGACAGAGCATGTGACTCTTGATCTGAGTTGTAAGTTCAAACCCCACTCTTGAGTGTAGCAATTACTTAGAAAAATAAAATCTTAAAAAAAAAAAATAAAAGAAAAATGAAAATAAACCTATTTTAGAACTGGTATATTATTTGTCCCAGAATTTGATCGCTTCTAGTTTTATAGATTTAAATATAAAACATATGAAAAGATTCTTTTGAAAATTGAGACTTTAAGATTTTCTTCGAGGAGGTGGTTCTGCATGTGTCAACTGAATTAAACATGACATGGGATTCCCAGAGTGGAAATTTGAGCCTTTCAGAGAGTGGTAGGCAGTTAGACTGAAGGGACAAATAAGTCAGACTTGGAAAGCTTCTAGGTCTTATCAAATCTTATTTACACTCTTGGGGGTGGTAGTGTGTAAAACAAATTAAGATGTGTCACTGTTGGTATCTAAATCCCATGATAGTTTGTCAACACTTTCCTGGAGTAATAATTTTGCTTAGTTTGTGTTGATGTCATTTTGTTTCAGAATTGGAAGTTCTTTTCTATTCCTTGGACTTTTGTCTTTCATTGTAATTATATTTTTTGATGCTAGAGATTGAGCACAACTAAGCAAAACAAACCAATACCCATTGCTGACTGTGTTGTATTTAAGGGTATTCCTTCAAAGAGAAGACATAAATAAAGTGTATCAATTAGGAATGGGTTGGTCTAACTTTAACAATTAGGTGGGCAGGAACAGGCTTAAATTATAGTTTAGCTGTTGAGGAAACCCTTCTTACTCTCTGGCTGAAATCTGTAACTTAGAAATAACACTAGTGTGTTAGAAGTTCTTATACGTAAGTCTTATTTGCAATGAGTATCACTATTGTGCATGCACTTTGGCATTTCAAGGTCTAAAAATAATCACACCAATATTTTTTTAATGTTTATATCAGGTGATTTTTTTCTTTATTTTAAAAGACTTGCATGCATCTTGTCCTAAATTTATAAAAAACAGAAAAATTTTAAAAATTAAAAAATTTTAAATTATAAAAATTTTTAAATTTAATAATTTTAAAAATTAAAAAAATATAAAAGATTGCATGCATCTTGTCCTAAATTTATAAAAAAACAAAAAAAAACATGAATAGAAAATTATAGTCCCATATTAAACCTACTGTGTAGAAGTAACCACTGTAAACATTTGGCTCTTCTTTTCTCCTAGATTTAAAATAAGTTAAATTAATCATTATCATAATATAATAATACTAACCATGCCAATAGTTATAATAACATTTATTGAGAATTATGAACCAATAAACAGTTTCTTTATTGAATCTATCAAATGAAGAAATTAATATAAGCACATAGAGTAGTGCTTTATATATTGTAGGTGCTTTCTGGAGGTTTCTTCATTTGATCCTCACAAGCATATTATAGAGTAGGTGATACTACTCTTCCCATATTACAGGAGACTAAAATACAGAGAGGTTGAGTAACTTGCCAAAGAGCACGTAGAGTAAAGTGGTGGAGTATTGAATTCAAATTTAAGTAGTCTTACCCCTTGGTCTGAACGTTTAACCATTACCCTTTGCTGTCTCACATGCATGCTCATTTATATTTAACTTAAATCATACTGCAGAAGCGATGTACTATCTGCTTTTTTATGCAAATGTATTATAACAAGGATTTCCAATGTTAATAATTCATAAACATAATTTAGTCACACAGTGGGTCATTATATGACTGCATCCCGTTATATGTAGTTATTCTCTTTAAGGTTATTTACAGATTATTGTAAATTGCATTTAGGTTATTTACAGATTGTTGATGTTATAAATAATGATATGATTAAATTACTTTTACGTGAATCTTAGCATTTCTTATCATTTTCTTAGGATAGATTTCCATAAGTCTAGAATTATTGCTTCTATGAAGACATTTTAAGGTCATGCTATTTAAAATTACAATGAGTACAAGTTAATTTTGAAAAAGAATTGCCACATCTACAAATAAACTCCAAGTCTTCTTTAAAAGTTAATTAATGGGAATACCAATGTTTTAGAAGCTTTTATGATGTGATGAGAGAAGGCAGGGGTCCAAGCAATGGGAAACCATTCTCTAACTCCAGCCTGACCTTTGCTCATTAATAAGCCACAGCCTTATCTTTGTAGGAAACCCCTGGAGCTAATCCACACACGGATTGCCCATTGATTTTGAATAAGCTGTCTTAGAGCAGCTTTTTAGGGGCACACATAAGGAAAAGAAATTAGGCCAGAGATTGCAAAGCTTCTATAGATGTTTAAAAGTCACAACATGCAGTGTTGTTTTTAATCACAATTCACAAATACCTCTTTGTAACATGAAAATAAAATAACAAAGCAGAACTCAGTTCTAAAGTAGCATTTAGCACGAATATGGGAATTTGGAGGTACATTATGAAATAAAGGCATGATGAGCTCTCTACAAACGTCTGTATTTTCACAGCAGAAGCCAGTTCCAATAAAGTGAGTAGGTCTAAGATTGTCTTGGTGAGACTCAGTAGCTGAAAATGTGGCCGGCTTCCTTTGGTTACTCACCTGCTGTTTGCTGTCTTCTTGCATACAGTACTTCTCTTCTGTTGTTTCTCCTGGCTTTATCAGTCCCATCCCCTGACCCAGTCTTACTAAACCAACTTGCTGCTTCCTTTTTGTCCACTAGTAAGTTCTCCTATATTTCCTATTTTGCTTTCATTCCCTGCACTCTAAAAGTTAGAGAACCATTTATTTGGGTCTACCTATGTTTTTATGTACATACATACATTTACATATTCATGTACACATGTGTACATATCCGTGTGCACCTGTGCATGGCTTATATGTATAGACATGCATACACACATGTTTACACATATAAATAATGTATGTATATTTTAATGTATGGAGATGTGTGTATATATTTAAGAATATGGATATTTTAAGTATATTCATCTTCACTAACCAAAGGATTGACTCCCAGCTGAAAATGTGAGTCATTATTCAGTGTTCTGTCTTTTTTTATTCTTTTTCTTAACTCATTCAGTGTTTTCTTACTGTCCTGTGTCACGGGCAGGTTTTCCCACCTGAGCCCAAATTTGTCACGACCATTTTCTGAAAAATGACAGCAGCTCAGTAATTGAATGAGCAAATTCAAGCTAGATGAAAGGACATGTTCCTGGCTCTGGTAAACTGAAAAATGAAAACAAGAGGATTAAATACAAAGTGATTACAATGAGAATACCTCAATATGCACTCAGGATTCATTAGGAGATTAAGTTCCTGCAGTTACACCTTTCCTTAAATAACAAAGAAATGCCCCCTTTCCAATGCTCCCTTCAGAGAGGGTAGAACTATGTATAATGTTACCTATTATAAAGAATCTAGCAGTTCTTTATTCAGAAGCTTTAGATTTAAATTCTTGACTTTTAAGGAACACTATTAAAGAACTCCCTTTGGTGAACCTAAATTCTAAAAAGCAATGGCTCCCGAATTTGGCTGCACATTTGATTCACCTGGGGAGATTTATAAACAAGCGATGGGGCCTATGCATTTATATTTTTCGAAAGTTCTCCAGCTGATTCTGATGCTTAGACAGCTTTGGGAACTGCTGTTTTAAGTGGCTGCTTGGATATTAGCTACGTCAGCTTCTGTGATTTCATTGGGTATGCAGTAGGTGGCTAACAGTTGTTGAGCTCACATGTTGTGCCAATCACCCTGACATTTTATATCCTAGGAAATTTGCCTAAGTTTCTAAGTGTCAGAAACTGGTCAAAGAGGTCAAAACAAGACTCTGCCCACTCATTCCCTAGGAGTCTCTCAACACAATGTTGGTGACTAGGATAAAAAAAGAGTAAGGGACAGGCTGAAGTTAAAAATTCACTCTTTAACTCTCTCCTAAGTCAGATTCTTCACTGTGAAATGGAAATACTATCTTTATATGATAATTTTTACCTATGTTATTCTAATGTAATTCTATATTTTGAGAAGTTTTCGCAAAGCCGGTACAGTCCTTTCTTTTTTTCTTTTTCTTTTTTTTTTAAATTAATTTATTTGAAAGTCAAGAGATCACAAGTATAGGCAGAGAGGCAGGCAGAGAGAGAGAGGTAGGGAAGCAGGCTCCCCGCTGAGCAAAGAACCGGATGCGGGGCTCAATCCCAAGACCCTGGGATCATGACCTGAGAAAAAGGCAGAGGCTTTAACCCACTGAGCCACCCAGGTGCCCCGGTACAGTCCTTTCTATGTACCCTTCACCGAGCTTCCTCTAATGTTAGTGTCTTTTTTTGTTGTTGTTTTTAAAGATTTTATTTATTTATTTGACAGAGAGAGATCACAAATAGGCAGAGAGGCAGGCAGAGAGAAAGGAAGGGAAGCAGGCTCCCCACTTGATCCCAGGACCCTGAGACCATGTCCTGAGCTGAAGGCAGAGGCTAAAACCCACTGGGCCACACAGATGCCCCTAATGTTAGCGTCTTATGTAACGTAATACCTCATATAAACATTATATAGAGCCATGGTATATTCATCAAACCTAAGAAATTAACATTTGAATTTCCCCAGGTTTCACCTTAATGCATTTTTCTCAATATTAATTTTTTTAAAGATTTTATTTATTTATTTGACAGAGATGACAAGCAGTCAGGGGGGGCAGGGGAGGGAAGCAGGCTGCCTGCTGAGCAGAGAGCCCTATGTGGGGCTAGTCCGAGGACCCTGGGACCATGACCTGAGCCAAAAGCAAAGGCTTTAACCTACCCAGGCACCCCTCTCAATATTATTGAGAAATAATTAAAACACATCATTATTTACATTTAAGGCATACAGCATGGTGGCTTGATTTACGTATATTGTGAAATGCTTACCAAAATAGGTTCAGCAAACATCCATTTTCTCATATAGATACAATAACAAGCAAAGAATAAAAAAGAAGGAAAAAATTTCTCCTTGTGATGAGATCTTATAGGATTTATACTCTTGACAACTTTCCTGTATCTCTTTTTCTATGAGTTGGTGTGTGTGTT
This sequence comes from Mustela nigripes, assembly GCF_022355385.1. NCBI lineage: Eukaryota > Metazoa > Chordata > Mammalia > Carnivora > Mustelidae > Mustela > Mustela nigripes. The sequence continues at coordinate 94,130,317 of NC_081562.1, forward strand.
TTGTTTAGATTCTCCATGTGAGTGAGATCATACAGAATTTTCCTTTCTGTCTGACTTATTTTTTTAGCATATTACGTTCAAGTTTTACCCATGCTGTCAAAATGAGAACTTCCTTGTTGTTTTTATGGCTAAATAATATTCTATAATCACCACAACCTTCCTTATCTATTTATCCATTGATGGACACTTAGGTTGTTTGTGTATCTTGGTTATTGGAAATAATGCTGCGCTGAACATGGGGCTACAGATACCTTTTGAGTTAGTGTTTTCATTTCCTCTGGATATATCCCCGGAAGAGGAATTTCTGGGTCATATGGCAGTTCTTTTTTTTTTTTTTTTTGGAAGATCCTCCATACTGTTTGCATAATGGCTGTACCAATTCACATTCCCACCAAATGTACAAAAAGGTTACGTTTTCTTCACCTCCACACCAGCATTTATTATCTCTTGTCTAATGATGGCCATTCTGACAGGTGTGAGGTAATATATCATTGTGATTTTAATTTACATTTCTCTAATGATTAGTGATGTTGAGCATCTTTTCACGGAAACCTTAACTTTTGTTGATCTTCTTTGGAAATATCTCTTCAGGCCCCTTGCCCTTTTTAAAATTGGGTTATTTGGGCTTTTTGCTTGTTTGCTTTTGAGTTGTATGAGTTCTTACATATTTTGGATATTAACTTCTTATCAGATATGTGATTTGCAAATATTTTTTCCCATCCCATAGGCTATCTTTTCACTTTGTTAATAGTTTCTTTGGCTGTGCAGAAGCTTTTATTTGAGATAATCCTGCTTGTTTATTTTTGATTTTGTGGCTTATGTCATATCCAAAAAAATCATTACCAGGACCTATGTCAGGGAGCTTTTTTTTTTTTTTAATATAATTTTTTTATTTTTTATAAACATATTTTTTATCCCCAGGGGTACAGGTCTGTGAATCACCAGGTTTACACACTTCACAGCACTCACCAAAGCACATACCCTCCCCAATGTCCATAATCCCACCCCCTTCTCCCAATCCCCCTCCCCCCAGCAACCCTCAGTTTGTTTTGTGAGATTAGGAGTCACTTATGGTTTGTCTCCCTCCCAATCCCATCTTGTTTCATTGATTCTTCTCCTACCCACTTAAGCCCCCATGTTGCATCACCACTTCCTCATATCAGGGAGATCATATGATAGTTGTCTTTCTCTGCTTGACTTATTTCGCTAAGCATGATACGCTCTGGTTCCATCCATGTTGTCGCAAATGGCAAGATTTCATTTCTTTTGATGGCTGCATAGTATTCCATTGTGTATATATACCACATCTTCTTGATCCATTCATCTGTTGAAGGACATCTAGGTTCTTTCCATAGTTTGGCTATTGTGGACATTGCTGCTATAAACATTCGGGTGCACGTGCCCCTTTGGATCACTACGTATGTATCTTTAGGGTAAATACCCAGTAGTGCAATTGATGGGTCATAGGGCAGTTCTATTTTCAACATTTTGAGAAACCTCCATGCTGTTTTCCAGAGTGGCTGCACCAGCTTGCATTCCCACCAACAGTGTAGGAGGGTTCCCCTTTCTCCGCATCCTCTCCAGCATCTGTCATTTCCTGACTTGTTGATTTTATCCATTCTGACTGGTGTGAGGTGATATCTCATTGTGGTTTTGATTTGTATTTCCCTGATGCCGAGTGATATGGAGCACTTTTTCATGTGTCTGTTGGCCATCTGGATGTCTTCTTTGCAGAAATGTCTGTTCATGTCCTCTGCCCATTTCTTGATTGGATTATTTGTTCTTTGGGTGTTGAGTTTGCTAAGTTCTTTATAGATTCTGGACACTAGTCCTTTATCTGATACGTCGTTTGCAAATGTCTTCTCCCATTCTGTCATTTGTCTTTTGATTTTGTTAACTGTTTCCTTTGCTGTGCAAAAGCTTTTGATCTTGATGAAATCCCAATAGTTCATTTTTGCCCTTGCTTCCCTTGCCTTTGGTGATGTTCCTAGGAAGACGTTGCTGCACTGAGGTCGAAGAGGTTGCTGCCTGTGTTCTCCTCAAGGATTTTGATGGATTCCTTTCTCACATTGAGGTCCTTCATCCATTTTGAGTCTATTTTTGTGTGTGGTGTAAGGAAATGGTCCAATTTCATTTTTCTGCATGTGGCTGTCCAATTTTCCCAACACCATTTATTGAAGAGGCTGTCTTTTTTCCATTGGACATTCTTTCCTGCTTTGTCGAAGATTAGTTGACTGTAGAGTTGAGGGTCTATTTCTGGGCTCTCTATTCTGTTCCATTGATCTATGTGTCTGTTTTTGTGCCAGTACCATGCTGTCTTGAAGATGACAGCTTTGTAATAGAGCTTGAAGTCCGGAATTGTGATGCCACCAACTTTGGCTTTCTTTTTCAATATTCCTTTGGCTATTCAAGGTCTTTTCTGGTTCCATATAAATTTTAGAATTATTTGTTCCATTTCTTTGAAAAAGATGGATGGTACTTTGATAGGAATTGCATTAAATGTGTAGATTGCTTTAGGTAGCTGAGACATTTTCACAATATTTATTCTTCCAATCCAGGAGCATGGAACATTTTTCCATTTCTTTGTGTCTTCCTCAATTTCTTTCATGAGTACTTTATAGTTTTCTGAGTATAGATTCTGTGTCTCTTTGGTTAGCTTTATTCCTAGGTATCTTATGGTTTTGGATGCAATTGTAAATGGGATTGACTCCTTAATTTCTCTTTCTTCTGTCTTGCTGTTGGTGTAGAGAAATGCAACTGATTTCTGTGCATTGATTTTAAATCCTGACACTTTACTGAATTCCTGTATAGGTTCTAGCAGATTTGGAGTGGAGTCTTTTGGGTTTTCCACATATAGTATCATATCATCTGCGAAGAGTGATAATTTGACTTCTTCTTTGCCGATTTGGATGCCTTTAATTTCCTTTTGTTGTCTGATTGCTGAGGCTAGGACCTCTAGTACTATGTTGAATAGCAGTGGTGATAATGGACATCCCTGCCGTGTTCCTGACATTAGCGGAAAAGCTTTCAGTTTTTCTCCATTGAGAGTGATATTTGCGGTGGGTTTTTCATAGATGGCTTTGATGATACTGAGGTATGTGCCCTCTATCCCTATACTTTGAAGAGTTTTGGTCAGGAAGGGATGCTGTACTTTGTCAAATGCTTTTTCAGCATCTATTAGAGTATCATATGGTTCTTGTTCTTTCTTTTATTGATGTGTTGTATCACATTGACTGATTTGCGGATGTTGAACCAACCTTGCAGCCCTGGAATAAATCCCACTTGGTTGTGGTGAATAATCCTTTTAATGTACTGTTGAATCCTATTGGCTAGCATTTTGTTGAGTATTTTCACATCTGTGTTCATCAAGGATATTGGTCTATAGTTCTCCTTTTTGATGGGATCCTTGTCTGGTTTTGGGATCAAGGTGATGTTGGCCTCATAAAATGAGTTTGGAAGTTTTCCTTCCATTTCTATTTTTTGGAACAGTTTCAGGAGAATAGGAATTAGTTCTTCTTTAAATGTTTGGTAGAATTCCCCCGGGAAGCCGTCTGGCCCTGGGCTTTTGTTTGTTTGGAGATTTTTAATGACTGTTTCAATCTCCTTACTGGTTATGGGTCTGTTCAGGCTTTTTATTTCTTCCTGGTTCAGTTGTGGTAGTTTATATGTTTCTAGGAATGCATCCATTTCTTCCAGATTGTCAAATTTGTTGGCGTAGAGTTGCTCAAAGTATGTTCTTATAATAGTTTGTATTTCTTTGGTGTTAGTTGTGATCTCTCCTCTTTCATTCATGATTTTATTTATTTGGGTCCTTTCTCTTTTCTTTTTGATAAATCGGGCCAGGGGTTTATCAATTTTATTAATTCTTTCAAAGAACCAGCTCCTAGTTTCGTTGATTTGTTCTATTGTTTTATTGGTTTCTATTTCATTGATTTCTGCTCTGATCTTTATGATTTCTCTTCTCTTGCTGGGCTTAGGGTTTCTTTCTTGTTCTTTCTCCAGCTCCTTTAGGTGTAGGGTTAGGTTGTGTACCTGAGACCTTTCTTGTTTCTTGAGAAAGGCTTGTACTGCTATATATTTTCCTCTCAGGACTGCCTTTGTTGTGTCCCACAGATTTTGAACCGTTGTATTTTCATTATCATTTGTTGCCATGATTTTTTTCAATTCCTCTTTAATTTCCCGGTTGACCCATTCATTCTTTAGAAGGATGCTGTTTAGTCTCCATGTATTTGGCTTCTTTCCAAACTTCCTTTTGTGGTTGAGTTCTAGCTTTAGAGCATTGTGGTCTGAAAATATGCAGGGAATGATCCCAATCTTTTGATACCAGTTGAGTCCTGATTTAGGACCGAGGATGTGATCTATTCTGGAGAATGTTCCATGTGCACTAGAGAAGAATGTGTATTCTGTTGCTTTGGGATGAAATGTTCTGAATATATCTGTGATGTCCATCTGGTCCAGTGTGTCGTTTAAGGCCTTTATTTCCTTGCTCATCTTTTGCTTGGACGATCTGTCCATTTCACTGAGGGGAGTGTTAAAGTCCCCTACTATTATTGTATTATTGTTGATGTGTTTCTTTGATTTTGTTATTAATTGGTTTATATAGTTGGCTGCTCCCACATTGGGGGCATAGATATTTAAAATTGTTAAATCTTCTTGTTGGACAGACCCTTTGAGTATGATATAGTGTCCTTCCTCAACCCTTATTATAGTCTTTGGCTTAAAATCTAATTGATCTGATATAAGGATTGCCACTCCTGCTTTCTTCTGATGTCCATTAGCATGGTAAATTCTTTTCCACCCCCTCACTTTAAATCTGCAGGTGTCTTCGGGCTTAAAATGAGTCTCTTGGAGGCAACATATAGATGGTTTTGGTTTTTTATCCATTCTGATAGCCTGTGTCTTTTGACAGGGGCATTTAGCCCATTAACATTCAGGGTAACTATTGAGAGATATGAATTTAGTGCCATTGTATTGCCTGTAAGGTGACTGTTACTGTATACGGTCTCTGTTCCTTTCTGATCTACCACTTGTAGGCTCTCTCTCTTTGCTTAGAGGACCCCTTTCAATATTTCCTGTAGAGCTGGTTTGGTATTTGCAAATTCTTTCAGTTTTTGTTTGTCCTGGAAGCTTTTAATCTCTCCTTCTATTTTCAATGATAGCCTAGCTGGATATAGTATTCTTGGCTGCATGTTTTTCTCGTTTAGTGCTCTGAAAATATCATGCCAGCTCTTTCTGGCCTGCCAGGTCTCTGTGGATAAGTCAGCTGCCAATCTAATATTTTTACCATTGTATGTTACAGACTTCTTTTCCCGGGCTGCTTTCAGGATTTTCTCTTTGTCATTGAGACTTGTAAATTTTACTATTAGGTGACGGGGTGTGGGCCTATTCTTGTTGATTTTGAGGGGCGTTCTCTGAACCTCCTGAATTTTGATGCTCGTTCCCTTTGCCATATTGGGGAAATTCTCCCCAGTAATTCTCTCCAGTATACCTTCTGCTCCCCTCTCTCTTTCCTCTTTTCTGGAATCCCAATTATTCTAATGTTGTTTCGTCTTATGGTGTTACTTATCTCTCGAATTCTCCCCTCATGGTCCAGTAGCTGTTTGTCCATCTTTTGCTCAGCTTCTTGATTCTCTGTCAGTTGGTCTTCTATATCACTAATTCTTTCTTTTGCCTCATTTATCCTAGCAGTGAGAGCCTCCATTTTTGATTGCACCTCATTAATAGCTTTTTTGATTTCAACTTGGTTAGATTTTAGTTCTTTTATTTCTCCTTAAAGGGCTTTTATATCTCTCGAGAGGGTTTCTCTAATATCTTCCATGCCTTTTTCGAGCCCGGCTAGAACCTTGAGAATTGTCATTCTGAACTCTAGGTCTGACATATTACCAATGTCTGTATTGATTAGGTCCCTAGCCTTCAGTACTGCCTCTTGTTCTTTTTTTTGTGTTGAATTTTTTTGCCTTGTCATTTTGTCCAGATAAGAGTATATGAAGGAGCAAGTAAAATACTAAAAGGGTGGCAACAACCCCAGGAAAATATGCTTTAACCAAATTAGAAGAGATCCCAGATCGTGAGGGGGGAGAAAGGGGATAAAAAGAGGTTCATAAAGGAAGAAAGAAAAAAAAAAAAAGAAAAAGGAAAAAAAAAGAAAAGAATTAAAAAAAAGAAAACAAATAAGAAAAATATAAAAAAGGAAAAATATATATATTAGATAAACTAGTTAAAAAACGTTAAAAAAGAAAAAGGTAAAAGTTAAAAAAAAAATTTAACCAGAAGGCGAGAAAAAAAAAAACAAAAAAATGAAAAAGAAAAAAATCAAATTAACTGCAAGACAAAAAAAAATCACAGGGAAAAAGCCATGAATTCCGTGCTTTGCTTTCTCCTCCTCTGGAATTCTGCTGCTCTCCTTGGTATTGAAACCGCACTCCTTGGTAGGTGAACTTGGTCTAGGCTGGATTTCTTGTTGATCTTCTGGGGGAGGGGCCTGTTGTAGTGATTCTCAAGTGTCTTTGCCCCAGGCGGAATTGCACGGCCCTGACCAGGGGCCAGGGTGAGTAATCCGCTCGGGTTTGCTTTCAGGAGCTTTTGTTCCCTGAGCGCTTTCCGTAGAGTTCCGGAGGACGGGAGTACAAATGGCGGCCTCCTGGTCTCCGGCCCGGAGTAGCCGAGAGCCCAGGGCCCCACTCCTCAGTGCGCCCTCAGAGAACAGCGCCCGGTTACTCCCGTCTGCCTGACCTCCAGCCGCGCTCTGAGCTCACCGAGCCTGCGACCAGTTCAAGGTAACACCGAGCTGTGAGCTTACTGTCGGCTCTGTCTCTGTAGCCGGCTTTCCCGTTCCAATACCCTCAAGCTCTGTGACACTCAGACACCCCCGATCCTTTTGTCACCCTGTGGGACCTGAGGCCACACTGACCCCGCGTGGGCTTCGCCCCGGTTTAACCTCTGGAGTGTTGTCCCTCAGCGGAACAGACTTTTAAAAGTCCTGATTTTGTGCGCAGTTGCTCCGCTGCTTGCCGGGAGCTGGCCCCTCCCCCCGGGGTCTATCTTCCCGACGCTTTGGATTCACTTCTCCGCCGGTCCTACCTTTCTGAAAGTGGTTGTTTTTCTGTTTCTAGAATTGCTGTAATTCCTCTCTTCGATCTGCCGATGGATTTTCAGGTGTTTGCAATCTTTAGAAAAGCTATCTAGCTGATCTCCGGCTAGCTGAAGTAGTCTCAGCCTGCTACTTCTCCGCCATCTTGACTCCTCTCCTATGTCAGGGATCTTTATTCTCACCTTTTCTTTTAGGAGTTTTATGGTTTCGGGTTTTACATTACAAGTTGTTCATCTATTCTGAGTTAATTTTTATGGCCGTTGTAAGATATAAGCCCACTTTCATTATTTTATATGTAGATATCCAATTATCTCAGCACCATTTATTGAAAAGACTGTCTTGGCTCCCTTGTTTAGTACTAGTTGACTGTATATGCTTCAGTTTGTTTCTGGTCCTTGATTCTATTCCATTGGTCTATTCATCTGTTTTTATACCAATACCATACTGTTTTGTTAACTGTAGCTTTACAGTGTAGCTTAAAATCAAGATGTATGATGCCTCCTGCTTTGTTCTTCTTAGGATTTCTTTGCATATTCAAAGTCTTTTGTGATTTCATATAAATTTTATGAGTATTTTTCTTCTCTAAAAAATGCCATTGGAATCTCAGTAGGGGTTGCACTGAATTTATAGATGGCTTTGGTAGTATTAACAATTTAATAATATAAATGTTTCTAGTTCATGAACACAGGATACCTTTCCATTTATTGGTATCTACTTCAGTTTCATTTATCAACGTCTTGTAGTTTTCAGAGTGAAAATCTTTCATCTCCTTAGTTATATTTATTCCTAAATATTTTAATGTCTTTGATGATACTATTTTTTAAAGATTTTATTTATTTATTTGTCAGAGGAGAGAGAGAGAGAGAGCAGACAAGCAGAGGGAGAAGCAGGCTTCCAGCTGAGCAAAGATCAAAGGACTTGATCCCTGGACCCTGGGTTCATGACCTGAGCCGAAGGCAGACGCTTAACTAACTGAACCACCCAAGCATCCAGGATGATGCTACTTAAAACATAATTGATTTATTTCTTTTTTCAGAAAATTCATTGTGAGTATATGGAAATGCTACTAATTTTTATGTGTTAAATTTGTATCCTGAATTTTTAGATTAGATCAAATAGTTTTTTTGGTTGAGTTTTTAGGATTTTCTATATATAGTCATGTCATCTACACAGAGTCAATTTTATGTCTTTTTTTTTTTCTTAAAATTCTTATACCTTTTTTTCCTTGCCTGATTGTTCTAGGAGGATTTCTACTGCTGTGTTAAATAGGTGTGGTGAGAATGCCCCTCTCCCCCCATCTTGTTCTTGATCTTAGAGGAAAAGTTTTCAACCTTTCACTGTCAAGTACAACAAGTCTTTTGTTGGCTGTGAGTTTGTCATATATGGCCTTTATTATGTTGAGATATGTTCCTTTCCTGCCTAGTTTGTTAAGATTTATTATTCTCAATAGATGTTGAATTTTATCAAGTGATTTTTCTGCATCTACTGAGATGATCATATGATTCTTTTCTTTCATTCTGTTAATGTGATGTATCACACTGATTAATTTGCTCATATCAAACCTTCCTTGCATGTCAGGGTGCTTTTAATGTGCTGCTGAATTTAGTTTGCTATATTTTATTGAGAATTTTTGCATATTCTTCATTGAAGAATATGTAGTTCCTTTTCTAGTAGTGTGCTTTTCTGGTTTTGGCATCAGGATTATTCTGGCTTTGTAAAATGAGTTTGGTAGTGTTCCCTTCTCTTGGATTTTTTGGGAAAAGTTTGATGGGTATTAGTGTTAATTCTTCTTTACATGTTTAATAAAATTCACCAGTGAAGCTGTCTGGTATTGGGCTTTTCCTTGGTGAGAGATTTTTGGTTACTGATTTAAACTCCTTACTAGTAATTGGTCTATTCAGATTTTCTATTTCTTCCTCAGTCCTGGTAAGTTGTATATTTATAAGAATTTTTGCATCCCTTCTACATTGTCCAGTTCTAGTTCTTCAGGGTGTAGAGTTAGTGTGTTTATTTTAGTGATCTTAATGATCTTTAATGATCTTTCTTGCTTCTTCATGTAGGTGTTTATTGCTATGAACTTCCCTCTTAGAATTACTTTTTCTACATTCCAGAAGTTCTGGTATGTTGTGTTTCCACTTTTGTTTGTATCAAGAAACTTTTTAATTTGCCCTTTAAGTTCTTCTTTTATTCTTTGGTTGTTCAGAAGAATGTTGTTTAATTTCTCTGTGTTTGTGAATTTTCCAGTTTTATTCTTATTATTGATTACTAGTTTCATGCCACTGTAGTTAGAGAAGATACTTGGTATGATTTCCATCTTCTTGAATGTGTTAAGACTTGTTTTGTTGTCTATCATAAGGTCTATCTGAGAAAATTTTCCATGTGTTCTGGAGAAGGATTTTTATTCTGATATTGTTGGATAGAATGTTCGTATATGTCAGTTAGATCTATTTGGTGTATGGTTTTGTTTTTATCCACTACTATTGATTCTCTGGATGATCTATCCATTGTAGAAAGTAGGGTATTAAAGTTCTCAACTGTTACTGTGTTACTTTTCGTATCTCCTTTTAGTTCTGTTAGTTTTTGCTTTATATATTTAGATGCTCTGATATTAGGTGCTTAAATATTTATAATTCTTATAACTTCTTGATGTATTGACACTTTTTCACTTTATAATGACCTTCTTTGTCACTTTTTACCATTTTTACTTTAAAGTCGATTTTGTCTGATATAAGTATAGCTACCCCTGCTTCTGTGTGTGTGTGTGTGTGTGTGTATTTTGTTTTGTTTTGTTTTTGGTTACCATTTGCTTGAAATGTCTTTTTCCATCTCTTTACTCTCAATCTATGTGTTTCTTCAAGGCTGAACTGTGTCTGTTGTAGGCAGTATATTGTTGAATCTTGTGGTTCTTCTTTTTAAAAATCCATTAGCTATTCTCTTTTAATTAGAGAATTTTACACCCTAATGTTTAAAGTAATTCTTGATAGGTAAGGACTTATTGCTGTTTTGCTAATTATTTACTGATTATTTTGTAGGTCCTGGTTTTTTATCATTCTGTCTTTTTTATATTTTGCTGTTTATATGCTTTGACTTCTTTATCATTTTTTTTGTGTAATTACTACAGGATTTTTCCTTGTGGTTTCTTTGAAACTTACAAAAAATTCCTTAAACTTACAATACCTTATTTTAAACTGATAATAACTTCAACATAATTTCCAAACTATACTTTTACTTCTTCTTTCCCTCACATCTTAAGTTGTTTCTGTTATAATTTACATTTTTTATAGTATAACTATTAATATGTTATTGTCCTTATGGCTATTTATACTACTTTTTTCCTTTTGATATTAAACTAGCCTTATAAGTGAATTATTCAATTCTATTACCATATTGCAGGATCTATGACTATATATTTACCATTACTGGTATCTTTTTATTGTTTTTATTTTATTATATATATTTTCATATTTTTAATATATTTTTATATATCTTTTTATATTTTTATGATGTTAATTAGTGTTTGTTTAATTCCACTTAAAGAACTCCTTGTAGCAAGTCTGGTATTAATGAACTCCCTAACCTTTTGTTTGTTCAGGGAAGTTTTTCTCCCTGCTTTGTTTCTGAAGGACAGCTTTGCTGGATATAGAATTCTTAGTTAAGAGTTCTTTTCTTACAATATTTTGAATATGTCATCCCACTCTTTCCTGGCCTGAAAATTGTCTGTTGAGAAATCTGCCCATAATTTGAGGCTTCCCTTGTATACCCTTGTATATGAGTACTACTCTCTTTTCTCTTGCTGCTCTTAAAAATCCTTTTTTTTTTTTTTTTTTTTTTTTGGCCTCGGGACCTCATGGATCCATATCTCTCCCTAGTTTTAGGGAGATATCAGAGAGTACCTCAGATCAGAGAGATCTGAGATATCAGATCCATATCTCTCCCTAGTTTTAGGAAATTTTTAGCTATTAATGCTTTAAATATGATTTATTTCCCTCTCATTTTTATTTCTCCTTCTGGAATTCCCATGATGGGAATATTGTTTCTTTTTCATTGTGCTCCACAATTCCCATAGGCCTTCTTCTCTCTTTTTTATTCTTTTGCTGCTCTAATTGGGTAATTTCCAATGTCCTATCTTCTAAGTTGCTGATTTTTTTCTACCACATGTTTGACTCTACTTTTAAAGCTCTATTGAATCCTTCAGTTCAGTTTTTATATTTTTTCAGGTTTAGGATTTCTGGGTTTCTTTGTGGATTTTTTTTTTTTAATGGTGTCTATTTTCTTGTCAAACTTCTCATTTTGTTCACACATTATTTTCTCAATTTCACTTGGTTATCTGTATTTTTTGTAGTCCATTAAACTTCCTTAAGGGGATTATTCTAAATTCTTTGTCTGACAGTTAATAGATCTCCATTTCTTTAAGGTCACTTTTTAGAGTTTTATTAGTTTCGTTTGGTGGTGTCATATTTACCTGACTTTTGCGATCCTTATATTGGGATAATTGGTCTCCTCTTCTGGTCTAAGCAGATTTGCTTTGGCAGGGACAGTTCTTCACCAGTTTGCTCAGTCTGGGTTTCCAGTTGTGTGTGCTGGTAATGTCTTTAGGAGATGAGTCCTCCTATCACGGTCTGTTTTTGGTCAAGGCAACTGTTTAAGGTTAAGGATAAGGATAGGGGCTGTACCATTGGACTGAGGATAGTCAGATAAGACTTCTGGCTTGAGTCTGTGAGTGAGTCTATAGGACGAGCTCTATGGTTCTCTGATCAGGCTCACTATATGGGCCAGGGTACTGTATTCAGTAGTACATGGGGCTATGAATTAACTTCGCTGCCTTGGCAGGTCATCAGTTCAGTACTCAAGCCCTGTACAGCTCATTGTTAGGGGATCCAAATCAGGCCAGGGTGTGCCCTGAATTCCCTGGTCAGGTGAAGCCACTGATTTTGCTTTGAAGATGAGGAAAACCCATGAACTGTGCTCTTTGTTCAGATACCATTATGTGTATATGTATGTATGAGTATATGTATGACTTTTTAATGGGATATGTACTCTGGTTAGGTCCCCTACCCAGAAAGGCTGAAGGCTTTATTAGAGATGAATGGGACTGTGAATTAGGGTTCCTGCCCAGGGACAGTGGGAGAAGCATCTCTAAAGCTGGTAAAGCTCTTTGTTTGCTGTGTTAACTCAAGCTGACCTGTACCCCAAATGTCCTGACTGAACAGGGACACTGGCTTTTTTCTGCAAACTATTGGCTATGCCTGCCCACCTCTTGGCTCAAGTACCAGTGGGCTGCACATTTTCTTGTTCCATTGCAATAGGCCACTTGTAAGATTTTTTACAATATTCTCTCTCAATAAAGATATTTAAGAAGACACTACATGACTATTTGCAATGCTCAAATAATTCTTGCATTAGGCAGGATCTTCGAGAACTTTTCCAACTCTAAAAGTCTAAAACTAATAAGTGAACATCACAAATAAAAAGTCACACTTATGAGATGATTGTTCAAATTGTTACCCAATTTGAATTTGGGTAGAATTCAAAGACTAGAAAGAATCAGCTCTCCAAAGAATAACCTCCAACTTAGAGAGTAGTAGGGTTTTCCTACATGGGGACTGGATTTGGAATGTGATATCTACTTTATATTGGGGACTTTCTCCCATGTGAAGGCTTTATTAGAGTCCCTGAAGAGGCATCTGTAAATAAATCTTTGCTGTGTCTTATTAAAGCCACTGGATTGCTCTTGTGTTTTTCCTCATGTTACTAAAAATTAAATTGATGTGTAGTTAAGTGGAAAGCAATCTAATTTGAAAGAAAGCAGTGATCTGATTCTAACTATGACTGTGGTTTGGATATGCTAAGTTACCTTTTTTGCTTAATTTCTCTGTGAATCCTAATTCTTACAGAAACATATTGTCTTATACTAGACTCAGAACATATCTCCAAGAGCAGAAGCTGTGGACAGGTGATTGGAAGTGATGATTGGGATTTAACCTATACATACAAGCTTTCATGTCTCCTTTCCAATTTGAGTTTGGTTTGTTTGGACTGCCCGATGAAAGAAAGCTACTTTGTAGTTGTTTAATAGGCTCAGGTTGGGAAGGCAAAGCTATTTGTACAATGGTGCAAACTTCTTTTCTCCTTCCTTCTGGAGCTTTTGCCAGCTCTAACTAAAAGGATAGGGTGAAGAAATGCTAGCAGGAGAAAATGCCTCAGAATTTTTGAGAAATGTTGATATTTGAAGGTATAGAACTACCTTCTGGCCTGAGGCAGTGACCAAACCGTAAGGAGATTTATTGTCATATCTTCAGGATACATAGACAGGCACCCTCTAAATGGATTCATTCTTTTTTAAACCAGTGTTTCTGCTCTTGGTTCACTAGAAGTAAATGCAGTTATTAGCTCTTGCAAGCCAATTGGGAAAGATAAATACTGTAGCATGGAAAATAAAACAAATCTCCAGAAATATAATTCCTACCCCGGCAAATGGGATGATTTCATATTTCAACATGTGTATTATAAAGGTGCTTCATTATAATTTAAAGAATGAAGACATCAGAGGCTCCTGGGTGGCTCAGTCAGTTAAGCATCCAACTCTTGCTTTTGGCTCAGGTCATGATTTTAGGGTTGTGAAATCGAGCCCCGAGTTGGGCCCCATACTCAGGGTGGAGTCTGCTTGTCCTTCTCTCTCTCTGCCCCTCCCCCTACTCTCTCTCTCTCTCTCTCGTGTGAATACTCTCTCTCTAAAATAAATAAATAAATAAAATCTTTTTTTTTTTTTTTTTTAAGAATGAAAATACCAAATAAATTGATTTATTTTAAATGGACTAAAGTTCTTTTGGAGAAGTGGGGAACAACTGTGACCCTGCAGATGCCATGTTGGAATGTTTAGCGTATATCCTTGGAAAGACTGTGGTGCCAAGGAAAATGCTCTTGGAAATCAGAATGCCTGATTTAGGACCAAGGGTTCAGCCACCTACCAGATGTATGCACCCAAAACAAACAAACAAACAAACAAACAAAAACTCACCATTTGGCTTCTTCATCTATTACATTAAGAAATCAGACATGATTTCTAAGATCCAGTTTCTAAATTCTATATTTTTAAAATTTTTTTGAGACTTCATCCTTTATATTGATGAAGCTGATGATTCTGTATTGTTAGTATACTGTATATAAATATATAATACTTAAGTTCCTTTAATATTCAGGAAATACTTGAGCATATACTTTTCCATATTTTAAAAAAAACTTGTAAGTATCCTCACACAGTTTAATAATTTTTTTGAAAAAATTATACATTTCTGTCTTTGTGTTTCTTAACTAGATAAAAATGCTTCAATCTCAAGGGAGAAAATAGTTTTGTTATGAGATTTGAATATTGGAAGTAGAAAATAATCTTATACATGAATATATGAACAATTTAATGAATACATTGTCTATCTGCCCAAGATCTTCCAAGTTCTTTTATTGGCAGGAAAATGGCTAAGTGTTTGGAAAACAGTTTCATTGTGATAAGTATAATCAACACATTTCCTGTACTGTAGTTAGAGACCTGTTCATAAACAACATTAAAAGAAAAATAAAATGACATAATGTCTGGGAGAGAATTCTCTAATAGAAACAGACTCAAATCCATGGTTTGTGGTTTTGCAAGTATACAGTTCCTTCTAGGAGGTCCTCTTGACAGATTTGTCCTGATCATAGGAGTATATAGCTCTGCACAAAGGTGGGATCATTCCAGTGTGGTCTGTTCCATTCTGTTATCCTTGCTTGACCAAAGAGGGAGAAGCAAATTACCCAACCAACTCCAAACTGTACTACAAACTTACTAGCTCCTCCTTCTGGAACTTTTGCCAGGTCTGACTCACCCTTGAAGGCATAGGGTGAGAAACATTTTGAGGATCTTTAATGACACCTTCAGTAAATCCCCCATGACACTGAGAGGCAAATGGGACTTTGTGGTGGGTCAGATGTCTCAGGAATAAGTATACTTGTCACTTCACATTAAATTCTATTCTGCGATCAATCCCAATTTTAAAGTTATTCGCTTTAAAAAATAATGGGGAATCAAGTTCTTCATTAATGGTATTCTATAATAGTCTTAATGTTTTATAATAAACAAAATAAACATGTGGACTGCTTCGGTGATCACTCTCTAAGTCAGAATAGTTGCAGTCTATATAGGAAATAGCAAAGTCAAACATTTTCAGCAATATATCTTAAACTTGTCAGCAAACTGTGAATAAGGACCATACTTCATTGTCAGTTGTGTGATAAATATTTAAGAGCTGGCTCTCTGGAGAATAGCTATGATTTTTGTAGTGTTTGCCCATGTCGGTGGTGTAAATATTTTCTCAAGGGCCAATTTCAAGCTACTAAGATTACTGTATATGGAATTAGGAAGAGCTGTGGCAAGGTCAGTTCCCAGGAGCCAGGACTAGCAAGCTTTATCACAACACTGATTATGCCTGTTACAAGAATGGAGAAAGAGGAAGAACAAGGAGGCAGAGTTAGGGCCACGGATTAATAAACAGGAAAAGGCATGTTTCCAGGTTCAGTCAGGCAAACCCAGCAATTTCACAGGCATCCCTGTCTACTTCAGGAAATTAAGAACAACCTTCTTTATAAAAATAGATTAAAATCAAGATGTAATTCTTTTTCCATAAGGCTTTTTACCACTGTTTTATAAATTAGATTCTTAAGAATTATGTGTTTTTCATCCAAAATTATGTAGTTAAAGTACTTCCCTGTAAGAATTAGAAAGTAGTCTTGTGCTATTTGGCATTCCAAACAGGAGAAACCACAAGTGAATAGTGAGTGTCCTGCTGTTCGACTTCTGAATGAACACAATTCTGTAGATCTCAGCCAGTTCAGGTTCTTATAACTGTTCTGAAGAACAGAAATTTGGGAGCTAGGACTTTGCTCCTATAGACTGTGCAGTGTGATGTGGGTGCCTTTTGGGGTAATGTTTTAGCATCGTCAAACTCCCTTTCTTACTCTTGGTCCAAATTGAGCCTTATTTCTATGTGTGTGACCAAAGAGGAGCTAAAACTACTATCTTAGCATTTGACAGGAAAGTCTCTGAAGATGAAGCTGATAATGGTGACTTAAGAGTCTTATTTATGAGAGTTTTTTTGAAGTGTTTTATGGTGTTTGCTGTAATCAAAACACTTATAAACTCTTTTGGATTGCCGGTATTCCTTAAGTGTTTGCTTAAAATAGCTCTTCTTGAAGTTAAGGACATTCTCCCCCCCACCCCCACCCCATTTGTGAGGGGGAATGAACCCTAAATGTTAGCTTCACAATTTTAAAAAAATATTTATTTGTTTATTTTGAGAGAGAGAGAGAAGGAGAGAAAGTGTGGGGAGAGGCAGAGGGAGAGAATCTTTCAAGCAGACTCCCTGCTGAGTGAGGAGCCTGAAGCGAGGCTAGATCCCACAACCCATGAGATCATGACCTGAGTGGAAACTGAGTCAGATGCTCAATCAGCTGTGTCACCCAGGTGCCCCTGCTTTACAGATCTTTTAAACACTTTTTCTTTTTCTCCTGTTTCCTTTCCTTCTTTCCCATTCTCTCCTTTCCATCCTCCCCACCCTTCCTCCCTCTCAGCCACTCCCTCACCTCTTTTCAGGGAGCATGAGAAGAATAAACCTAGAAAATGAATTGCAATTGAAATACAAATACAGGAAATTCCAGGGCTAAGCTTCGTATGGCAAAGTTAACTTGGCTATCAGTGTGCTGCATTTTTTATTTTTCTGATGTGCTGACCACATTAGTATAAGGTAACCAGATGTCCTGCATTAGGCAAGACAGTATCTTAGATTTCAGGGTTTTTTTTCTTTTTTTTTTTTCCCCTCGTGACAGTATTTCTGCAGGAGCATTCCTACCAGGGCTGCTCTGCTGAGTGGCTTATTTTGATTGCAGCAATGCTAAAAGCCTCCCTAAGATAAAATTGTCTTCTGGAGTCTCTGAATGTGGACATTTGCTCTGAGATAAACTGCAAAGTCTCAAGAAGCAGCATCAGAGAACTAAATCCTTCACTAGCAAGATCTCTTCATCTAATAGATAGATTACCACTTATTGCAATCTAGCAGAGAACATGGTCCATAACAAAGGACCAGGAATTTTTTTTCTAGAAGAAGGAAATAAAAAAAGATGTTTTTCTTGAGCATGTCAGGGCAAACAGCAATGGGAGGCAGAAGAAAAGAGAGGCTAGATACAGGAAGAAGTAATTACCTAAAGAAGGGTGAGGAAAGTAGCAAAAGGGAGAGACTACCTGGGCACACTTGACTTTTCTGATTGCCCCGTGGTTCTCAGAAACCTCTGCTCTTACCCCAATTCCCTGATCTTTCTATTCCTCACCCTTCCCTTTCTTCAAAATTCATTTGCTTTTGCTACTCAGGATAAGATTTATTTGCTAATCCTTGGGACATTTATTTCTCTAATTTCTATAACTAAGGAGAAAAGCCCATCCACCTGACTTGATTCATTCTCCATTCTCTGATGATGCTCATTTACTAATTTGGCACATCCTTCCTAAGACAGATCCTTTAACCCGGAACACTCCTAACCTGCAGTGAGCATGTATCCCACATCTATTCTAGGAATCTCTAAATCTGAAATCACATCTAAACATAGGGTGACTTTATGCTAGTGATAGAACTCTAGGTTTAAATTTGTGCCATCACATAGTCAAATCCTCTGGATTTGACATAGTGTTTGGTCAAATCCTCTGGAACGTGCAAGTCATCTGGGAGCATTTGTAGTCTGACCACCTGTCGTTATCTACCACCCCTAAACTTGTGCTCCCAACATCACAGTTAATCACCAAACAATGTCACATGTTAATCTGTCTCTGCACAAACTATTCCTGGATTACTGAGATGTACTCTCCCAGTGTCTTTTCTTACTTCCATTTGAAATATGTGTGCTTTTCATAGTGAGGAAGATAAAATACAGTTTTTATTTTAGAACTTAAGTATGCTAAATATTATTTAGTAAAGTAAGTGGATAAGAATAGGTAGAAAATTTTTGAAAAAGAATAGTAATGGAACAGTAGTAAGAGAGAGCCTAGTATTAACCATATTATCAGATGTTAATAATGAAAAATCAATAAATTAAGTTAAATTAATTAAATTTTATAAAGGCTTAGAGAGGTAGATCTAAATATACAGAACCATATAATGATATGATATATCATTATCATAATGATCATAGATATAGAGTCTCAATCATGAAACATTCTTCCTAAGTACGTTCTAAAATAAATTCTATTTATATTACAATTTCACAGTTGTTTGTTTGTTTTTTTTTCATGGAAATTGACAAGCCAAATCTGATAGGGAAAAATGTTCAAGAATTGACATTTTTTTAAAAGAAGACGAAAGAAACACTTGCTCTACAGTATACGGAAAAAAAGAGTTAATAGTAATTAAAACAGTGTGGAGCTAGACTAATGAATCAGGGAGATACAATAGAATCTCCAAAAATGGATAATATCTAATTAAAATTTGACAAATGATAGATATGGCACTTCAAGCATTATGGGATAACTCTATTTTGAAAATACAAACTGTGTTTCTATTTCCCACACTTAAAGAATGAAAATAAAATGTATTAAAAATTTCAAGAAAAAATATAGAATAATATCTTTAATATCTTGAGCTGGTGAAAGCTTTCATAAATAAGTTGAAAATCAATTTAAAAAATAAATCCTAAAGTTAAAAGAAAAACAAGTGAAAGTTGAGATAACTTCCTGTAACACATATAACAAAATAAACGGGTGGCTCAAAGGTTATGTGCAATTAAATGTTAATAAAATGGAGCCACATTGCTCTCTTGGCTGTGTGTGTGAGTGCCTATTTCCCCACACCCTTCTCAGGATATGCTATTAGCAATAGCATATTGTGCTATTGCTCTCTGTATTTTAAATTTTAAAAACTATAAAAGTTCACTAAGAAAAAGACCAGCCAGTAGAAAAATGGGACAGGGATACAAGTAGTCAATGTGTAGAAAAGGAAGTATAGTTAGACAAAAAATGTATAGAATTATGTTTTACCTCATTAATAATCAAGAAAATATAAAAGAGAAATTAGCTGCTACTTTTAAACTGCCAGATGGGCAGCCTTTAAATATTTGCTAATAGCATATCCTGAGAAGGGTGTGGGGAAATAGGCACTCACACACACAGCCAAGAGAGCAATGTGGCTCCATTTTATTAACATTTAATTGCACATAACCTTTGAGCCACCCGTTTACTTCTTAGTAGACATCAGAGAGATTTGAACAAGGAAGCATTTGCAAAGATATTCACAGACCGGTTAATTGAAAGACTGAGAAACTTAATTTGTTTTATCAGTAGGAGTGTTTAAACATAAAGAAACTATAATGTACTGGAGACATGTAAATGCATCTGTGTTATGTCATTGAGAAAGAAGAGGACATTTAAATAAGAATAAATGATATGATATTTATTAAAAATCACACATACTTGGTGCTTTCATATTTGTATGCAAATGTCTAGAAAAATACTTTGAAAGGATCTATACCAAACTGGTAACTTGGCTGTCTAAGGGGATGTGCCTTGGAGTGGGAAGGTAATGTTCAGCCTTTATTAAAACAAATCCTCTCATTTTTCTGAAAAACGGGTTCTAGCACTAGGCTATGATATGTCCATAAAAGTTTATCTTTGCACTTGTACTTTCACTGCTCAGTTCAAAGCTGTAGGTCCTCCTTGTTATCAGTAGATGCATGTAATGGCAAGTCAACTTGGTAGAAGCCCCAGTGTGTGACAGAAAAAGTTCTTCTGGAATATGTCTTGCTCTCTAACCTTTGCTACAAGAGATGTCAGGAAACAACCCAATATAGTTTCTCCACTATATTGAGACTGGGTGGCTGCTGTGCTCCAAGTCCTCTGAGGAGGCTTTTCATTTAAGGAAAACTAGTGTTAACATGAAACTAGGTGTTTTGGGGAAGCTTAAACATGAGATAATGCCACATGCTTAGGGTTAAAACATGGATTTTCTCTTATGTTTATTGATTTATCTTTGAAGGGAATCCTTGTCTTGAAAGTGAATTTTGGGGCATGGAGAACTTATTTTTCCCCTCCCTTTGCCTTGTCATTCTTTGTGGCCAAATCAGTGCTTTGGGAACATCCACTCTGATTCCTAGCCTTCTGAGCCATTGAACACTATATATAAAATTTCTAGCCTTAAGATATTGGGAGAATCAACATTTGAAGCTTTAGTCTTAGGGATCCAAGTAGCCATGGTCTGGTCTTAGAAGATTATTTTCAAACTTCTTAAATGTGCTGGCTTTTTGTTCTGTCCTTAAGTTGATCAGGTGGTTGTAATTACTTGAAAAGAGGTATGTATAGATGTTCATTTGGAATCATTGACAGAATGGCCACATGGAGACTTCTCTATTGAGAATCCATGTGAGTGTTGAAGGTCTTGAGTGTCTGACCTATGTACACATGTGGCTGAGATGAACCCTGAGAACCTGTCAGGGTTCTAGTCTCTGTGATGTGTTCTTCCCCAGACTCTCTTGAATTTTCCAGGTAATGGCTCCAATTCCTTACTTTTCTGTGTTAGCAGAGACCTGATTTTTGTGGTAGGAAATGTTATGGCCTCCCTTATTTATTGGTGGGCCTATTTAAAATATAAAAAATGATACTGTTTAACTTTGGAATCCTGAGTACCCCTATGAGAGAGATGAGCGACATTATATTCATTGGAATATTAGTATTTTAGTACACAAAATAATGTCACATAAGCATCCTTTATAATTTATATTAGGTCAAAGTTATTTCTTATGTCAGGGATACTTAATTATGGTAAAATTTCAAATAACTTATTAAGAATGGGCCAGTGAATGACTGGCACCACAATTCTGAGGGGCCACTTTCTGTTTAGTGTGAATTGAAATGTGCAAGGTAATAATAGACCCCTTATTGTTTCTTTAGCATTCTATTTGGCTTGGTAAAGGTTAAAAACTTGGGAATAAATAGATTTTTATGTGTGTGTTTTGAATTATCATAAACATTAGTTACTTCTTCATCTTTATGTTAACAGTAGCTTGTTTCTGTTTTGTCTTTTTTTTTTTTCTCCTACAATTTCATCTGACTTTGCTTGGGCTTTTATAATGTATAGTATTGATGACTGGATGCTGTGTGGGAAGAGCATGGACTTTGGTATTAGGGAGGCTGAACTTCAAAGCCTATCCCTGACACACACAACTTTACTTATGTGACCCTAGGCAAATTATTCTTGAGTTTCTTATTTAATAGTAATGTGGAGTATTGGAGGGACTTTGTGATAATTATAGAAAATGTTCTTCATGCACTAATGCATACACATATGTGAGTGCAAATGTGCATACACATGTATGTATATACTTGTGTTTAAAATGCACAGTACTCTATTATAGGTGAATTTGTTCAGTGGTAGTATATGAATTTTTTTTTCATGTGTGCGTTTCTCCCTACCACTGGAATCTAATCTTGAAAATAGCATTAACTATGTGTTATTTATTTGGCATTCTTCCCGCAGTACTCAGTGTAGTGATTTGCACAAATTAGGTACTCTATAAATATTTGTTTCATTTAATTATTGAGGGTTTTTAAAAAAAATAAGAATAAGTTTTATTGACCTGATATCTAAGGTGCTTGTGAATTAATTTTCAAAAATAAAACTTTGATGTATTAGCATCTTTTTCTTTTCTAAAAAAAAAAAAAAGAAAAGAAAGAAAGAAAGAAAAAAAGAAATCAGCTTTTATTGTTAAGTTCCTTGGCTTCCTTTTGTCTTTTGGGCCAGATCAGGGGCTGGAAATCAAATGGGTGACAGGAAAACACAATGCACTGAACTACTCTGGGGGAAGCTTCAGCCATCTTAGCACCCAAATGTTTGCAATTTTTCAGCTTTGCTTCATCTGTAAGTGATTCTATTTTGGAGACTAGGAAGAGTGAAGTTAAAGGTCAAGGGAATCCAGCTCACTGGAGTAGTTTGTAACAATCAGGAGAACACAGAAAGCTGAGGGAAGCCGAAGGTCTTCCTGTCCTGGCTACATGTAGCACATGGAAATCGATTTGTACTACAAAAAGGGGGGTAGTGGTGTAGAGAGAAACCTAAAGAATATAAACAGATTTAGTTTAAAATTGTAATGGGAAAGGGGAAAGTGGGAATGCAAAGCTAACAAATGCCAATAATTGACATTTGTCTCTAAGTTGGTGTTTTGAATCTTGCAATCTTTAGAAGAATGATCTAAACAAGGGTATTTTTATGCTGTTCTTCTAGTGCTCCTTATTTCTTGTTGGTATAAAGACCTCACTGATGTGTACATTCACTCACCAGGAGTAATTTGTGGCAATCCTAGCAGCTTCATTTGCCTAATTAACACGACATAAAGGTTATGTCATTATGCTAAGTTCATGAGGTCACAAAGGCAAGAAGGGGAAGGCTTTGATTTCTTATGTATGTACAAAGGGCAAACGCCCCAGCAGTCTTGAATCTTTCTAAGTATGACATATGTATGTACTTATATGTAATATAACTCATTATCTATATTATGTATAAATGTGAAAGAAAATAGCCTTTAAAGTATTGTTCTTGAATTTTCCAGGGCAAATGTTCCTCTTTCAAAATATAACTTTTGTAACATAGAGATGAGCAATAGTAGCAAAGTGCTACATGTTTCATTCATGCAACAACTATTTTTGGGTGTCTACTATATGCTAGATACTATACTAGGGAAGTAGCATTGAACAAGCAGTATCTTTAAAAAATAAAAATAAAAAAGAGGAGCACCTGGGTGGCTCAGTGGGTTAAAGGCTCTGCCTTCAGCTAAGGTCATAATCCCAGCATCCTGGGATCCATTCCCACATCGGGCTCTCTGCTCAATGGGGAGCCTGCTTCCTCCTCTCTCTCTGCCTGCTTCTCTGCCTACTTGTGATCTCTGTTAAATCAATAAATAAATCTTTTAAAAAAAAATTTAAAAAGAGATTTATTTATTTATTTATTTATTTGAGAGAGTGAATGAGTGAATAGAGAAAGGGGCAGGGGAGAGAATCTCAAGCAGACTCCCACTGAGCACAGAGCCTGATGTGGGATCCCATGAGGGGAACTGCTGAGAGCATGATCTGAGCTGAAATCACAAGTTGGACACTCAACTGACTGGACCACTCAGATGCCCCTGAGCAAGTAGCATCTTTTTAATACTGACAGTTTAACAGGGGACGGTAGGAAATAATAATGATAATATTAATAACAATATTAACAATAATAATAATGGATTGTAACCAATATTTATAGGATTGTATGCAGGGCACCTTAGTATAGGCAAAGATGAAAAACTTAACTGGGAAAAATTTTGTTTTCTTTTTAAGATTTTATTTATTTATTTGAGAGAGAGAGAGAGAAGGAGGAAGGAAGAGTGGGGGGGAGGGCACAGGCAGAAGGAGAGAGAGAATCTTAAGCAGACTCCCCGCTGAACATGGACCCTGATGTGGGGCTCGACCTCAGGACCCTGAGAGCATATCCTGAGCCAAAATAAAGAGTCAGATGCCCAACCAACTGAACCACCCAGGTGCCCTTAAAAAAATTCAAGTTTTAAAATGTTAGCTTTGAAAGCTGCTAAAAATCGAAAGAACTTGGTCAGATTTGCACTTGGTAAGACAGATCATCCTGGGGAGAACAAATTGGGCTTGGGGATGGAATCATGCAAGATGAAGGTGGAATTTTTCCTAGCTCTTTGGTGGCAATCTTCTAGAAGCTCAGATCCTTCCCATCAGGTGCAAATACTTCAGGGCCTCTGGAAATACATTCTAGTACTGAATATGCATATGGGAGTGTAGGAAGCAGGATGGTTGTCAGGCCTTGCTAAATTCTGGTCTATGGAGTGTTGTTAGCTCATTGCTAGGTGGGTAAGATGGAGAAGGCCCTCCTCTCTGGGTGCAAAGTGATCAGGTGTTAGGAGCTCCTGAATGTTCTCCCTGCCAGTGGTGTGCCCTTCCTGATTTGTCTGTGTTTTGACTTGTGATCAGCTTAGACCTTGACTCGACAAACATAACTGTTTTTCCGTAGGAGGCTTTGCCTCCCGTTTTGCTGCTTTGGCTCATGAGCTCCCAGTATCTGAGCAGGTTTACAACCCATTTGCCAATTGTAGAAAATTTCCTCTCTTAAATCAACTTTCTAAAGGAAGTTTTAGGATTTTAAAGGTATTGACAAATTGCAATTATCTCAGAAAATCTTGAAAGTTATTTAAAATAAAACCCAAAACAACTTGTCTATTGAAGTAAAAATCTAGACATTAATAAATTAAATTAGTCTCACCTGTTATTCCACTGCCACCCCCCCCCCCCCCATTTTCAAATGTGTGCATACCTTTTAAGCTCTTCATTATGTTGTTGTCACTGAACCTGGTTAGATACCATTTGTTAACTGCAGGTTAACTGCTGCATTCAGGTGGGCAATGCATTTCCTCTAGATTATAGCACATGCATGACTAGACAGCGGCTGCATGACTTCATGTCTAATCCTCTATGTGTGCACAGTGGAAAAATAATATGAAGGGAGCAGATGGCTACTTCATTCCAGGAATGTCCTAATCCTTAAAATTGAAAGTGATCATTGAGAGAAATGAGTTGCATAAAATGGAACAGAATTTGGATATTTTGAAATTCAACTCTAAATGTAAAGTCAGACTTAGGACTCATCATTGAGAGTCTACTTAAATGCTTGAAAAGTTCTTGCTTTGCTTTATAGTTCTTTTGATGATCTTTGATACTCAGAGTCACGAAGAATTACACTATAAGTAATCACATATGTACTGTGAGAGAATGGTTTCTCATACATACTGATACAGTTAGATTTGGCTTTTTTTTCCCCCCCTTTGGCACAAGACATACCATAGTAATCAGATTGTTAGCTCTAATTGTACTTGCTGTGTTTCCACATTTATTTTATTGATAGCTGGTACATGATATATGAATATGTGTGCTTTTTTTCTGCATATACTATGTGCTCATATGTCCTTTCTTTAGAGTTTTAGCTTTAATTTTTCAGTAAGAGAGCTATTTTTATTTTAAATTATATTCTGCATATTTAGGATAGAGTTTAGAGATTCTCTTTCATAATCATTTATAATTAATGAAGTAAATTGTAAAGTCATTAGTCAAATATCGATTAAAATTACTAGAGTTTTAAAATTGGAACCTTAGTAAGAATTTTACCTGCTATCGGATGAATTATTTCATTAAAAGCAAATTTCTACTTAAGTCTGTAAACCTGCCTTATTCTCTTCGTATCTTAATTTAGTTAAAACTATCAAGCTGTCTGGGAAATTTATTGTGATTTTTGGTCTTCATTAGTCATGCTTTGCTTTGTAATAAACATATATACATTTTTTGCATACTCTTCACATATGTTTTTAGATTATGCAATGGATGCCTTTGGTAATGGAAGTACGTATCATTTTCAAATATAAAACCATTTGTAAAATATACTAGGGACACACTCCAATCAATGCTGCCGTAGAACCTTATGCAAAGTAAAGAACCCAATGCATACTGACCACCCGTTGTATTGGTTTTGTCTTTCTGGATTCTTCTAGTTCAGATTTTCATAAAACAGGGCTGTTTTCTTCCAGGAAAGGAGAGGGAAACTGCCTCTCCTCTCCAATCTCACAAGCTGTGGCTCTTCCGCTGCATCTTTCCCCAGTCCACATCAGGTAAAGCAGCCTCTGGACAAGAAAGTATCTCCTACAGGGAATGCAGTTTTGGGTCTCCTTCTTTGTAGTGAGGACTTCAGATGAAGCCAGGTTAAGAGCTACCCATCATTTCAAGGTAGCCTTTGCCGAACTCACCTGAGGTAATCTTTACATTCATTTGCAAGGGAATTGTAATCTGTTGTGCATTAATTGTGTTTTCTGAGAGTCACTTCTCTGTCTTCTACACTCTTAATACTGTTTTCCCTGAACTAGCCTGTCTAGCCCAGTCCTGGGTATAAATAGCTCCAAGTTTGCATTTCTTAAGCACTCATGCCTAATGCTCTGTGCTGTTGCTGGGTTATGTGAAACCCTTTCTTATGTTGAACACAAGAAGCCCATGATTATTGGGACCACAGATTCTCACATTCTTAATCAGTTCCACCTGGCCAATAAACAGTAAAGCCAGGACAGTTTCTCTTCTGTGTGGGTTTTCTACTTTATGGGTAATAAAACTGTCCTCGGTGTGATTTAGGAATCCCTTTGATGCCTGCTCGTTTACTGTATTGATATTGCAGGAGTGTTGGCAGTCCCTGGTGCGACTTCACTGCTGGTATCCCTATACTGTGGCAATGAGGTAGTGTGGACAAATCAAGGGGGAGACATCCATGGTATTGCATTTTTTTTTTCAACTTAGTTCTATCAAGGAAAAAAATTAGAAATGGTCTTGTTGAGGAAAGCAAGTTTAATGGTGGTTAGGTTCCTATCAAAAATGGCAAAAGGAAAGAAAGAAGAAAGGACAGGGAGAGGAGAGAAAAGTGGAAGAGGAGATGTAATGTCATTTCATGAACTCCATGAAAATTCCACATTGTTTTGTTGCAGTGGTATTTTGTTAAAATCAAACCATTGCTAGAAATCAAGCTCCTGGTCTACAAGTTAAATGATTGGACTAAATATTAGCTTTTCTGTATCGAATTAGCTAGTGAGTCAAAGTGCTCTCTTCAATTTCGGGGAAGAGAGAGGTATTAAGAACATTCTTTCTTGGCCCTTTTCCAGCTCCAAGTTGAGGTCTTTTTATTTTCAAAGCATGGTTCTGGTAATGTGTTAATGTTTCCTGCGGGTGGGGGTGTCGTGGTCACAGTGGTGGTGGTTTTTATGTTTTTATTTTTGTTTGTTCTGGCTGATTTGTGTAAGATATTTGAAGTGGGAAAGACTGTTGTAGGAATTTAACTTTTATCAGATCAAAAGAGACAAACTGAGGCATCTGCAAGAAGTGGAAGTTTCCTGAACGTGGGAAGCTCTCATTGGTTGGCACTATTTATTTTGAACTATTTCTTTTAACCCCATTAAGCAATAGTTGTTAACTTGGGAACTCCTTTGGAATTTGAAACAGTTTTGTTACATAATACCCTTCTTATATTAGTATTACCTTTTCCTGTTTTTAAGTAATGATGCACATCACTTCTTAAATGGAATAAATGCCATCAGCCTTATCATTTCTGTCATCTCCACATTCTAGTCCTGAGCAATATTAACTAGCTACATCTCAAAGAGCTAGGGAAGTTTCTATAATATACAAGAGAGAACTCTTCTGTAAGTGCCTAGTGCCCAAGGGGTATTTATCAAATGTCAGATAATTATTGTCAACATCTACGTAGATTTTGAAAGATCCAGACTTTTTCCTATAGTATTCCGCCAGCCTTATCATTTCTGTCATCTCCACATTCTAGTCCTGAGCAATATTAACTAGCTACATCTCAAAGAGCTAGGGAAGTTTCTATAATATACAAGAGAGAACTCTTCTGTAAGTGCCTAGTGCCCAAGGGGTATTTATCAAATGTCAGATAATTATTGTCAACATCTACGTAGATTTTGAAAGATCCAGACTTTTTCCTATAG